>NC_051040.1:30655195-30972695 GCF_904848185.1 Acanthopagrus latus | reverse complement strand
TCCCTTCATCCAGTGCTTTAGTGACATATTGGTTCCAGTGGGTTGTTGCCCAGGCAGGAATGGCAGAATGGCATCTTCTCTTTAGAACCATTGGAGGAGTTATTCTGTCACAGTGACTGCATCAAACTCCTCGATATCAACGTCTATATGCTGCTTTTTCAGGAGTACAGTGATTTCAGTAGTAGCTAGGGCTGTCAGTTTAATGCATTAATTAGATTAATTAATTACACTGCAAGTTAACACGTTATAAAAATTAACGCAATTAATTCTGAGATTCTGAGTGGCAATTCAATGCGTGAGCATTTTAAATTTGGCCCCGTGAATGACCCATAGGCTACTTGGCAGTGGCACGTCACAGTAGCACTAGCACCGAGGAACTTGTCCGGACGTGTTTGTCACTTCCCACCTGCGTTGCTAGTCAAAGCAGGGTGACAACAGACATGAGCCATTTTTAGACAGGGCACCAAGCCGTCAATTCGCCGGTCCTTTTGGCGGCTTGGTCCGCGGTTTTAGACAGAGGCCGGAAAATTGAGGGTGGCGTTTTAGTCCGCCGATTTTCCCCCTCGGAGGGTACACTTATTTCCGCCTCGCCTGTTATCTAAAAACGAGGCAGAAATGTGCCCGCTTCTGCATGAGGTGGGCAGAGGTGTCAATGACCTGCACTGTTGTGCGATCCACAGCCAAGGAGTTTTAAAACCAAGAAACAGATGATCACAGCAGTCAGTCCATCACTTCATCCACGGACATTTAGTTTAACAACTAGACAGCCACTGAGATCCAGGAGATGCAGCGTCTCCTCGGTTTCTGTAGCTGTTTGGTTGTGTTAGCTTGTTTTTGTGTCAGCAAGGACGGTCGCTACTTTCAATTTAAAAGCCCCCCGCTAAGAACCCAGTTATAAATGGGGTGCAATGTAAAGCTCTTATTTTGAAGACAAATTCTATGTCACTGTTCACAGCCTTATACTTCTACTACTCATTTTGAATTGCCGTATTTAGTCAGCTTTGGTATTCATTTTGAATTGCTGTATTGAATCAGCTTTAGTGCTCATTTTGAATTGAGAGTCTGCTTAAGTGCCTATTTAAGACTCAGCCTTATTTTATTTCTGAATTTTATTTATTTAAGTGTATTTGTATTGCATTTTTGAATAATGCACCTGCCTGATTGGTTTGCTGGGTTGTGCTTGACCATTTTCTTTTAAATTTAATTTATGAAACGCACTTCACCAAAAAAAAATGTGGATTTCAAATCTTCTCAGTGTATTCAATTGATAAGTCATGCAATATAATTTTGTAATTTCCTAGAATTCGAATTCTGTATTTGGGTACCTTTAGAAGATATGAGATTAAAATGAGATTAATTAATTACAAATCCTGTAATTAATTAGATTATTTTTTTTGATCGCCTGACAGCCCTAGTAGTAGCTGAGGTGCAGCTATCCATTTTTCTTCTTAGATCATGAGATGTGTGGTCAGTGCACGTTAACTCTGATGTTCTTGCTTTAGTACTGACTTAAATTTTCCCACTTATTTGATAATATCACCTAACTCACTTTTAGAGCATTCTGCCTTAAGTTTAGATCCGATGAGTTGGACCTCTGCTTTGAAGTTTACATATGTGAACATAAGCTTTCTTTCCTTTTTTGTTATCTCACCCTTTTTAAACTCAGGCATTTTTTCTGTAAGGTGTTTCTCTCTTTCTCATCGCCTCTCCTCTTGCTCAACCGGAAATGGTGGCTCCGGGAGCCCTGTCCTGTGTATTTAAAGATCTGCATGAATCTCAGCTATCCTCTCTTCAATCTGTTGTCTTTCAGAGTCTTCAAATTCACTTTCTAATTTCTCTTCCAATTGTGCGTTCTCCTTTTTTAAAGCCAAAAGTTCTAACTCTAGTACGCAAGTACCTGATGTACTCTGCTCCATTGCAGAACTACTTTGAAACCACAATAGTGTAATATTAGATAATGTAAGGCAAACTTACAGAGTGAAAATACACACTATCATTCACCTTACAACATTTTTAAATGCAATTTTGTTTTTCCTGAATTTTTTGAAAAAAAATGTCCAAACTTGAAAGATACAGTCTGAACTGATATCCCCAAAATATCATGATTCATTGCAAACCGGCATTGTCGGTCCCTGTATCATCTGATCATTCAATGAGTCAATTTAGATTGGCAAAAAAAAAATGAAAAAACAAATCAGTATCGACGCTTGACAGATTGACTACTTTGGTGTAGCTACCAGAAGACATGGATGTCAACAAACCGGTATGTAGCTACTTGCACAAACACACTGTTTTAACTACTTTTTTATTCATTTTGAGTCATACATGCTAGAGTGCTGTGTTGTAAGGTGTCTGCTGATGTTGCATAACGTTTTTAGAGAGTTTTGGAGCATGTTAAGACGTTAAAAACACAGTGTAAATTTCTGACCCCATGCTGTTAGCTGTCACTGCTAAATCTCCATTCATGGAGCCCTGTAATGGTTGGACCAAATGTGTTCGCGTCTTCGGTACTGGCAAGTCAAGGGTAGCTTGAGCAATGAAGCTGCAAATCAACCGAAGTTTTCCTTCAACAGAGGACAAGATTAAGGATATTTTGCCCAACTTTGATGTAGAATAAAAAAATGCATTTTCCAAAAGGAGTCCATGATTCCTATACTACTTAATTTAGTACTTCCTAGACTACCTGCATGAATAATATTAAGTACTTTTACTGTGTTCTTTTTGAGTAATCCTGTGTCAAAATCCTTACCAGAGAACAAGAATAAGTATTTTTGCCCAAATTTGATGTAGAAATGTACTTGTAACAGAGTATTATTAGACTGTGGTTTTGCTTGCTTTTTTAAGTAAAAGATTGGAGCATTTCCTCCAACAGTGTGCAAATCTGAAATTTGGATTCATGAGTAGCAAGTCATTAGACATTAACATTGACTGTCATGTTGTGAAATCATTATTAATAAAAGCTAATGATTTCATAGTGATAGACTTACAAAATTGTTTAAAAGTTTATGTTATTATTGGTGCATTATGAATGTAAAAGCTTGAACTTGAGGGTTCTGCACAAACCCCTGATGTTGCAACTGGGAACTGCTAGAGCTGGCGTATGAGCACTGGAACCTTTTTGGTCTTCACCTTCTACATCTGTTGAAGTTGTTCCTTTCAACTCCTCCATCTTTTTGTGCTCCGTCTTCTGGATGTTACTGTCAGCGAGGATTGGCACATCTATCTCAACTGTTCTCTTCTGGTCCTAGTCGACCACAGTCAACATCTGCTGGCTGATGGTCAGCTCACTTCTCAAGTTGTATCCATGGCCTTGTATGCTTGGGGAGTTGTTAAGACTGGAAAAAATGACCTACTCATGAATCCAGGTTTCAGATTTGCACACTGTTGGAGGAAATACTGCGAACTTTTACATAACAAAAAGGGAACAATACCACAGTCTAATAGTACTCTGTCACAAGTGAATTTCTACATCAAATTTGGGCAAAAATACTTAATCTCGTTGTCTGTTAAGGATTTTGACTCGAAGTATTACTTGAAAAGTACACAGTAAAAGTACTTCATATTAGTTATGCAAGTAGTCTAGCAAGTACTAAATTCAGCAGTATATGAATCTTTGGCTACTTCTGGAAAATCTGTTTTTATTTCACGTCAAATTTGAGCGACATATTGTTAATCTTATCCTCTGTTAAGGATTTTGACACGTTTACTCAAAAAGTACACTGTAAAAGTACTTCATATTATGAATGAAAGTAGTCTAGGAAGTACTAAGATCAGCGGAATATGAATCTTGGACTACTTATGGAAACAATGATTTTTTTTTTCCTCATGATGTCCTTTACTCTGAAATCCAGAAGGATAGCTTTGGGATTCCTTCAGTTAATTATGGGGAATAATGACTGGAGAAGTCAGAGTGGGTTCATTATGATTACAGTAAATGTAAGTGCATTTGCGCTCTGAAAATATAAGGTGTAGCTGATTTGACAAAGCTAACGTGAACCATGGGCTGGCTTGAGACGTGACCAGAGATTTTTTTTTCCCCCAATGCTTTATTGAAAACGTAATTAGCGACCAGAGGTATCAGACTATACGTTGCGCATGCGCAAAGCTTGGCCACACAGCAGAAATGTACCGTGGAAAATGGCATAACAATAACAGAAAATGTCAATTAGATTTATTATTTCGTTTTGGTTTCCTTGTTTAACATATTTTCCGTTTTGGGCTGAAAATAGGAAAATAAACATCAGTTTTCAATGTTTGGTGCATACAGAAAAACAACTTGTTTTTTCGTTTTTCGTTTGCCAGATTAAATTGACTCACTGAATGATCAGATGATACATGGACCATTGTCCAGCTGTGTCACACAGTTGCTTTGGACGTTCTTCCGCTCTGGAGTAGGCGATTGTATTCAGGATGATCGATGAATGCTAGGATATGCAGGCAGATGTTCTACGTGGGATGTGGTAATGAAGTTGCTGAAGCATGGCCGTGTGAACCTCAGAAACATTGATGGATTTTGCTGCTCAGTCCCATGAATAGCCACGCTTGTCACTATAAATGCTCCCAGAGTTCTTCCTATTCGGTAGAGATAACCCACGCTCCGTCTGATGCTTGACTAGTATTTATTTTCTGCCTTTAATTGGTAAACACCTTGAAAAACTGAAATAAAACGAATATTACAAACACAAGATATTATTATTACCAAAATGAATATTACAAACACAAATAGCATTAGTGTAAAATGAAATACAATCACATAATATGTGCACCTTCTGACCAAAAAGGTAGGGGTGGTTCCATCCTTTTTAATTTTGCACTGCTACTTTTCAGTACCAACTCTTTACTGCATGTAGCTTCCAACAGAACACACCCTCTTTCTCTCTAATTGGTAATTCAGCATGTGAACGCAACACACTGCCCACCATGCTATTCACAGGCTTAGCCAGTAGGTGTCACCACAAACAAAGGAACCAATATACTGTACATTTTCAAAATACCATTCACGATATAAAAAGGGAAACAAAAACAAAGGCAATAAAGACATTTAGATCTGTTGAGAGCACATTTTCTGCAACAGCTACTCCTTCTTCTGACTACTCAGCTTGTTTTTATCAGCATTACACCTGAAACAGGGACCACATAAATAATTTGAGTTCTCTGAGCATATATGTGAGCCTTTTCTGAGCTGTGCAATCTAGAATTCACTGGCTGATGACATGTTTCAGTACAACTGCAAATGCATATGCTGGACCCAACTGATTACGTTAATGATACCAGGTCCTGTACACACCTAAATTTTTGCCTTAATAGTGTAATTTCACATTTATGCTTTCCTCATGCTAGCACAGCATACATTATACCTAAAGCCTTATAAAACCCTAGACTGGGAAACCTGAATAACTTTTGACATAGGTTAGAATCTGATATGTTCTGAATGAACTAAGATACTAACTTGCTGGCACGAGTATATTACTGAGAATGTCCAAGTACTGTTTTTCATCCATGCAGTCATAGTTTCAGCTCTTCAACACTCAGTTTTTCAAAATTTGTATCTTTTTTGGAATGTGGCCATCCTCACCCCCTGACATCTCTCTGCAGGTAAGATGGTTGACATGGCAGAAGAAGTAACAGGTAGCAACAAAGGCAGCAACTCTGAAATCCAATCACTAAGTTCCTTCCAGTCTGACTCCTGTGATGACAATGGTAAGACACACATCTCACACTTTCACCATGAGTGGCTCAGGGTTCTACTATATATCAATATCCCCAGATCAATAGTGTTTTTTAGTTCTTTTGTGGGGTTATTTGAAAAGTCTGAGACGTTTCATCATCAATATCTAGAACTCAATACATTTACAAATTACAATAAAAGTATAATTTGAGTGATGTGCTTCACATTATGTAAGACAATCACATTTTCACATGCTTGGTGCGAGACAAATAAAACTCACATGGAAGTGCTAGAAGAATCACTCACTTAGCTTCATTGGCGGAAGTCATAGTGGACCATATGTGCACCTGAGAATAAAGGAGAGGGGAAACGAAAGGAGGAACAGAAAGAGAGGGTATAGCACTTAATAACAATCCTCAGTGGCTTTCCATGAATTTTACCATCTTTGGATATATATCCAATCTTTTTTTGTTTACACATATAGTAAATAAGTAACACAAATCATTGTATACATGACTGGGTAGGTGAGTGTAGCACAGTTGTGGGACAGTGTGGCTTATATTGATTTTTCATTTACATTGACATGTAATGGCATTTGAAGGTCTGTATTTTTAAGAGAATGCATTCCCATGGTTCTCTCTCAAATGTACTTTATAATGATTTCACAACAATGTCATTATGAGCAGCATCAAAGAAGCTAAGGGGTTGAGACAACTTCACAGAGCGGAACTGGTGGCTGGAGCTGTGTATTTGGTTTTGTGTTTAATTTCTGACATTATGTCATCCCGTTCTCACAAGATTGATTTGCAGTCAATGACTTTGATTGTTTTACTTTACAGGATGTTCACACATGACAGATGGCAGGTTTTTTGCCTCTAATTCTCAATTGATTAAGTATGTGAATATTGCCTCAGTTAGATTGTAGTGTTGCCCGTCTTTCATGTGCCCCCTGAAATCTGACAGGTGTCACCAAATATGAAAGTGTCGCAACTAAAATTGCAAACAGTAGAAACATATTGGTATTGTTGCTATTTTGTTTTAATATTGTTTTGTTCTCCCATGACTTGTTTTGCATTTGAAGTTAATTTCTTTTGTTTGTCTGTGTTATCTTTGCAGATTTTTTTTAACTAACAGTGTGTTATCCATTCATTTAATAACTAAATGTGTTCTTGCAAACGAAAAGAAGACGAGTCACGTATGTATATATATATATACACACACACGACTCATCTTTTTTTCATTTGCAAGAACACATTTAATTATTAAGTGAATATATATATTTAATAATTAAATGTGTAAAATAATACATTTGACTGCTTATCGTCAGTGTATACAGATATATGTTTATTTTCTGTTCTTCATTTACCAGATTGAATTGAATAATGAATAATAATAATGAATGGATGATAAATAGACCCTTTATTATATCCATATAGTATATGGAAACAATATTGCATGCAAATGCCCCCCCCCCCCAACTCAGCAAGAAGTCCAGACTGTGCTATAGTGTCCAGACCAGGTAGTGTCCTGCAGACAGAACTGGCATAAGTGAGAAACCATAAGAAATGCCACAGGTGTGAGGGGTGATCCCAGACTAACACCATGACAAGCATTTTTCACCCTGAACAACTGTATTTCAAAACTTACCTCCTCCTTTTTTCCCTCCACAAGCCTCCATAGTGACTGTCATTCGACTGGTCAATGATGCAGTCGACACAATCGAAAGTGAAGGTACCATGTCTCATCTCCTTTGTGTCATTCATCTCATAACTTCCCCCTTCTCTTATTTCAGCCTTGTTTTTGTGTCTGGTGAGATCTAAAAGAGGTCTCTTCTGCTATATGCCAAAGTTAAATACACTCTCACATTGTATTACATAATCTATCTCTCAGTAAGTGGTGACTCAGTAAGTCACATCCTCAAAGTCAGTGCTCTGTCAGTCAACCCACTTCAAAGTTAAACTTTTTTTCTGTTCTCAGTTCTCAGTATATTTTTCCATAACACACACAGGGCTAACCACATAGCACTGATAGCCAACAATCTGCAGGTTTTGATTCTATCTGATCACCATGATGGGTGATTTCACTGATGAGTTCCTCCTTTGTACTCAAGCTTCTTTTTCATCCACTGTTTTAGGAATAAACTTTATGAACTTCATGATAGAGTGACAAGATAGAATCTGAGAGGAAGCTGGCAGAAAATGATGGATGAAACTGGAGATCCTCGTGGTTGCTGTGACACACATACACTCTCCACACACATAGGAACTCTCTTTAAACACACACTACTGATGCTGTAATATTCCTTGCAAGGACCGTCTCTTCAATAATATTTGTCCAAGAACTTGTGAAAGTTGTAATTGTTGGAAGGTAACACCACAGTCATTTTTAATTTATATTATCAGTAAAATAGTGAGGTGCTTGAACATCAGAGTTCCCAAAAGAGGGAAAAGTACTGAAATTAAATTTTGGGAGGGAAAGGTCAGGGAGGTCATATCCGCAGCTCTAGATTTATGTTGGTTTATGTTTCTGTTCTTCTATTTGACAGTGTCAGTTATGGATCATGGTCAAACCTACAACAGAGGTGACTAGACCCCCATTCGTCTGTCTGTCTGTCTGTCTGTCTGTCTGCCTGTCTGTCTGTCTGTCTGTCTGTCTGTCGATCTGAAGTTTCGATTCACCTGAAGTATCTACCAATCAAATATTTTGGCTACATCACCCAACAATAATAACTTCAATTGTGCAGTTACAAATCTATTAGAATCTACATTCAAAATAAAGCTAGAACAGGTCATACTATGCTGTATGTCCAGTAAAAAAAAATTCTGCTCCTATATATGCTATATAGTATAATCACTTTGTGTTCAATGGATTTTGTCAAATTAATTTTAAGACTAATGTTGTAGATATGCAGCTTTTCTCTCATCAGGGCCTAATTATGAACATGATGGTATGTCTGTCTATTCAACTATTGGATCCAAAAGAAGATCCTGCAACAAAATTTCCTCTGAATTCGGTATTGACCCACTAACTTCCCTCTGTTACCTTTATCAGGTAAAATCTTCCACTAGAGCAGACATCCCCAAACTTACAGTTTTTCTCAGTCGCTTTGGTGCTTTTCTCAGATCAGAATGAAAATTCTCATAACTATTAGTTCAACCTCCTCAACATTTAATCATTTGTGCACATCATAGTAGCAATTTCTCCTTCCTCTGAACAAATTGCAAATGGTTTTGGACATGTATCAGTTGCTTTCATACAATTCTCTGCAGTTTTATAACATTATCATTTGCTTATGTCATGTCAGTCAAAATGAACTATACTTATGGATGCTGAACAGTTGTTCCCAATAAAACTAAGTCTTCATTTCATTGCTTCAGTCAGTACATACAAAATTGCTGAACTAGTTATCAAATTCTGTCAAGCAAATTTTAAACCTTTCTTTATCATTTTTTCCTGGAAATGTCTCCTAAATTGAACAGTTGCTCTCAGGTGAACTTCAGTTTTCACTCATGAGGAGGTGCGTGGAGTATTAGTTGTAACCAATGACAAGCCACTTGTTCACAGTCACTCAGGGATGAATCCCATGAACCCTCACTTAGCAAGCATATATGAACTGAGCAGGACATAGTGTGTACCATTTCTACAATTCTGTGACACAGAAATGGAAGGTCAGCATCGTGGAAGAGGGGTGAGGTTGCAGGGAGGAAGGGGAAGGAGCCAAAACAGGGGAAGAGGGAGAAGAGGCCAAATATATAGGCAGATTCCTAATGAAATAGGGCTACAGTTGTGGTCCATATTGTCAATCACGGCCTCACAATGGCTGAGGCTGGTCAGAGGGTGCAACCAAATGTTGGAAGAATCCTTGTAAATACAATCATTTAAACATTTTGTAGGGAGAACTGGTATGATTAGTATTGGACAGTAATCCAACATCTCATAATATCTCATGTTTGCTGTACATTACTGTAATTTTACTCTGCATCACATAGGATTGAAAGACAAACTCGCAAAGATGGAAGAGGGCCCCTTTTTACCCCACAGCAAGAGGAAACCATTTGTTCAATGGTGATTGCAAACAATGCAATAAGGTTGAAAGAAGTGTGTCTGAGTTCTGACCTTTTTTTGCATTTGAAAATACTGAGAGAATAAACTGTCATAATGAAAACTTGACAAAGCCATTTGACTATCTTGTTCATAAACGATGGTGCCAAGACTTCTCATTTTGGTGACACTGGCAGGTTAACTGACATGAATACTTGCTTTTGAGGAATGGACCATCCATTTTGAGCAAGTGACATGCTTTTGCAGGTTATCCACCAGGTTTTGCAGTTTGCACTAATTGTTTTGAGAAATGCACTGACTGCTGTGCAAATGTTAATAGTGATGTGAGAAAAGCACCAAAGCAACTGGGAAAAACTGTAAGTCTGATGTGGCCCAAAATCCAGTCCGGCCATCTAAACATTTAATCACAACTCTGATAAACACGCAAGACAAATGATTTCCCCACTGTGAGCCCCATCCTTTTGCATGGAGTTTGTCTATGTTAATCATCAATAAAAATTATGACTTTTTTTAATGTACCATGTTGAAAGAGCAAGAAACAGGATGGAGAAAGAGAGGGAAGTTAGAAGGGAAAGAGACAGGAAGTGCACAGGAAAAAAAACTGCCCTTCATCTGTTGTGTGAATTCTTTTCATGACTTTGATATATTCTACAGATACAGACATTGAAAATGTGGTAAATCTAAAATAACTGAGATATAGAAAATGATATAAAAACTAAGACGTTTCACCGAGCACAAGCACTGCTCACACATACAGTGTGTTCTGCCGTTTACACCTAACAACTTGTAAATTATCTTATCTTATATCTTTCAACACAAGCAAAGACATGCACATACAACCCAGATAGAAGTCTATTCCGCAATAATGCTGCCCTGTCAGAACTGTGTTTCCTGCAATGTTGTCCAGCTGCAGAGGTAAAGGTCACTGGATGGCACGCACATGTCAGTGGAAAACTGATGTGACATGACATGTTACTGAATAAGATAAAAATGAAATCATTTTACTTGTTTTGCCCTTGTGCAGTACTTTCATGGCCTACAGGTTGGCTGCTGCCCACTTTTTAGGAATTGCTGCAGTAGACTAACTCTGCTGAAAAGATAGTTTGAAAACAAATACACTGAAATCCATTTAATTTATTTTGAATATTCATGGGGCCCAAAGGCATTGATACTTTGTTTCAATGCCTTGTTTTTTTGTTCAGCAGCAGCAGCTGTCTCCTGTGTGTCCTGTAGTCCTGTCAAATGCCTTATTATAGCTTTATGATACATGTCTTGTTTGTCCATTGCTCCTACAGTGAGGGTGCAGTTGATTGAGACTCATCAGTGCCGATTCCAGACATTGTAAAGCTATCAAATGCTTTTAATCAGCATTCAGCTCAGTTATTGTAGGGTGTGTGTGTGTGTGTGTGTGTGTGTGTGTGTGTGTGTGTGTGTGTGTGAGTGTGTGAGTGTGAGAGAGCATATATTTACAAAGAACACATTTCAGACAGGATTTGCCAGGGGCAACAAAGACTTCTAATGTTGTGGAATGCTCCAAAAACATCTGTTAGGAACACACTAAGTACCATACCATAACCATGGAAGGGAACTTATAAGGTAATTTCTTCGTCATTATTCAATACAGGGTTGTATAACTAAATAGATGTTTGTAAACACCTTCATGCCACACAAATTACTGAGCACATATACAATTATTCATAGAGAAATATACATCAAGATGCAGTTCATCTATTGAATTTGCATACCTGACAGGTATGACATATCAAGATGCTGATGAAACAGCATAATTATTACTCAGCTGTTCCTTTGACTGTTCAAAATAAAAGACCACTCTAAAATGTGTTTTATCACAAAACACAATGACATAGAGGTTACAAGGTTTGATGGAGCATGCAGTTGGCATGCTTTCTGCAGGAACTGCAGAACTGTTGCTCATTCACGAAAAGTTCATTTCTGTACCATAGGGTGTTTCCGGTGTCATTTGCAAGACCAACATTCCTAACAACCACAGTCCAAGTATAACCACACCAGCCAAGGACCTCAACATCCAGCTTCTTCCCCTGCATGATAGTCTGTTGGTTCAGGCCTTTCGAGGGCCCCCTCCCCCATTGGGGCTCTGGTAATCAGTCCCACTTTTCCCCCCAGTTTGATGGCCCTGGGTGTCAGGCATCAGCCCTAAGTTGTTTAGGGCCAGGTGTAATCACTGATTTCCTCCAAGGATCACCTGGCCCCGTGGCCTTCTTAGTGCATGTGTGTTTAAAGGCAGGAACACACCGGCCCAACCAATGGACGTCTGAAGCATTTAGGGAGACTTGGACGAGGTCTGGAACAAATATGTTTGGTGTGTTCAGCTGCATTGGAAGCTTTCGGAGCTGCGCGGACATTGTCTGCTCCGATTCAGCATGCAAAGTCTGAAGAGGTTGGCTGTCGGCCGTCTGAGCCATTGGAATCTCTGATTGGTGGTCTGCTAGCGAATCAGCGCAGTGTGTGGGAAGGGCGGAATACTGTGTGCGCCTTGTTTTTCTATGCACTCCGTTCCGTCATTCACTGTTTTCATGTTTTGCAGTACTGGCATGAGACTAGCTGTTAGGTCCGTTCAGGACAAATAATCTGTATTCGTTTGGTAATACCTCGCTGCATGTTTAGTATGCAGCTGTTTTTGTTTGAAATAGTTAAGTAAGTAAAGAGAGTTGCGTGCATAATCCTCTTGTCCAGCGATACGATAGCGCCACCTGCTTATTGCATCTCGCACAAGCACAGAACGTACACATTACTGTGGAGCTGGCAGCACGTAGAAGCGGTGTGTGCAATGCAACTTTTCTGCCGAATAGGTCAGACAAGAGGCAACAGCGTAGTTGGAGAAAGGCAGTTGGCTGTTGGTTTGAGTCTGGGCGGTGTGTGGGGGCCTTAAAAAGGGATTGGATTTCATGGGGGTCTAGTAGCCTAGCTTTACATTCTGGTCAGTAAAAGAAACATCCCTACCTTCAGAAGAGAGGTCAGAGTAGAGTACACTTTCAAAGTTTAGATAAAAGTTACTCAGTTTGTTTGCCATTTGCAGGTCACCAGAGGTACTGAAACATTATGTGATGAAGCAAAGTTTTTAGTTATGCTCTGACCCAGTTCTTTAATGCCAATGTATTGTGGTTGATACAGTCTTTAATCTCTTTGCTTATATGTTTTGTTATTAGAATACAAAGTTACTTCTTTCTTAGGTATCACATTGTCTATACAGAATTGTTATAGTCAGTAATATACTATTTGTTCAGATTTATCTCATGAAGTATGCTCTATTCAGTGGAGAGAAACAACCTGATCAACTCCATATGATGTGCAGCAGTGTATAAGGCAAATGATTGTCACACCAGAAATAAAGGACATATTTTGAAGAAGTTCACTGCCAAATAAATGTATATTTATCAAATGAAGTACCACATTTTAGAGCCTTTCATTGAGAACTGCTCAAGGCACACCTGTGCAATAATCCTGCTGTTTAATTCCGCATTTAATATTCCGCTTCTCTCAAGTGGATCAATTATCACGGAAACAGGGAAGTGCAGTCACATGTGTCACAACACATGTAAGTAGACCAAACATGAGTCAAATATCTTCATCAATTTGACAACACAAGCTCAGACATTGGGAAACATGCTACAAACACCAGTGACTCAACCAAAGACACTAACCCAGTGCAATGGCCAATACATTTCCATTGGGAGAAAACTGCAAATACAGAAACAAAGTCAAATACACATAAACACCAGAAACCAATGCAACAGAAAGTGGCTGCATATCCAGTGGCCACATCAGAGGTGTTTCAGGCCATTAGCCCTCTCAACTGACTGCAAGAACCAGGGCCCACATCTGTCAACAGTCCATATGCACAGATATGTGCATAGGAATGATAGTACCCACACATCTTTGCTTACAGAAAGTGTGATTACCAAATCCGGATTACCAGTGCTCTAAACCAACCGACCGGATGGCATAATATTAAGAGACAGTGCCTATCCACTCCTACCATGGCTGATGACTCCTTTTCTTGCAGCAACTACACCTGCGAAGGCAAGCTTCAACACGTCTCATTGCAAAACAAGATGTGCAATTGAGCGTTTAAATGGAGTTCTGAAGAGACGCTTTGCATGCCTTAACTACTTACGAGTGGAATCACAGGGAGCATGCAACATTATACTTGCGTGTATTGTCCTGCACAACATCACTACCAGGCGCAATTTCCCTCTCTGTGATGATGTTTATGATGCATAAACAGCGAGTAGGCAGGGTGTGAGGGGTCTCCTGTGATGGCCTTGGTTCTCCTGAGACAGCAGGATGTGGCGATGTGTTCCAGGCTGGTCAGAGGGCAGCCGATGATCTTTTGGGCAGTGTTTATGACCCTCTGCACCACCTTCCTGTCCTTGGCTGTTGAGCCTGCGTACCACACACCCAGACAGTACGTCACTATGCTCTCCACAGAGGAATGATAGAAGGCCAGCAGCAGTTTTGTGTCCAGTTTGTTTTTCCTGAGGACATGCAGGAAGTGTAGTCTCTGCTGAGCCTTCTTAATCAGGTTGATGATGTTGTAGGTCCAGGAGTGGTCTGCAGATATGTGGGTGCCCAGAAACCTGAAGGTGGTGACAGTCTCCACCTGTTCTCCATTTATGAGGAGGGGGGTGTGGTCATGTCTGTTCTTCCTGAAGTTCACGATGAGTTGTTTTGTCTTTGGGACATTCAGGGTCAGGTTGTTGTCTGAGCACCATAGCGACAGTTCTTCAACCTCGGCCCTGTACACTGTCTCATCCTCGCCTCGAATGAGTCCAACCACTGTGGTGTCATTCGCATATTTAATAATGCAGTTGGTTGGGTGAGTTGGAGAGCAGTTGTAGGTGTACAGGGCGTACAGTAGAGGGCTCAGAACGTAACCTTGAGGGGAACCAGTGCTAAGTGTGAGTGCAGTGGAGTGGTGGGGGCCGAGTCTCACAGACTGTAGGCGACTTGACAGGAAGTTTCTAATCCAATTGCAGTTGGGGAGGGGGATCTGTAGTTCCAGTAGTTTGGTGATGAGAATGTCTGGAATAATGGTGTTAAATGCTGAGCTGTAGTCCACGAAGAGCATCCTCACATAGCTCTTCTTGTTCTCCTGGTGGCTCAGCGCTGTGTGGAGTGTGAGGACGATGGCGTCCACTGTAGAACAGTTTGCCCTATAGGCAAACTGGTGGGGGTCGAGGGAGGGAGGGAGACAGTCTCTGATGTGCTGATCGTTCCAAGCACTTCATGATTATAGGCGCCAGAGCAATAGATCTCTAATCACTCAGGCTGTCTATGGCAGTTTTTTTGGGGATGGGGACGATGATAGAGGCCTTCAGACATGTGGGGATGGTGGCTTGTGTCAAGGAGAGGTTGAAGATTTTGGTGAGGATCCCTGCCAGTTGGTCTGCACATGCTTTAATCACCGTCCCCGGGATACCGTCAGGACCAGCAGCTTCACTGCTCTTAACTTTTTTCTCACCTCATGTTCCTGGAGAGAGAGAGGTGGGGTGCTGGAACCAGGGGCAGGCAGTGACTGCAGGTGTGTGGTGGTGGTCTCAAACCGGGCAAAGAGGCTGTTTAGCTCCTCTGCCAGTGTGTTGCTGCTGTTGCAGGATGTGGGAGGGGGGTTTCCTTTGTAGTTGGTTAGGGCCTGGATGCCCCTCCACATCTGATGCGAGTTGTTGTCCGTCAGGTATCCTTCTATTTTGTTCTTGTAGATACTTCGATACTTCTCGGCTGTTATGACAGCTGCGAGCGAACAAGCTACTGCTAAGGTGAGTTGTTCAAAAACTCTTTTTAGCAAACTCTGTGTACACAAACATTGTTCTCAATGCTCATGTTCATGTGTAGAGACCCTGTTGATGCTACGAGCAAAGTTTCATGTTGTGTCAAGTCTGGCGATTTTGATGCTAACATAGAATTTGCCCCGTTCACTCCCATTGAAAATGAGCTTCACCCAAAAACAAAAATACTGTAAATCTTAGAAGTGCCTCGTTCATTGTAATTATGCTTTTACACAAAGGTTTGAGTCATATACATTCACAAAAAAAGCCTGGGTTGCATTTTGGCAAGAGCTTCACTTTAAGTTTCCACTTAAATCTTTTTGCAGAGAAGCCAGTCAATATCAAAATTAACTGCAACTACAGTCCAGCACCTGAACCTAAAGCCAACATCCACCTTCCAACTCGCCCACCATTAGCAGCATCAAAACACCATCTACAAGCAGATGGCCATTAGGGTTCATTTGCTCTCCATCTGTCAGGCTTTCACCACACTCATAAATTCTTATCCTAAATCAACAATTTTAATTTCCAAGCTATTCTATCCTGATCGAAATTATTTTGTCTATCCCCCTACCTTTTTACCTCTTTGTATGCACAATTGATTTTTCAAAATTCCACACTTTGCCATTGGTAAATTCTTCAGCACATTCCTTTTTTTAGGATTTTCATCTCGAGCCCAGTGGTGTTACTGTACGAGAACAGTTATTGAGTGATTTTTCAAAGCTTCAGTTTTGGTCATGTCTTGTCATGATTTATGTTCTGCTTTGTTGCATGGATATCTTATGGTTTTCTTTGTAATTGCCTGTCAATTCACAGTTTGTACTTCACTCACCATCTGTGCTTTGACTTTAGGTTGCTTAATAATTTCAGTTAAGTTAATCTGCAGAGTTTTTGGGTAGATTGTCCTTCTGATCAACCAACATTTGTGATGAGAATCATCATTCATGCTATATCTGTAGATTGTTGGCTCCAGTGCTCAGTGCTAACACCTCAGCATACCCTGACTGACTCTCATTTCAGATGCCTACTCCTTCAAATTTTGCCTTTCAAGATAGAATATGTTCTAAGGGGTGAACAAGTCTCTCCCATTCCAGACGTTCTGCCAAATGTGGTCAACAAATGCAGTCTTATTTGTCTTGGATTTGGTAGAGACAACCAATGTATTATAAGACTGCATGAAAAATATATGGCTTGCCTGTCATTCTTTATGCTGCACTGAGTCATTTTCAATGAACTCGCAAAATCTGAAGATCATGTGGCACCATTTTTTGGTGGTCATCTATCAACAGTGAATGCTTCACAAAAACTGGACCAATTAATAAACAATAAAAGCCAGGTTACTAACACAGCCAAATGTGTATGAATTAGTTGTTGTTACTAACCTGAACATGTTCCTCATGAACTGATATGAAAGTGTTGGAATTTCATATAAACGTTATGATGAAAGAATAGTAGTTAAATTACTTTGAATGCAGCTTGGGCACATAATTGGTTTTAGAGTAGTTTGTTTCTCATTCCTTTCCAAAATGAGTCACATGAGTGTTTAGTAATCCAGAGCCAAGCAGACATATAACACCCCCCCACCCCCCACCCCTATATATATATATATATATATATATATATATATATATATATATATATATATATATATATATATATATATATATATATATATATATATATATATATATATATATATATATATATATACACACAACACACACAACACACACTACCCTTGCCCTAGTGGAGTGATAAATGGGTAGGGAGCCAGCAACTCAATGGAAACACATAGATGATAGATTACTTTGCTGCACTGACCAAGAGGAAAATCTACCAGATCACTGTAACATCCAAATCAATGTTGCCACATTTCTTTTTTTTTTTCTTTGAATTTCAGCATGCTCGGACTCCTGTGACCCTGACTTTCAAACGCTCCAGTGTTGCATGCCACATACCCTTAAAGACCTAACATTTTTTTCTGTGCAGGTTGTGCTTGGTTATGTACCTGACCTCTGTGTATGGTCGATGCTACTAAGTCTAACTTGCCTGATGCATACTGAAGGCATGTCATTCACAGCTCCATATTGTGAAGAATAGTTTGTTAGCTCAGCCGTATGGGGGCTGTTGTGTCTTATTTTCATAGTCCAAAATGTTGCTAACAGTCTCCCCTTTTACTCTAGCATATCACTGGGACACATCAGACTGGATGCCAAGCACCAGGCTGTCGGATATCGCAGAGGTGCCAGGCTACGAGGCAGGTCCTGGCAGCAATGTGGTAGCCTCAGCTTCTCACCTTGGAGGAAGCACTCGTGAACTGGAGTCAGACTATTACCTGGGAGGCTATGACATCGACAGTGACTACCCCCCTCCCCAAGAAGAAGAGTTCTTGAGCCAAGACCAGCTGCCACTTCCTCTACCCACAGGTGAAGACTTTCCTGAGCCTTACACACCAATTCCTGCCAACCATCCAGTCTCCAAGGAGAGCACCCTGAGCTCATGCAGCACTGAGCATCAGCATGCCAGGCCACACTTCCACCCAAGCCAATACTTGCCTCCACACCAGCTACCCCTTGGTGAGGTGCCCCACGGGAACTTCAGCACTTCATTGAGTTGTGTAACCACGGGAAATGGGGACACTGATGAATCTCTGCCAGTGAATGTGCGACTATCTGTTCGTGCCTCATCAGCCTCGGACATGCTGCCCCCGTGCGGGCTGGATGATTCTGAACATTGCAGTGACTTTGACAGTATGGACGAGCTTCGTCGAGGGGAGACCATCATCACTGACTCACAGCAACAGACCGAGGTGTGATTGATTGACCAGTACAGGGATGTATAATGGGCCAGAAGGAGCATAACATTGGTTCAGAAGGCAGGAGAAGAAATGCTTCTTTCAGCAATGTTAGGCACTGCTACAACCATAGACATTAACAGTGACCTTAAAACCACAACTTAATTATTCCAAGTACTGTCACCTCTGTCAAGAAAAGGAAGTGTTAACCTGTCCCTGCTGTGGTGAACAATAAGTGGGTCCTTCTTGTTCCAATGTAAATGAGAAGGATCAATTCAAAAGTGACTGCATATTACAGATGCAGTTTAGAAAATAAGACTAAAGAAAGGAGACAATCAAGTAAGTGACAGGGTTGTTTCTTTCCCTGCACCTTCACAAAAGCCCATCAGAGCAATTCTTCTGACACAAATCCCCCTTTTTTTTTGTTCCCCCTTGATTTGTAAACTTTGTATTGCTCCAAGATTGTACAGGCTTTGTAGAATAGATGATCTTACTGGTGAGTAAGTATGAAACAGTGTTGTGGCCACATTTAAAAATCTCTTATTTGTTTTAATGTGGAATGTGCTGGTTTCTTTTCCAAAAAACAAACAAACAAACAAAATCAAGCCTTCCCCCCTTCTAGCCATGGTCCATGGTCCAGCCATCCTCTGTCATTTACCTGTCATTGATCTTTTTGCCTTATTTTTTGTGCGAAAGCCAAGAGATGCTATAGTAGTCAATATATTTAAGGCGTCAAGATCACAAATTAATTGTCTTAGCTACAGATAAAGATTATTACACTGCGATTACACTGGATGCACAGCCATGCAAAACATCCAGCAACCCCCACTAGATGCGCTTTGATTCCAGCATGGCACAGCACTGCCAGACAGCTAGAGTCGCAAGACTGAGGAGTTCCAGTGATAATTACATAATCACTTGTGTCCATGTTATAGGTATGTGTTATGAACATAACAACACAAAGTGTTCCCAACCTAAGGGTTAGTAGAAAAGCTTGTATTTGTCTCTTTTTTGTTTTATTTTGAAAATGAACCAGATGTTATGTTGTTGTTTCATTGCGTGACTTCCTGTCTGCTCTGTGCTGAATTCGACTGAATTGCTGCGTTCAGCATTCTGGAGGGCTCCGGAGCTGGAATGGAACAGATGCACAGCGCAATGGACCTGGTGGAAGTTAACACATCATCTAGTATCTGGGGTTATACTTGGAAAAAATATGTAATTCAAATATTACCTGAATATATGAATACACACACACACACACACACACACACACACACACATTTCTCTTGAATTGATGTGGAGCAGTTTTATATCTTCTTTAAGTAAAGGATCTGGATACTTCATTCATATTTTCAACAAAATACAAATATTTGACACAAATAGCACCGTAACACCAAGTGCATTTTCCTATTAAAATGACATAATACATTTTTATTCAGAGGTAGAGTAGTAATGTTAAGATAAAATTCCTTAAAATGTATATTAGCAACCACATCTGCTCTCAGCATCAGTCATTATGTTGTGGATTTGTATTAGTGATTGAAGTAAGCTTTTTTGTGCCATGTTCTAAAATCCTACATGCATGCAGGCAATATGTCATTGTAATTGTTCAATCTAGGTGAAAAAAAAACATTGTGAAGGAAACAATGCCATTGCTTTGGAAATATATGACAAAAATAATTGACAAGCACCAACCGTTTAGGCTATAAGCTGGAGTTGTTGTCCATATTTGGTCTTGTTCCCCCCCCACCTAATATTTTTAACACATCATTCCCCAAAACATATGCGGAGCAGACCCATTTTTAGCAGTAATGCGTCCCAGTGTTCTGTTTCTTTTTAGCATCTTCACCATGACTGCAAACAGAAGTCAAAACCTTATCCAGGGCACTAATGGAATGTTTTCCATTTTGCCTCCAGGACCGATAGCACATTCAAATGCTTCTGATCATCACTGTATTTTACTATAATCTGCCTGATCAGTTCAGGTATGCCATTCCTTACTTCTTTCTACAGGATGTTTTACTTTAAATCTCTGTACAGTGTACATAGTTAGGTTGTTAAAGTGCAGATTTTGTAGTTATGGAAATGCGCCTTTTTTCTTTTTTTCTTTTCAGGGGACTGTTTGATGTGAATGTGGACAGTAAGATACTGTTGAATATCAATTATTTCCACATAATTCCTCTGTCACTGACTGCCTGAATGCAGTTTCAATATTATAGATTAATTTTGCACAGTATTAAATCCAGATGTCCCAGAAAACGTTTTTTATTTTGTTTTGTCAAAACATGTTTATGGTTACAACAGAATCTTTTTATACAGTTCTTTAATCTGTATTGTTTGATGAATTCCCGATGTTCAAGGATATTGGGCAGTGTCAAAATATGTCCTTTATCTGCACAAACTGAGTATACAAAGTAATTGCTTTTGTTAAGCTTTTTTTTTCTCAGTTCACTCAAAATAAAAAGATTCTTGTGCACCATATGACCAGACCTTTACTCAGAGATAAATCAACCCTGACAAATCATAGCAGCTGTTTACTGACGTGTTAAACACCTTTGGATAATATTTAGCATTGGACTTCTGTGAGATGTCTCACATATCTGACTTGCTGTTGTACTTCATATGAATGACAAAGCTTGTTCAAACTATATCATTCACCCATTCCTGTTTTTATATGCCAAACACCAGTTTTCTTGTTCCATCCATTGTTATATCAAGCTGTAGAGCTATGTAGAGAATGAGTTTGGTAATTTATTGTAAAAAGAGATGGTAAAAAGATTTTAAATGTAAAGCTCTGACAGTCAAATTGAAAGAATCTTTTAATCTCACAATAGGTCCTTCTGTAATATAACCTTAAGACAAGAGTCTCAAACTCAAATAAGCTTGAGGCCACTGTTGATATTGTCACTTCAATCAATCAGTCAATCAATCCATCAGTCAATTTTTCTGAAAATTTAGTTTTACATTGCCATGATTTACATAGTAATATAACAATGCAAACAGCGGTTTGTGAAAAACTAGTCATATGGATATGTAGCTAACAAATGAAATAAATGTGTGCTTTATTTTCTGCCAGACACCTAGCAGCACTTCTGTTCATATTTTCTTCATATTTAACAAAAGAAAAATGCAAGCAGAAGTATACATGTATGCACATTAGTTTAAACAGTGCAAATCTTTTTTCCTTATAAATAACGTGTTTAAACCTTGAATAATTTGGGACCCTGATAACGCTAATGAGGTAAAAGAAGTTGATCTACTGTCTACAAATGCTGCATCTGTTCTGCTCTGAAGAGCGTTTTTGAACTGAAATCTTTGCAAGATAATGTTAGATTTTTGACATCGAATCACAGGCCGGAGGGAGATGGAAATGGCCCAGGGGCCTGCAGCCTTAAATTGTATGTTATTTAATTAAAAACAAAAAATTATGTATATATATATACACTATATTACCAAAAGTATTCGCTCACCCATTCAAATGATCAGAATCAGGTGTTCTAATCACTTGGCCTGGCCCCAGGTGTATAAATTCAAGCACTCAGGCATGCAGACTGTGAAACAAGACATTTGTGAAAGAATGGGCCGCTCTCAGGAGCTCAGTGAATTCCAGCGTGGAACTGTCATAGGATGCCACTTGTGCAACAAATCCAGTCGTGAAATTTCCTCGCTCCTAAATATTCCACAGTCAACTGTCAGCTCTATTATAACAAAATGGAAGCGTTTGGGAACAACAGCAACTCAGCCACGAAGTGGTAGGCCACGTAAAGTGACGGAGAGGGGTCAGCGGATGCTGAAGCGCATAGTGCAAAGAGGTCGCCGACTTTCTGCACAGTCAATTGCTAGAGAGCTACAAACTTCATGTGACCTTCAGATTAGCCCAAGTACAGTACGCAGAGAGCTTCATGGAATGGGTTTCCATGGCCGAGCAGCTGCAGCCAAGCCACACATCACCAAGTGCAATGCAAGGCGTCGGATGCAATGGTGTAAAGCACGCCGTCACTGGCCTCTAGAGCAGTGGAGACGCGTTCTCTGGAGTGATGAATCACGCTTTTCCATCTGGCAATCTGATGGACGAGTCTGGGTTTGGAGGTTGCCAGGAGAACGGTACATTTCAGATTGCATTGTGCCAACTGTGAAATTTGGTGGAGGAGGAATTATGGTATGGGGTTGTTTTTCAGGAGCTGGGCTTGGCCCCTTAGTTCCAGTGAAAGGAACATTGAATGCTTCAGGATACCAAAACATTTTGGACAATTCCATGCTCCCAACCTTGTGGGAACAGTTTGGAGCGGGCCCCTTCCTCTTCCAACATGACTGTGCACCAGTGCACAAAGCAAGGTCCATAAAGACGTGGATGACAGAGTCTGGTGTGGATGAACTTGACTGGCCTGCACAGAGTCCTGACCTGAACCCGATAGAACACCTTTGGGATGAATTAGAGCGGAGACTGAGAGCCAGGCCTTCTCGACCAACATCAGTGTGTGACCTCACCAATGCGCTTTTGGAAGAATGGTCAAAAATTCCTATAAACACTCTCCTCAACCTTGTGGACAGTCTTCCCAGAAGAGTTGAAGCTGTAATAGCTGCAAAAGGTGGACCGACATCATATTGAATTCTATGAGTTAGGAATGGGATGGCACTTCAGTTCATAGAATGAGTAAAGGCAGGTGAGCGAATACTTTTGGTAATATAGTATATATATATATATATATATATATATATATATATATATATATATATATATATATATATATATATATATATATATATATATATTATACTTTATTTACTGCAGTGTATTGTTGTCGTGTGGTAATTTCTGAGGATGCTAAAACTACATAAGCTAGCGCTCCGCAAACTTTATCTCTCGAGGGGGGTCGTCCTACTCTGTGTCACATTGTGTTAGAACATGGATTAATCTTACACCGGCATATCCCTTTAAGTACAGTTTATAGCAGGGTTAACAAATGGCATCAAGTGCTACTTTTCAAGGACAACAAGAGATTTAATTTTGTTCTTTTATCATCAAGGTCTTAACATTTACAACTATTTACAAAATTACAGCAGAAATAACTATTTACAGATCTTTATTGGAATCAATTAATTATATACAATTTACAACAATAAACAAAAAAAATATTATTAAAAACAATATTGAAACAGTTAAAACAACATAATTTACAGTAATAGGCTGAGCAGGAGTCCCTGGCAGTGCTGCTGGGCTGGATGGGATGCCACAATAAAGACCACAGTGTCAGTGGGACATCTGGGGTGGTATTCAGGGTGTTTGGGGGTGTATTCTCCACTGCCCACCACATCATTAATCAACTATGGCATGAATTATAATTTCAGAATATAATTATAACAATAATAATAAATTATTACACTTAGGAATAATGCCTTTAAAATCATGTCACTTGCCAACTAAAGATAGTCGTGGTCAGGGTTAACCTCCTCCAGGGCAGACACCTCCACAGACAGCTGGTCCTACCATGGGGCGCTAGTGGCAGCCTCAAGCCCATTCTCCCCCTCACCCTCCGGCATAACATCCTGCAGTTCATCCTCTTTGTATCTGAGGCACAATGGTGTTGTACACCTCCAGCACTTGCAGGAAGATCGACCAACCCCAGCCAGCCAGTGCGTGTCTACAAAGCGGCCCTGATGGTCACAAACTGCCTGCAGGATTATGGAGTCGAACAGTGTCCTGTTCTTATAGCAGTGACCATCAGGGCCACTTGGTAACTTGGCTCTGACATGGCAGCCATTGATTGCTGCTTTTAAAAAAGCTTTTAAAAGCAGCAATTTAAAAAAGCTCTGTCTTGCTAGCCCTGTGACTTGGTGGACGATACAGTGGACAGTGGAGTGAGGTATCCCAAACACCCTTAAGACCACCCTGTATGATGCCCCACTTGCCAGCCAGAAAGGAACACCAAGGTCTCTATTGTGGCACCCCATCCATGTCTCTGATCCTGTTGAAGAAAGTTCAGCAGACTCAGTTCAGTGACTCTCTGCACAGTCTGCCTGGTGTCTCCTTCATCAAAAAATGAATGGAATGGAACAGCCAGGTTGATCTTGCAGTAAAGGGGTCTGGTCCGAAGGGAGGGGAAGAACAGGAGAAGATAAATGGTTAATTAAACAATAGCTATATAATTGTAGTAAATAAGATAATCCTAGTTAATTTTAGAGCTTTGATAGATGATGCTAAAAATGTCTATTGATCCACTTATCAGTCTATCTAGGCTTCTCTCTGGTTTTGATGATTAATATTAAATTAAGATCATGGTACTTTAATTATTAATCAGTCGTCAAGGTTATATGGCATTAATCATATGTGCCAATCTACAGTTTATATGTCTAGTATTAACATAATGTATTGGTATGTTAATTACCCCTAACTGTTAACTAGCTAATAATGATAATTATTTTAATATTACTGTGGGCTAGGGTTAGCTGCATGTCACTCCCCCTCTCTTACCCTGTTTCCTGTCACACTCTTCAAGCTGTATTACCAATGAAGCCAGAAAAGGCCAAAAAAGTACTTTAAAAAAAAAAAAAAAAAAAATATATATATATATATATAAATATATATATATATATATATATATATATATATATATATATATATATATATATATTACTGTGGGTTCAAATAACTCTCTCAAGAGCCACTACTGCTCTTCCTCCAAAAGAAGGAAGATTAAAAAGAAAATCATAAATAGCTGTAGCTCAATCATAATCAATCAAAAGTCAAATTCTCTACTGGGTGGTAGAAATCCTGACATGAGTGTAAGGGCGGGAACATCTGGTGACACAACCAGAAAATACTCCCAAGGCTAGACCATCCCATTTAACAACGGTTGATGCAGCCTTCGAAGGTCCCTCTGTAGGACCCGCCTTCCAAAGGCTGCAAAGGCTGCATCCTTCAAAGGATGCCCAGTTCCAGGGCTGTATCCTGAATCCTTCAAAGGATGCAGCCCCTGAATTGGGACACAGCTAGTGTCTTTAATCTCCTTTATGTGTGTGGTTTTATCACCTTACTGCCTGGAGTCGTTCTCACAATACCAGGTCTGTTCTGAAGTTGTATTGCTGGTGACAAGAGTCTCGGAACCTGTTTCTATACAGTGTCCACCTCTGGTGAAGGATGCGGTTGACTCTCACTCTGGCAAGACCCTGGCAAAGGCACTGATATATAATGATGCCAGTGAGTCCTTTTCAGTATCCCTTTTGGTGCGCTTACCAAGTAGGACCGTGGGCTAGGCTAATTAGATGTCACTGTGCCTTGTGCTTTTGCATCAGAAATCCAAACAGGGTCTCCTGGTGACAGGTTTGTCAGGTCCTTGCTCTGTGCCTCTCATTGTATTTTTGTATCTGTCCATCTCTTGTCTCTGTCTGTATGATGGAGTTGTTGCTGGTCTGGGAAAGCCGGCTGCTGATTCTCTGGCAAGGTAGTCAGTGTGGTGCGAAGGCAACGTCCCATTAGGAACTGGGCAGGACTGTCAGCACACGGCTGCTCACAAAACTCAGCCACATATCTATGACTTGTGAGGAATCTGTCCAGCATAGACTCAACATAGATATTAGTATCCTCTATTAGGTCTCTGTCAGCAATCGTAGCATTATCTGTGAGTGGGGGGTGAGAGAGATGGTCAGCTGTTAAGAGCAGTTTAACTGGTCTGTCTATAATCATATAGGAGAACCTCATTAGGCGCATCTCTGTATGAGTTGGCAGTGAGTCCAGACCCCATCCCCCAGCAGACTCCTGAGAGGCTTGTGGTCGGTTACCATCTCAAAATGTAGTCCGAGGATGAAATTCCTGAACCTCTCACAGGCCCAGGTGTTTGCTAGTGCCTCTTTTTCCAACTGAGCATAGCACTGCTGAGTGTCTGTCCATGACCTGGAAGCATAAGCGACTGGAGACCACACCTTCTATAGCATGACCACTCCTAACCCATAGGATGAGGCATCAGCTGATATTTTCAGCTGTTTATCAGGGTCAAGTAACTAGAGTATTGGAACACAGGAGAGCTCAGGCTTGAGGTCACAGAATGTCCTCTGCCGCTCATGACCACAACACCACTGATTCCTTTTGGAAAGCAAGTCTCTTAGTGGTTTGTCTTTCAGCGAGATTTGGTACGAACTTCCCTCCTGATTCACTATACCAATGAAGCCCCTGAGTTCACTCACATTTCTTGGCTCTTTCATGTCCTGCGTTGCTTTGGCTTAGTTCGTCCAGGACCATAGAGTGGCATGATTCTTTTGAGTACCTGCTCAGGAATGGCTGTGACATCAGCTCCTGAGTCTAGTTTGAAAGTTATCTTACCGCCTCTTAAGTTGATGTCAGCCATACATACATAGGTCTTCAATGCAGTGGCGGAGCCAGGAAATTTTCTGTGGGGTGGCCAGGATGGCTATGTGATCATTTTGGGGTGGCAATGTCTCACTAGAAAATATAGGGGTATTTAGGGCACTTAAACCACACACCTCCACAATATCGGGAATGCAGGTAATGGTGGAAAAGATCAAATAATATTCAGTGTATCTAACTTTTTTCTTATTCCTGCAAACAAAGATGTGTACACTATACAAATGTTGCACAATATACATACAACTGTACTGCGTACAGTGCTGAGAGGACTTGGGAGATGTTCAGCTTAGCTTGTAGTGATCACTACGAGCTCATTCTCTCAGTGTATCAGGAATACACAGACATAATTTGAAAAACAGTTGTTTTTATTATAGCTTGATCTAGCTATATACACACATATGAATAATGGCCAGCAAAATGGGCCAACATAAAGATCCAACAAGGAACAAATTGAGATTTGATTCCCGTCATAGGCAGTTTTAAGGGCTACTGCACAAATGCACAAAACAGTTGTATATATGTTGCTGCATTTTGTTGATGGTCTGGAATGCTGTTAGAATAAAACTAATAATTATTGGTTCTCCACTCCAGCATTTGAACTCTGTATCAAAACCCTCTGACCAGGCTATTTCAGCTGGCAGAGAAAGAACCCTAACAGTATCCCTCAGTCAAAAGTTCAGCCTGCTGTTCATGCTCAGTCACATTTTAACTCTGTGGCAGGTAGAGACACACCAGTCAATCACATAGCATACATTGGATGTTATGTTACAATCACCTGCACATATCCAATAGTAGAGGTGGGTAAAAAATATCGATCAGTGCATTGCAACATATTTTTTCCCAATTCAATATCGATTCAGAAAATCCTATGAATCTATTCAGGCAAGCAACCTCCCGCTGTGCCTCGCCGGACACCTCTCGGTCCCCGCCTCCAGCAGCTGGAAGCGCCTCACCCACGACCTCGCTCAAGGGTTGGAGGATGACACACCGCGGAAACACCGTCGGAGCTGCGGAGGCGGGTAACCAATTTCTGATGCACTCCCAGCGAAGCCGGTCTCACCCTGGCTGCTGCACCGTGCGCCCGCGGATAGCACTCTCCTCCGGGGAGAGAGGGGGGTTAAGACAGGATGTGCGCGCATCTAAAGTGTCCGGTAGTGCCGTCGCAGTGCAGGAAAGGCTTTTATGCCAGGTTTGCATCCTACAGGAGTTTCATGGCACTTTGGAGATTAGTTGAACCTGCTGTGATCCACAAGATGGTGCGCATAACCAGCACCAAGACAGACTCTGCCAGCATCAGCACAGTCCATCACCCAACAATGGTAGGTAACAATGGTAGGTGATAGTGGTATTATTTATTTATACTTTGTAATAACAATGTCAATGAAACAGAGGCTTTGGTTTTTATATCTCCATTTATGAGTTTCTGTTGTTCCTGATGTACCTGTCCATGGATTTTCCTCTCAGGGACCTTGCAGAGAGGTTCAGCATTCACCGCACTACTGCAAGTCGGATCCCTTCCACATGGACTCATTTCCTGTACAGCCTGCTGGCAAGCTAGTGCCTTTGGATTCCTCCAGAGGTGGTGAGAGCTCATCTGTCACCTGAGGTTGCAGCTTTTTCTGATACACAGGTGGTCCTTGAGATATTCTGTCAGACGCCATCCTCTCTGCTCCTTCAGAGTGAGGTTTTCTCTACCTACAAATCGCACACTACAGTCAAGGCCATGATTGGCATGGCATCTCACGGTGCTGTTACCTTTGTGTCTGGACTGTAAGCAGGCTCTATGAGTGATTGCGAGATCTTCAAGCTGTCTGGGATTGTAAAGCTGCTGAAGCCAGGTATGGTGATCATGGTGGACAAAGCGTTTGTTGTGGACAACCTTGTTCCTTGTAAGGTGTATCGGCCTGCCTTTCTCAGCAACAAACAACAAATGAGTCGAGAGAGTGTCAGACAGACACAGTCGATTGCATGTCTAAGAGTGCATGTGGAGAGGTGCATAAGGAGAGTGAAAGAGAACAAACTGTTCGATAAGGACATACCACTGTCTATATGCGGGAACATTGATGAACTGTTCAGTGTGGCCCACTTCCTTGTCAATTATCAGAATGGGCTGTTATTGAAGGCATGGGCAACTCAGCAATTAATTAAAGATCTATCTTGCTACTTAAAAAAACATTCTTTGTGTCATTGTCATAATTACATTAGCTTTAGGTTTTTACTGACTTGAAATGAAAATGAAAAGGTACTAGAGATCACATGAGAATATGTAGAATTTAATGAGGAAATACTGAGCAACACTTACTCAATGATCCAATATCAACAATCCACATAGCTTTTTACACTCGGGCTCTCATTTCAATCAGTACAAAAGGTATGGTCTCATGTAAGGTGTGGGCCTGCATTAGTGACATTAGCTCTGGTTTTGTAGAGATTTGTTAAACTGATCTATGAAATCTTAACACTGAAAAATGATCACTTCAGGTTTTGTATAGAACTGTATAGATAGTCCGGAGTTCTAGAAATAAGAGTTATGAATTATACAAAAAAAATGAGGTATATCACAATGTAAACTCTTTTCTTACAGGATTCAAACAGATGAACATGATACATAACTAGTGTGTTTACAAGTTTTTACCATTCCTCCAACGATGCCTGAGCACAACATTGTGGAGGGAGAGTAGCAGGAAGCACCACAAAAACAACAGAAGAAAACAGCGCACCTCAAAATAAAAGTGGAACAGACCACAAGGTGGCACTGTAGGACTACTACTATTGTTAACACATAAAAACAATACTGTGTAGGAGAATATTAATGCAATGTATCAGACCTTTACAACCATAACAAAATCAGACTGTGACTGCTAAAACCACAAAATCGCACCATTGCATTCCTGTGATAAGCAGCTGGCCTAACCCTGCCTAACCCAGCTGTGGCCTGGCTTCAGGTGCAAGGTGCCACAGTCCACATAGCTCCTCACGTTGGGGCACTTCACCTCTACCAGCCCGAATGCCTCCGGTCGGATCAAAAAACTAGATATAATATTCCAAAAAATAAACTGTCCTGCACTGATTTAACAATAGCTTCTGTTGCTCTGGCCAGAGTTGGAATGTTTTGGGATCAGATCCCATAGGTGGTGATCATTCTCCTATCTTGATTGCTTTGATTGCCTGATTTTCCCTTTCACGTTTGTCCCAAAGTTTTCTTTTACCCATTTGAGTTATCCAACTTAAATGTGAACAATGAGTTTACCTATTTTCTACTTTGGGATTTTTCCTCTGTGTTAATGTTACGGGGTGAAATTTCCCTCCTGCGCTGATACTCCTTTGGAGGTAGTATCAGAGGCACAGTATTGGTGAACCAAACCAGTGTGAATGGATAAGCTGGCGTCACATGTCAAGGGTGTGTCAATCCGACAGTCTGAAAACTACACAGGTCCCACTTACTCAACAAAATAAAGAGAAACGTGACCAAACATGACCAAACAAAAGTAACGTAGTAACTGTCTTTGGCAATTTTATGAGGAAAAAAAATAACACAGATATACGTGGAGAAGGGTCTGTCCTCCCACCTCTCCTACTGACTCCTCGTCACATTTCTGCCCGAAAAACAGCGACTGCCACAGGCAAAAACTTTAACTCACTCACTCAACTCAAGTGTTTGTGAAAAAAAAATCACAGCAACTGTCAGCCCTCCAGACCGAGACTCCAGCAAACTTTCCCCCAGAAAACAGCCTCCCTCCCTGCGAGACAGAGTCAGACAGTGTTCAGTTTACTGATGGTGATGATGTAATTGATGGTGATGAGCGAAAAACTTAACTTTGTCAGTTTCCAGGATGTTTGGTGGGTCAGGATCTCAATCACAACTCATTATAACATCATCAACATGATCAGAAACAGTCAGCAGGTTTAGATTACAGGAAGAGACCAGGGGAAACACCTTGAAAAAACAGAGACATCACTGCTGGCTTGCTGTTTGAATTACACAGCAGTTTGTCTTTAAAGCAGAGATGCTTCGCTCTGTGTGAACAACCAATGGCAAAGAATTGGAGAACCGCCACTGCGGCAATAGTGTGGCGTCTTGGCTCTGTGAAAAGGGCTGGTGATAAGCTAGATGGGAAACCAGACCAACCAAATCAGCTGTGGATTTCATTATTGAGGGATATACTGTTATACGAAACAGAGGCTATGGTAATGGAGAATGGTGTGCAAAATGTATTAAATTATAGACCGTTACAAGAGTTAGAGGCAATAGTTTTTGAAATATGGAGCAAAAACTGCAGTATGAAAGAAGTGAATTTCTATAAACTTTGCAAAGAGTTAGAAAAAGTAAAACTATCGTTAATGTTGGAACATTAGAGAGGTGATATCATCTGGTGTGGGGAAAAGAAGATTTAAATGGAGAGATTTTTGAGGAACTAATAGATGAGAAGGAATTGGCGTGTTTAATGATGGAGCAGGCACAAGGGTTAACTTGGGGAAGGGAACAGAGTCAGCAGTAGGCCTTCCTCCGGTATTATAGTCACTGCACGGGAAAAGTTGTTAGGAAGTACTTAAAGGAAGCACTATAGGGAGTGATCACTATCCAATATTCATAGTGTTGGAGTATGTGACGACAGACTGCCGTTACATCGGTCATAAATCAGGTGATTTTGTGGGTTTATATTGATTGTGTTTATATTTGGTAGGGATGTTGAAGTAAATATTTGTTTATTTATGGTATGTTTAGGTGGTGAAGGACAGGTAGTGGTATGTGCCATTTAGGGAAAGGAGGTGCTGGGGGTATTTAAGCGGGTCATTTGGAGGAAGATCGTGTTGAGCAAGGATGTGAGTAAACCTGTCGTGCTGAATGTAAAATAAAAGAAATTTCATGGGCTCAACATTATCTGTCTGGGTCTCCTCATTCAGGTTACCTCGACCGCTCAGGCAACCTGACAGAGTAGAAAGGGAGATAAAACAGGACGAGAGCGAAGGGAGATGGAAATTTGAAGACACAAACTGGAAGTAGAGAGTTTTTGCTGAAGGAAAATTAAAATCAATATAAACCAGATCACTGAAGATCTTAATGCAGAAATAAACTGTATTATTCTAGGAGCAGCAAATTCCTTGCCCGTGTCCAGTTCCTTCTTTTTACACTGCTTTTCCTTGTCAGTCTTCTTATTTCTTCTATTTGACGTGGGCAATGTTGGGATATTTTTCTGCTCTGTTGCCTCTCTGATGTTGCTTACAGTTTGAGTTTGAGCTTGAACCTATCTGACCAGGTGAGAGCAGGCACAGGGGAGGGGCACTGCCAAGCATGCACTGCATGAGGGAGGGGGGCTGCCAGCAGCATATACACAAGCATGATTGACACTTCTCAGACACGCCCCTTAGCTCTGGTTGTGTTGATTCGGGAGCCGTGGATTCTTGCAAATCAAATTAGGGCAACTGGTTGGACCCACACATAGTAGATTTTTTACACAGCTGACCTGTAACTAATTCTACTGTAAGATCACAGTGACAATTTTAGCAAATATAACAAAAAATAGTCACAGACTACAGCTTTAAAAGGAACTATTGGAGGACTGAGTATGGGGTATGATTAAGAGAATGTCTGGAAATAGGAAAGACTGTGTACGGATATCCTGTAATGAAAGATAGAGGGGAAATAATATTAGAAAGTAATGATGAGCCAGAATTACTAGGACTTTTGTGAAGGTACATAATAGTGAAAGTCTCAGAAATGAGCAAAAGAGACAGAGGGAGAGAACAATAGGGAAAAATGTCAAAGCACTGCCGGATGTTAGGGAGGATGAAAGTACCATCAATATGAAATTTGAAATAGGAGAGCTAAGTAGTGTTTTAAGGAAATAGAGAAGACAACCAGGGAAAGACCAAATAAATGATTGTAGGCTACAATCATGACTTAAGTGAGAGGAGTAAAGAAATATTAAGATTATATAATAAGATATGGGAAGTGGGTTATCTACCAAAACAATGGAAAGAATCAGTTATTGTTCCAGTGTACATCAGGTAAAGATCTGAGTTAGAAAAGTTATAGACCTGTTACTTTAAATGTACATGAAGGGAAAACTATGGAAAAAAAATATAAATGAAAGATTAGGTATTATTCAGAGGCCAATGAGCTATTTGAAGGAGAACCAGAGTGGATTCAGAAAGTGCAATAGATCCAGCATTATGTTTTGAAAATGAAATTAGAAAAGCCCAGATTAATAAAGAAAGTTTAATTGCTGTATTTTTTTTTATGTTGAGAAGGCATATGGAATAAAAGGGAACATGTATAATTAGGTTAAAAACCTTTTAATGGATAGGTTGATAGTAGTAAGAATAGGGAAAGAGTATAGCAACAAATATGTAGTGCAAAATGGAACTCCTCAAGGATGTATAGTTAGTCTGGTGCTGTTTTCAGTTGTGATTAATGAAGTGTTCAGCAGTGTAGATAAGTCTACTGGTGTAGCATTATTTGCATAGAGTCAAGAGGCAAAAGGGAAAATAGAGAGTTGGGCACTAGAGTGGGTTTTTTAGATTTTCAGTGGCAAAGACAAAGGTAGTGTGTTTCACACAAATTCAGGTTCAGATTCAGTTTAAACTGTATGGGAAAAAAATAGAGAGAGTAAGGTGTTTCAAATATTTAGGTATCAGGCCTGAAGACTCTGCTGTACTGCTATTGAAACAACCCCAGTGTTTCATGGATATGAATGAAATGCCATTAGAAATAAGAAGAAATCAGATTTCATTAACATACTGGGCAAACCTGAAGGGCCATAAGAAGAGTCCACAACTCAGAAGGTGTGACAGATGTGTCAAGGGAAGGAAAGAAGACAGATGAAGAGCTTTGGTTGGATGATGGGGGATGCAATAAAATAAATAAGGATGGGGGATATATAGAGAAACAATATTCAACATTTACTAAAGTATATATTGATGCATCAAAGACAACTAACGATAGAGTAGGAGTTGTGTTCACCTTCCCAGATTTAAATATTATGTCAAACAAAAGAATCAGTAAAAAACTAGCAGTATTTACAGGAGGAACGGTAGTTATTCTTTTTGGCTCTTGAATGGGTAGAAAGCAATAAAGCATAAAGTTCACTTGGATTCCAGCTCATATAGGTGTAGATGGAAATGAAATGGCAGACAACTATCCAAAAGACACAAAAAAGGAGAAGTAAATATGACAGTTAACTATAGTAAGGCAGAGGTTAAACGCATAATCAAAGTAGAAATGAAAAAGTGAAAAAGGAGGGCTGGAACAAGGAAAATAAAGGTAGAATGTTCTTAAGAAAACCAAAGGGAGGTAGGAAGGATGAGAGAAAAAAGGTAGAAGAAATAAAGAAGAAGATATGATATTGAGCATAGTGTAAATATCAAGAAACAGTTGAGCATGTGATTATAAATTGCCCTAAGTATCAGTGTTAAAGGTGGATTCTAAAAGCCAGACTCAGTAGGGAGCAAATCAAATGACTGAATTCAGGGCACGTAGGGGAAGGGCAATACTTTTTTCTTAGGGTTAGAAAAGACCGGACTTAATGAAAGAATAAAAATTTTTTTTTTTTTTTTTTTTACTGCTATTATTATAATTTTATGTTTCCTTGTTTATTTATTTGATTTTTTTTTTTTTTTATGTTACTGATCCTTTCACAGCACAACACTCCAGCTCAAAAGGTGGCGGTAATGCGCACGTAAAAGCTGTTTGCCAAGAACACCAAAAGAAGAAGAAGAAGAAGAAGAAGAAGAAGAAGAAGAAGACGAAGAAGAAGAAGAGGAAGAAGAAGAAGAAGAAGAAGAAGAAGAAAGCAACCGCATTACAGTGTAACGTCTGTGCTACTGTCGTCGATTAATCAATGCCAAATGGCTGGCAGCAGGCTCGAGAGGTTTGGGACTGTGTTTAGCCGGTAAGTGAACACCGCCTGTTAGCCGCGGCAGCGGCAGAGTATTAACTCGGCTTCAAGGATATCCTAGTGACACTTTGGAAAGTCATCTGATCAAACGCAATAATAACGATTCACCAGATGGCTTACTTGTTAATTAATCGTTCATAATGAGGGTTAGCGGCTTTCGGCAACAACTTATCTTGAAGCAAATAGTTTGTCCCTGCAGCAGCGTTTGGACCAGGAGCTGTGTTCATCGATATCAGCGCCATGATGCCCAGGGGCGCTGCCAGGGATTTTGGGCCCCGTGAAAAGAAATCTAATTGGGCGCTTGTATAAGATGGCAAAAAAGGATGCCGTTTTATATAAAACTATGTATTTTAATGATATTTATGACTACCATTCCCATATTAGTGAAAAGAACAACATGACAGTTAGGTGGTTACTGCTCACTGTCTCCCCTGTAGTCCCACATGCAGGTCTAATTTATCTCCACAACTGTAGACTCACAGGTGGTGGCTTTGGATTTGGGGTGTGAAAATACATATGAGGCTATATGGTTGATGCGATTTAATCTAATGATTTCCAGAAAATGTAAACATTTCTCTGATTGTACTGAGAGTTGTATTGAGTCACACAGTCTGCATGCAGCAGGAATGTTCTCCTCTGTTCCCACTGCACAGCAGGAAGGTGAGAGTCCCAAACTACTGACCAAACACTCTATTGTAGTGATAGCTGAATTTGAACTATATTATATATACAGGTACATATTCTCTTTTTATTTCAGAACTGTTTTTAATACATGAAATCATTCTGAAATAAATAGGGATTGTAGGCTATTTTTATTTTATAACTCTCTTTTAACCCTCTGAAAATGACATTACTATCTTCTGAAAGCCGTCACGGGCTCAGTTTTTAAGACTTATTTAAGCCATAAGCATCATAGAAATCTTGAAATTGGAATGAATCCACTGACACCAAACATGTCATACTAGCTTACTGGGAAAGGAGCTAAATATCGCTCCAAATTTGACCTGTTTTTACAGCAGCCACTCAGCTCGTTAAGCTGTTTGGAGACACATCTTCTGCTCCTGCAGCTGCAGGGTGGACTGAACCATTGTGTATTTTAATGCGGTGAGAGGGGCCTCCACTATTTTTTTTATACAGAGTAAAGTCTCTAATCCGATTTATTCTGCCAATGTTAAGTTAGTTATGACACGAATAACTTAGAAATAGAAAATGAAGTAAAAACTACATTTTTATTTCAGGCCTTTCATGAGCCCCCTCCCCCACTGGGACCCTGGTAATCAGTCCCACATTTCCCCCCAGTTCAATGCCCCCGATGATGCCCGACTGCCATTGTCGCAACACTCTGACGTTAATTGAGTGAAACTCTTGCCAAAATGCAAGCTAGGATTTTTTATGTGAATGTATATGACTCAAACTTTCGTGTAAAAGCGTAATTATGACAAAATAGGCACAAGATTTAAAGTATTTTCGTTTTCGGGTGAAGCTCATTTTCAATGAGAGTGCACAGGGCAAATTCTATGTTAGCATCAAAATTGCTATTTATAAAACACTAAGAAGAGTAGACACAACATGAAACTTTGCTCATAGTATCACCAGGGTCTCTACACATGAACATGAGCATTGAGAACATTGTTTGTGGACACAGAGTTTGCTAAAAAGATACGCAGTACCTGTATACGCACTTATTTGAAACGCGATTTCAGGGTGGAAAAATCAGAGAATACTGCCCTTGTGCTTACTTTGCGTGTCGATAGAAAGACATATTATAATTAGTCAATTTGCAGACGATCCAACATTATTTTTAAAAAATGAAAGAGAAATTCCCAATATATTAGATTCCATCAATCAGTTCTCAGGCTTGGGATAATAATTTGTGTGGATTTTGCGAGAGTGACATTGAAACGGTGGAACATATTTTCTTTGAATGTGAACATGTTGTACAATTTTTGGTATTGTTTCAAAGCTTGTTGTTACCCAAACAAATTATTTTTTATTTAAAGTTGGAGTGCAATTAGAGGAGAAAAACTTAGACTTCTTAGAGATCATGCTTGGAAAACATTTCACCTTAATACCTTAAGGTGAAGCCCCATATCAACAGATGGAAGAATGTACTCAATGTAATTTATGCATGCTCCGTCTGATCTTCTGTTATTGGTGAATTTCAAGTGCCCCTGTAGGCCTTGAACCACAGCGTGTTCAGTTGCAAATATTATTGAAACAATGCCAAGGAAGACACAGGGGGGAAAATAGATCATTTTAGTATTGGAGTTTAGAACTGGGTTCTTGGGGGGGGCTTTTAATTTAAAAGTAGCGACCATTAGTAGCTTGATGCTACAACAACAAGCGGGTCCGGTTTGAAACGTTGTGCAATCAAATACAGCGGTATGGCGGTATATTAAAAAATCATATCATAACGAAAATATACACTGGTATGATCATGATCATCTGGTTATGGGTCACCAGTTGACCACGCAAGACAGCTGTTATCCACAGGGTTGTCAGAGGCAAGATCACATGTAAGTTTCACTCCAGTTTTATGGATGTGTGTGTATATGTTTAGATGGGCTGATTCTTTGGCGTGTTGCACCAACAGGGATTACACCTGGTGTTGTAATTTGGCATTCTGAGTCTGACCTGACCTGCCAGTTGAGGCACCTGGGCCTAAGTCTTCTTCTTGCTAAGATTGGTAAGAAATCTTACGACTGGTCAGGAGCAGGTGTACGGTTAAAATTGAGGCTGCAAGGGTGAGCTCAACTGCGCAGCTGATCAGCTGTTAACAAGGTATATAATTCATCTGCTCAAGGGTAGCTGCCATGATGATACAAGGAGGACAAATGATCAGTTTGTCATAGATTGTGTTTCAGTATACTGTATATGCATAAAGCTAATAAACAATGAATTTAAAAAACACAACATATTTACAAAAACAATGAGATATTTACAAAAACAGTTGAGTGGAAAATGATTGATCAGGTGGTAATTGACTTAAACAGTCTGGCGCTTCTTTGTACACACTGTTTGTAAGAGTTTACTGCTCAAAAAGCTGCTCAAGGCTTCCACAGCCTGACGCAGGGGGTGAGAGGTGTTGTCACTAACCCCATTCACACTGCTGTTTGGATGTGGCATTAGTGCACGAATTCCCGCCTACGTGTGAATCTCTCGGAGGCAGCAAGGGATGAAATTTCGCTCCGGCGCTGATCCGCCTCTGGAGGTAGTATCGGGGCCGCATTATTGGCAAGCCGAACCAGTGTGAATGGATAAGCCGGCTTCAAGTATTGAGGGTGTGTCAGTTGTACAGTCTGATAACTGCACAGGTCCCTCACTCAACTCAATAAAGAAATTTCCTTACATGACCAAGCAAATGTAACGCAGTAACTGTAACTGTCTTTGGCAAAAAATGCCACAGCTGTACGTGGAGAAGCGCCTGCCCTACCAACTCTTTGTCACATTTCTACACAAAAAACAGTGTCTGTCAAAGGCAAAAAACTTTAATTCACCCAGTGTTTGTGATGAAAATAAATCACCACGTCCGCCAGCCCTCCGGACCGAGATTTCAATGAAATTTGCCCCGGAAAACAGCCTCTGTCCCTACGAGTGAGGGAGTCAGACAGCTTCCAGTTTAAAAAACGTGACTTCGTCACTTTCCAGGATGTTTGGTGGGTCAGGATCTGAATCTCTACACATTCTGATAGCATCCATATGATTATAAACTGTCCATGGGTTTAGACTGGCAGGAGGACAATGGGGAAACACCTTAAAAAACACACTGATATCATCATCATGATGTGTGCTGTCATGCCTCTTGAGGAGCCGCAGTGCCAGCCTTCTGTGTGAATAACACAACAGCTCGTCTTTAAGGCAGAGATGCTTCGCTCTGTGTGAATCTCCATTTGGGGAGAACTGTCGAACCAATGCTCCGGAGATGATGCATCTTCTCTTGAGTAAAAAGGGCCCCTGACTGACGTCAGCTTGGGTAACACATCCTCCTCTCAGCCACTACCCCTATGGAGTCCAGTGGACAATTCAGGACTGCTACCTCCCCAGCAAACGACTGCATAAATGAGCGCTGATGCCATCACAGGGATGCAGTCATAAAATGTTCAGAATTGGATGATGTGTGATTGTGCCTGTATGTTTTTTCCATAAGTGTGTATAAGGACTCTACTACTGCAAACAAAACCTACCATTGGGTATTAATAAAGTAACTTGAAGTAATGTCCTTCTCCTCATCACTGATGTTTTTTTTTTGTTTTGTTTTGTTTTTTTTTTTGTTTTTTTTTAAGATTTAATACTTAACAAGAAAGGTAGCAGTTTAAAGTTATTAGTAATATGTGAATGCGTTCTAGTGAAGAGACAATGCACAACAACCACATGCTGCTGGTGGAACGTATGGCCTAGGAAGGTCTGCAAGATTTAAGATTAAGATCTTGGTGTGTACAATAGAGCTCAATGAAAAGTCTTAAGAAGTGAATTTTGCTCTATTTGTATGAGACTGCACAAAAAATGTGTTCTTATTTATCAACATATACATTTTAGATTTAGAAATAATGACTCTGTTGTCAAATGCCACTTTAATCATCAGTTGTGTATTGGCTTAATTGACAGGGTTCGCAATCTGATGCACTCTGGTGTCATAAGGCTGCCAGAAAAACCCATCTGGTATGATGTATATGAGGCTTTTCCACCAAAGAGGGTCCCACTACATGTGAAGCCACATACTAGACCCTGTACCAAGAAACGGGAGACTGTGCCTGAGGTCTTCTACAAGGAGGATGACATTAGAGCGTAAGTCAAGTTCTCACAAAAGTGTTTCCATACCATCATTGTGAAAGTAACACATGGATCAAAAGTGCTTTGTTATTTGTTAGTGATATTTCATTTAGTGCGACGTGGTCTGGTTTGAGAGGTTTTATTTTTTACTCTCCACTGATATTCACTTTTGATTGTTACACTGACTTGCAGATGTGCTGCAATTTAGCTGTAATAAAAGAAAAAGTGACTTCACGTCCGGGAATTTTCAAACATAGATTTGCCCAGATTCACCTGTCCTGGCACCTGAATTTATTGAAAACGGTTTAATTTGGCAGCCTTTTTGTTTGTTTTTTTTAAGATAGCTCACTGGTGTTTTTTTTAGAACGGTTTATGGATTGACTGTAGTGCCTGCTGATACCCGAGAGGCACTAATGGCCCACAGTGGCAGCACTACTGGAGAACTGTGCCCAGTTGAAGAGAAATTATATCAAGAAAGACAGACCTCAGTTCTCTCTCAGAGTTTGTCTCTCTCTGTACTGAACATCATCATTGCTGGAGTAAGGTTGATGCCCACTTCTTCCTAAGCACCTTTGTAAACCTTTGTAGAAGCAAGCAAGCATGAACAGCAATGTGGTAATTACAGATTAATGAAGAATCACACAATACAGATGAAAGATTGAACACAATATGTCTTTCAAAGAGCACAAGCTCTTTTTGTGATGTTTACAGTGCCATACAGTCATAGTCATACAGGCTATATACACCTTCTCATAAGTTAAATTATCTATAAAACAAATTACAAATAACAACATATAAAATATGCCTGGATAGAAATCAGCTGTTTTCATGTCAGAAACAAAAATTGTATAAGATGTTTTTTCAGGCTCAATTCGCCTATGACTTTGCCTTTCAGGAAGTTCTATGAGCATTATGGGACGGGTCCTCTGCCTTTTGATCTGTCCAAACCAAACTTTGTTTCTACGTGTCAGAGGTATGTTTTCACTTCTGGTTAAAGCAGTATTTTATGTATATATATGTGTATATATATATATATGTATATATATATATATATATATATATATATATATATATATATATATATATATATATATATATATATATATATATATATATATATATATATATATATATATATATATATATATATATATATATATATATATATATATATATATATATATATAAATGAGATCATATAAAAGCATGAAAACAAATGCCAGAAGACAAGAGGGGCTTTAAATTTCATGTGTCATCTAAATTATGTGGTAGAGGAGATGGTTTTTGGAATTTCAAATGTTATTTTAAAGTTTAGTAAAAAAACACACAAAAAAAATCTGGATTGTACACTATGTTGCAAAATACATGAAACATTTTATTTATACAGTGTTTCCTAATTGTTGTTATTCTGTCATTGATCCTGCAGGTTTGTAGACAAGTACACAGAGATCAAGAGCAGCAATGAGCTGGATGACGCTGCTGTGTTTGAGGAGACAGGAAAGGCTTTACTTACAGAGGGCATCGTGCTGAGAAGGAGAGGAGCTCGTTCTGTAAGTACTGACCAGGACTGCTACCTAGGAGCTCTCATTCCAAACTCATGTTGTTCGTGAAATCATCAATCTTTGTTGCTAAATTATTGAACTTAAAGCAACACTATTTCAAATAGGGGTGTGGCAAACCCACGATTTGATTCAATTTTCAATTTCTGGGTGTACGATCTGATTCATAATTGATTTTCTATTGGAAAAGAATTGACTGAAGATTGATTATTGATTGATTGAATAGAAAAGGGGGGACCATTTTTTTTTTAAAGTCCAGTTTATTGTGTGCCAAACTATTAATTGGGGTCCTTAATCTGCTGAAATACAATATGAGACACAACTGGAAAATAAGAAATCATCTGCAGCCTTTTTATTTTTCCAAAAGTTTTTACAATAGCATCAAAATCACTATTTTTAAAACACTAAGAAGGCTCAACACAACATGAAACTTTGCTTGTAGTATCACCAGGGATAGGGCATTGAGAACATTGTTTGTGCACACAGAGTTTACTAAAAAGAGAGTTTTTGAACAGCTCACCTTAGCAGTTGCTTGTTCTGCTGGCCGCTGTCCTGCCAGCCGAGAAGTATGAGTCTCAGAATGTGCCGTAACATGGAAGAGAGTTAAAGTGGAACACTACTGTAATCCGGCAACAACTATCCACGCAGTATCTCATGTGACTTTTCCAGCTTTTGATTTTAGTATTGTTTCTTATATGAGGCTCCTTTTCCAACTTCAAGGTCAATATTGTTTTTCGCTAACAACAAACAACAAATTGTCCGTGCATTTATATGGAACTAAGCTTTGGGCTTGGTCCACCTTAACTCTCCTCCATGTTCCATGTCCCATTGAAAATGAGTTTGACCCGAAAACGAAATATGGTAAATAAGTGCCTTTTGCGTCATAATTATGCTTTTACGCGAAGGTTTGAATCAGGTACATTCACAAAAAAAGCCTAGGTTGCATTTTGGTGAGTGTTTTGCTATAATCGAGCAGGGCAGCTTCCAGCAGTAACAGACAAGACCAGCTAGCAACGGCTAATAAACACGCACTGCAGCATTCAACACGTTTAATAGGGGTGTGCGGATCGATCCAAATATCGATAGTATCAATACCAAGGTGAGTATTGATATCAGATTGATACTAGCGAGATGAGATAGATATTTTTGTTGTAGTTTCTCTTCTATAAGTTCAGCAAATCACTTGTATTTCTTCACAGAGTTTGTGTGATCGCAGCATCTCTCTCAGTCCTTATGCGCAGTGCTCTTTCTGCCTCTGTACGTTCAGACCAAAGGCACATTAAGAGGAAAATGATCCCGGAAGTCATTCATTGTGTATTGGGAGTCAGGCGTCTCATTTGGAGCATGCCGCGACATTGTCAAGCATGCATACAAGCTCGTGGGGGCCACACAAGATACTGAAAAGCATTTTGAGTTGAGAGAGAGAGAGAGAGAGAGAGAGAGAGAGAGAGAGAGAGAGAGAGAGAGAGAGATCATTGTTTTATTGCTTAATTTTCATTGAATATAATAAAGTAGGGATAAGTAGTTGACTTGTATAAAAGGGTTCCTCCTGTCCTCCCCAATGTTTTCAGTCACCAGGCGCCACTGGTCAGAACACACAGTCTCTCCGCTCACTCAGGTTCAGTCCGAAGTACTAATATGGCAGAATATAATAACCCTTTTGTGTATCTGTTGAAGGAACATTAGTATTCCCATTTAGGCTACATGCAGATAGGTTATAGATTTAATTATGTTAAATATTATGTTCTTATTTGGCTAAAATCTTTGTCATGTCTTATTATTATTATTATTATCATAATCATGATCAGCTAATTAAAGGCAAAAGTACAAAATCATTCAATGATCAGGAATTTTCAAGTATCAGCAATACTGACCCTACAATTACTTGGTATCGGATCAACACCAAAATTTGCTGCCTCGCCCACCCCTAACGTTTAACAAACTGTGATGTATTTTCCATGCCAAAATGACAAACAGTTCACAGGCCAAATGCATGGTTAACAGCGTTAACGATTTAACGATTTAATTTAAGATTATGTCTCCCCTTATGTCCACCTCATAATTTCACCTGCTGCTATCTCTAGAAAACCTTATGTATGCAGGGTCTGAAGTATGTGTGAGGAAGGTGCCTTCTCACTCTACAGTCTTCTTTTATACCAGTTTGTATCTGGGAAAAGGCATCAGATAATTTTGGGCGCACACATATGCATATGTCCCCAGTTGTGACAAAACATATATCCACATATGACAGTTTTGAAATCTTTGAATCCCAGCACTTTTTTTATCCTGCAGGTTTCAGCAGAATCCAGGGATCCAGTGCTTGAGTTGAAGCTAACGGACATGTTGGCAGAGCAGCAGTCAGTCAACGCTTCCAGTGAGGAGAAGATGGGGTGCACCATGCATACCCAAACACCATAGACTGTTAATGGCTGAAGGACTATCTGATAAGGTGCAGATTCAGGACTTGTAGAAGCTGTTGTTCTATTTTCCTCTCTACATGAAGATTATCTTTAGATAATGGTTTTATTTCAACCACCAAGTCTTGACAACGGGTTTGCATCCCAGCTTCATGATTTCTGGTCACTTAAGTACACATTTTTACAGTCCACTACACCACCAGATATTGTCCCTAAAGCATCAAAACAGCTACAAATTGGGCAAAAAATGGAAGCTGTCCTTACATGTATTGGTGTTATTCTATAACAGTGTGGAAGTTAATTGTGATATTAAAGTAACTGTTAATGCTTACCATCAGAGGCATACATTGAGTAGAATGAGGAACTTATGTCACTGCATGGCTGGAGCATCATCAGTCTTTATGTCCAGTTGTCTATGTTCAAAGCAAAACCTCTCAAATAAATTGGTGAGTGTAATCAACACTTTCCATAATCAATCCTTTCTTTCCACATTATCGTGTTCTATCTATCTATCCATCGATCTATCGATCGACCAATCCACCCACCCACCCACCCACCCACCTACCTACCCACCTACCTACCCACCTACCTACCTACCTACCTACCTACCTACCTACCTACCTACCTACCCACCCACCCACCTACCCACCCACCCACCCTTTCAGATACTGGCCCAGTGCTCCAGATTTCCACTGGCAGACACTAGGATTAGAAAGACAGAGCAAATCTGTAACATGTAGAGTTCACAAGTGATCACAACTCAAAATTAGTCATCTGTCATTTCACAAAATTAGAAACATATTGGACTAAAAAGGTAATTTTAGGGAATACAAAACAACAGTTTTCCTGTCTGCAATTACAATTGACCCTGTGGACATAGGGTCCACTTTCTACCTTTAAAGATAATAGTACACACCAGTGTTGTTATGCTTGGTCATTAGGAATGTTAAAGTATCGGCCAAATTTATCATCTTTCACCTTGTGACTAGTTTAAGGTGGTACCATCAGGCATCTGTCAATAAATTTGATAAAATGTGGTGAAATGTGTCTGCTCTATTCCTAGGGGGTGCTACAGCAACAACATAACATGATATTCCAACAATTCTGTTGTCTTCAAGGAGATGAAACTCGGCACGTATCCTCCATGAAAATGTGCATGTCATATTGAAGTATGATAGATAGATAGATATTTTATTGATCCCGGAGGAAATTCAAGCATCCAGTAGCAATAACAAACATTGAACATACATGCAATATCAAAGAAACAGTAGAAATAAAAATGTGGAATAAAAATGTTTTGTACAACTGTAGTAAAAATGAGGAATAAAAATGTTTTGTACAACTGTAACTATTTACATAAAGTGACTGAAGAAGTGTTTTATACATTTAATACCTCTATGAGCTATATTAAAAATATAAAGTGATATTAAAAATATAAAGTGACATAGAGGTAAAAAGTATTAAGGGGACAGGGGACGGTGTACAATTAAATTAAATTGGGCTATAAAAGATGAGTGCTTTTGAGTGCATTTGTCCATTGTCTATTGTGCTTCCTGACATCACTGCGAGCTGTTGTACAGCCTGATGGCCAGGGGGACGAAAGAGTTATTGTGTCTGTTGGTGGAGCAGGATTGAGACAGCAGTCTGCCACTGAACACACTCCTCTGCCTGCTGAAGGTGTTGTGCAGAGGGTGGTGGGTGTTGTCCAGTATGGACAGCAGTTTGTCCAGGGTCCTTCTCTCTGCCACAGTCACCAGAGAGTCCAGCTCTGTGCCCACCACTGAGCCAGCTCTCCTCACCAGTCTGTCCAGTCGGGCAGCGTCCCTCTTCTTGCTGCTTCCTCCCCAGCAAACCACAGCGTAGAAGAGGACGCTGGCCACCACAGACTGGTAAAACATCTGCAGCAGTTTTTTGCATATGTTGAAGGACCCCACCCTTCTCAGGAAGTACAGACGGCTCTGTCCTTTCCTGTGTACAGCTTCCATGTTTGCTGTCCAGTCCAACCTGTCATCCACACCCATTTAAAGCTGGAAACTAATTTTGGCAATGTCCTACCTTTTTCCCCCTCTATTAAAACATTACATCAGGTATTCACCAAATTTTATATCATATTTAGATGAGCCTCAACAGGAATTGAGTTATGTTTTTTTATATCAGTCACTGTCTGTAACTGGGTATCAAACTTTTGAGGGTGTAGCCTGATATGCTTGACAGGCCATCAATACTAAATCTGATTAGTATCAAATATGGGGATGCTGGTGCAACCACACTGCATGAGTATACAAAATATTATACTAATCTACCCACAGGGTTAAAGTACGATATTCCTCCAAATCTGTTGTCATCAAGATGAAACTTTGAACATGAGTTCTCCATGAGCTTGTGCGCAACATAATAAAGCATTGTATCAACAGTACCACATTTTGACCATTAAAAACATGCTGATGCATCTCTGTAATGCATGATTCTATCAACACCAATTTTGGGTGGTATCATCAGATATCTTTCTCCCCCGTTGCTGTGAAAGGTGATGCCATTCACTTCAAGGTGGTGCTATAGTACAAATCAAATTTGGCTGACTATGATAGGAAAGCAAAGTAGTATCAGGCTTCACAAAATGGCAGGAGTCTCTCGAACATGCTGCAGATGTTCCTGTTCGGACTTAGAAAAGATGAGGATGTCATCCAGATATACGAACACAAATATATTGAGGAAATCCCTGAGCACATCGTTCACCAAGGCCTGGAATACTGCCGGAGCATTAGTGAGTCTGAAAGGCATAACCAGGTACTCGTAGTGGCCCCTTGGGGTATTAAAAGCCGTTTTCCACTCATCACCCTCCCGAATGCGCACAAGGTGATAGGCGTTCCTCAGATCAAGCTTGGTAAACACAGAAGCCCCTTGCAACAGTTCAAATGCAGAAGAGATGAGTGGGAGGGGGTACCTGTTTTTAATGGTGATGTCATTCAGACCACGGTAATCAATGCAGGGCCGGAGAGATTTGTCCTTTTTGTCCACGAAGAAAAATCCAGCTCCAGCAGGAGACGAAGAGGGACGGATGATGCCTGCTGCCAGTGCGTTGTTAATGTATTCATCCATCACCTTGGTTTCAGGAGCTGACAGAGAGAAGAGTCTCCCCCTTGGTGGTGATGAGCCAGGGAGGAGGTCAATAGCACAATCATACGGGCGGAGTGGGGGAAGCGAGATGGCCCGTACTTTGTTAAACACCTCCTTTAAGTCATGGTATTCGGATGGGACATTAGTGAGATCTAGGAACTCATTAGCATGAGAGGTGTTGAAGACAGGTAAAGAGGCAGATTTCAGACAGACCGCATGACAGTGTTCACTCCATTGTGTTGTTTTATTGACCAAGGAAACCCCAGGATGACTGGCTGCTGAGGAGCGTTTATCAGATGAAAGGTAAGTGATTCAGTGTGGTTACCTGATATGCCCAGATGAACAGGAACAGTGCGGTGGGTTACTGTGCAGAGAAGATGCCCATCCAGAGCAGTAGCCTTGATAGGCTCAACTAAGGGTTCCTGATTAATACCCTGCTGCATGGCAAGATCACGATCCAGAAGGTTAGTGTCAGCCCCGGAGTCAATGAGGACAGAGACTGTGTGCGATTGTCCATTCCAGTTGAGCTGGGCATGAAGCCGTGACCAAGAGGGCGTTTCAAAGTTCCTGATGCGGCTCACCAGCGCCCTCTGGATTCCTGGTGAGCTCTGTCTTTTACTGGACAGGAAGACACGTAATTACCTCCCTGTCCACAGTACATGCAGCAGTTCTCCCTTTGGCGCCGCTGTCGTTCGGCAGCTGACAGCCTGGTTCGGCCAAGTTGCATGGGCTCAACTGGGTCGCTAGGGGCACTTGCAGGAGGAGAAAGCATTAAAGGTGAAGGTGACACTGGAGGCCGGGGAAGACTTCTGGGAGTACGGGTCAGTGCTCTCTCTCGTCTCCTCTCCTGGAAACGTCCATCGATGCGGATAGCCGTGGCGATGAGAGCGTCTAAATCTGTCGGAGGGTCCCGAGCTGCCAGCTCGTCTTTGATGTCATCAGAGAGTCCGTTGTAGAAAGCATCGGCCAGGGAAGAAGAGTTCCAGTCACTCTCCGCAGCCAGTGTACGGAATTCAATGGAATAATCAGTCACTCTCTGGCTCCCAAGTTAACCAAGTTAAACAGTCCACGAGCAGCCTCTCGACCAGGAGTAGCATGGTCAAACACCTTCCGTAGACCCTCAGAGAATGCAGTCACAGAAGAGCAAAGAGCCGACTGCTTGTCCCACTCAGCGGTGCCCCATTCCCGAGCACGCCCAGTAAGCTGGGTGATCATAAACGCCACTCTCAGTGGGATATGTGAGAGGCTGTAGTTCAAAAGTCAATGAGCACAGAGTGGCAGGAACCTGGGGCTCCTGAAAAGCGCTCAAGAGCATTCAAACGGGGTTCTGAAACGGCAGGAACAGAAGTACTGGTCGGTGGTGGAACAGCTGGCGTTTGCCTGACCTGCATGAGATGCTGGAGTTGACTAGTCAGAGTCTCCAGATGTTGATTGTGGTGTGCAGAAGACTCCTGGAAAGCCACCTCCATAGCGGTGAAGCGTTTCTCCTGCTGGTGTAGAGCAGCAGCTTGTGCTGCCAGTTCTTGCTTTATGTTCTCCGTGTCGGCTGGGTTCATTCTTTTGGGCTGATTGTTCTATCAGGCTTCACAAAATGGCAGGCAGGAACCCAATAGCATGACACAAAGAAAACAGTTCAGTTGCAAAAGAATATGTTTAATTTCAAGTGAGGGTCAAACCAGGTAGTCAGTCAGCGAGGCAAACAAATCCAAAGGGAGCAGGCAAGAGGGAGAGTCCAAAGTCCAAAAGGCAGGTCGAATCACAAGCAGACAGGATCAGATTCAAAAATACAGAACGCTGGAGAGCTAGGTAGACACACTAGACAATCTGGCAAAGAACTGAGGGAACAGGCTAAGTATAAATATAAATAGTATAAATACTGAGGGGGCTGATTAGCTGATGAGGAGCAGGTGAGTAAGGGGGTGGAGCAGATCAGGTGGATCAAACCAACAGGTAATGCAGAGCAGGGGGGAGAGGCAGGGTCTGAAATGACATGAGAGTTAGTGAGGAGAAAACATGAAACAGACAGATGAAAAACTAAAGTCTGGCTGAAGTTGTAATTTTATTTTATTTTATTTTTTACAAATGTACCACTTATAGGACATTGATTATTGTATGCATCGCTCAATGCAGATGTAGCAATCACACACATTTTCTTAAGAAAATGTTTTTTTATTAATATTGTATCAACTTACTACCTACATTCTTCTATTTCTAATTAAATAATCAAATATAGTATGTCTATTTTGTATGAATAATCATCATTGTTAGCATTGTTACTTACTACTAATACTGTTGATGATAATGGTAGTGGTATAATTCTCATGATTTGTTTTTACTGTGTCTTTATTTATAAGGTTCCTACTAACATCATGCAAGCTACATTCACTTCATGGAAGTAAAGAATTTTCTAGCCAATGAATGTTTTAGGATTTTTTTTAACTGTGGTTCACACATTGATTGGATTCCTACACCCACTGTGTCCATTACTTGGACATGGAAATGCCAACTCACTTGTTTGAGTCCCAGACAGCAGGCAAAGAGCACTTTTCAAAGTGGATATCGGAGGCTGCCACCTTGGCTTACTCTGTAACAGGAAAGCTGCTGTCAGAGGGCCTGTTACAAGGTGTCACAATCATCACAGTGGAAGATGTGTGTGTTGCTGCCTCTCAGGCCATGCCACATACCTTACCTACTGGGACATGTCCACTACTGGGACATGTCCACTATGTAGGATCATATTTTACAAACAACAAGTGAATAAAATGTAATTTGATCATTCTAAATGAAAAAAACAACAACAAAATAACCAGTTGTCATCCAAGAGATGTGGCCACCAGGAGCACAGGCATCAACTAGCAGCCAGATTAGCATGACCACAGACATAAACATGATAGCCTTACATTGCGTGTGTACATAGTGTTAAATTTAACACTGGAACAGCATTTTACACTACATCCTCTTTTTTTAAACAGATGCCATTTTTAACACAACCTGGACCCAAAATGGGTAGCTTAAAAGCCACAGCCCCTCACACCATAGGACTCTGCTGCTCACCAGCTGCTGACAGTTCACTGGCTCTTCTCTTATCAGTATCAATATGGATTTTAAGTGCCCTCTTGGTTTAACCAGTACAACATATTTGTTGTAGTGAGAAGTAGTCTGTTCATTTTATCATTTAGGATTGACTGTTCATGATAGGTACTTGTTCTGTGGGGGACAATACAGCTCCCAAGCTATTGGGCTCAAAACAACAGAGCTCCAACAGCTTACAGTTAATGGAGCTAATAGCTTACAGCAGTGCTTTACATACAGCAGGACTGAGTTTCAGGGCACAAAAATCTCAGTACAAAGAGGGATACAAAATGTTCCCCCAAATTGATGACATATATTTGTCTCATTTGACAGTTAAGAGATAACTTTCCATTTTGTTTAAAATTTGTCATAATTGTAATGGTTATTTTACAACAACTATATGACAATTCAGTTTAAATTTGTCCTTTTGATCTGTGGTTAGTATCAGCTGATGTGTGGTCTGTCCCAAAACTTGCGATCAAAATACCCCTAGCCCAGCTATATTGTTTTATATTTACTATGGTTTATCGTCCTAAAGGTTGACTGGATTCCTGGATGTAACTTTTCTGTAACCTACTCAGTAACAAATATGAGTCTGTCCTATATAATATATTTTACATATATTCTGACTGACTTTATCCAGGATTTTTCCATTAATTGAGCCACCTTATGTGAGAGAGAGAGCTACACTTGGACTTGCTGAAACCTGCTATCATTGCCTTGTACTTAAGGCACCATCTGGATAAGGAAAGGAAAGGTTGAATAATGTATTCATCGTTTAACTTGTACTTTCCTAGCTGGCTGAATACAGAAACTTTCCATATGCCTGCATTGTTTTACCCTTGCTAGCATGTTCCATATGCTTTTTGTTTGACTGTTCCCGGCTGTTCAGAGAAGGACCGCCCCCAGCTGTGTTTTCAAATCTTTGTTAAACTGTACATTGCCAGCCTTTGTAGCTTCATAGCACAGCGGCGGTTTCAGAATGAGTGGCTCATTTTGTTTGGTAAGCCCATTCTCTCTCGCCATGCTCAACAGGACTCATTTCATCGATGCTTAAGAATTGAAATAGCCAAAGTACATAGCAAAGGCAATTTTGTAAGGATTTATTTTGGGAGGCTGAATGTTACATTAAGGTGAGTTCATATTATATTCTTTATGTGTGTGTGTGTGTATATATATATCTGTGTGTGTGTGTGTGTGTGTGTGTGTGTGTGTGTGTGTATATGTATGTATATATATATATATATATATATGTGTGTGTGTGTATATATATAATAGAAATAATTGGATTGTTTCAGAAAGAATCTAGGATAAATATCGGAGGGTCATTTCAGAGGTGGAGATTTGTAAGGTCTCAAGAGTGATGCAGAATTGGCCGCTTTTCTGCTGGACAAGTAAGGAACCATGCTTGAAATATGTTTCATTCTATTGTTTTAACCACAAGGCGGAGGAGGTGGTGGTTACAGTAATACTCACTCTGAAGAGGTTGAATTGTTTTGGAGAAATAATGTCAGTCATGCTTCAGAAAGGCAGCATGGAATTGCGCCGGATTAGCTTGTAACTCCATCTACCACGATGTGAGAAATATTGTTTGTTACTCGGGATATCTACAGTGACTCAGCGGGAGGCACTAGTCACTGTAATTTAGTTGTACTGATCAGAAATAGAACAATCAAGGCTTATTTTGTTGTTGTTATTTTGAATGTGACATCTTGGTTATCTGGCTTCCTCTGTTACCATGGTTACAAGCCTGCTCATGCACAGCAGGCTCCTCTGTGGGGAGGGCTTTAAAGGCCGGGCTGCAGCGCAGCAGAGAGGAAGAAGGAGGGACCTGGGAGCTGTATTCATACAAATATTCTGGCTTTTCTTACTTTTCTCATAACTCCAGACTGCAGCTTTAATGAATGTGAAGAAGGAAACAAATGTGAGAGAAGAAGTTGTATTGTGACATCCTGTTGCTGTCTGGGGCGACCTCTAGTGGTAACATCAGTGTAATGTTTATTTGTACCATCAGCGCGGCAGTAGTTGGTGGTCAATAGCAGTAGCATGGTGAAGTTTCTTACTTGACATTGTTGGTGAGAAAATATGTTCGCCTGTAAGTATGAATTGATACAGTTGTCTTGTCATTGAAAGCTAAAGTTACTAGTTATGAAAGCTTTGGTTAATAAATTCAACTTAGCCGATATGTGTATTTCGATCACATATGCAAACTGCACTGTAATGTAATTTCCCATATACGTTAGCATTAAGCTAGCGCATGTTTCGCTCTATGTTTTAGCTGGCAATGTAACGGTACTGTTCTTGAAAAACATTTGTAACTGAATGTGGAATGAGATCTATTCTTTGTCTAGTTTTACAGTACTTCCTGAGTTAAGGTTGGAAAAGACTTCAAGCTTCAGTCCTTCTCTTGGGAAACTGTTATCTATCTGTCGAGCTAATGTAGCAGGCTAAGCCAGGACACACACACAAGAGCAACGGCTGAACAGTAAAAAGGCAACTCTTCCAACAGCCAATGATCATCTCACTTGTAAGTGAAAAACAACATAAAGCAATTACCATGACACAAAGGAGATAAGAAGAGGATTTTGATGAACTGGAGACAAGATCACAAATATCCAGCTACTCAAGAACTAGCAAACAGTCTGTAGCTAGCTCCCTTGCACTGAAAGCACGGGCCAAAGCAGAAGCTACACGTGCGGAGCTGGCATTTGCCAGACAAGAGGCAGAGCTAATAAATCAACAAGCTATCCTAAACGGCAGTTTGCATTAACTGAAACTAAGTAGGGCTGCAGCAGTCGCAAATGCAGAAGCTGAAATACTAGAAGCAGCTGCTGGAGAATAATACAAACTGTCAAACCCACTTCAGTCAAGTAAATCTAACACAGTGCCTCTGACTCCAGATGGAATTCATATTGAAAGTGGTGCAATGCAGACTCCTGTTACACATCTAGGTCACCAGTCCCATCAGAGTGTAAAAACAGCCAACATAGCAAACTTAGTCACAGTCTCCCCATCAGATACAAAGTCACAGATGACCCCACATTCACTAGTGCGCCAGCCTACCATGGACAGCGGTGAAACAAACAGATGTGAGGATCAAAACGATGCATCGTACAGAGAAATTCATGATTATGAGTTTGTTAAGCTGACTCAACACCACTTACACAGAGGAGAAGCTGCCTGGAACCCAAATCAGGAATCCAGCACTATAAATTCACAGAGAAAACCATATAGCTACAGAGAGCTCCCCGATAACCTGAAACCAACCAGCAATGATTTCCAGCCTCCGCAGCCCTACCAGGCACAGTCATTCCCTATGTACAACGCAAACCAATCCAGGGCAGTGGCCACAACAGACTTAGGGAAGTACCTAATGCGACGTGAAGTGGTGAGTTCGGGTCTGCTGACGTTTGATGACAAGCCGAAGAACTACTGGGCCTGGAAGGCATCCTTTCTCAACTCTACTAATGACTTAACACTCTACTAAAGAGGAGCTTGATCTGCTGTGTAAATGGCTTGGGCTTTTAAGCTAAAAGAAGTCAGAGCAGTACACATTCACAATCCATCCACAGGCCTCAGGATGTTATGGCAAAGACTCAAGGACGATTATAGCTCACCGGAGGTGACTGAAAACACTCTTATGAAAAAAGTTGAAGATTTCACCAAAATCTCAGCCAAAGAAAACCACAAGCTAAGAGAACTGGGAGACATTTTCATGGAACTCGAAGCAGTCCGAGCAGATGGATATTTACCTGGTCTCTCAGCACCTCCCGAGGAGCAAGCCCAATAGCCCAGAATCTCCCGCCCAGCCTACAACACAAGCGGATTACTGTAGGATCACGTTACAAAGACCAACACAGAGTTCCATATCTTCCTTTTGCAGTGTTCGTCAACTTTGTCTATGAACAGGCAAAAACATGCAATGATCCCATCTTTGCCAGCATAACAGGAGCATGGTGGGCTGCAAAGTCAGAAAAAGGTGCTTTCTAGCCATCAAGCTATCAGACAAGAACATCGGTTGCTGTGAGAAAAACTGATACTTCAACAAATGGCGGTGACAGCAACAGCACTGCAGAGGTCAGGAAGCATGATGATCCCGACAAGCAGTGCCCACTACATAACAAGCCCCACCAACTGAGAAAATGCCGCAGCTTCAGAAACAAAATGCTGGATGAAAGAAAAGTGTTTCTGAGAGAAAAACACATCTGTTTCAATTGCTGTGCTTCATCTACTCATGTTGCCAAAGACTGTGACAGGCCTGTGCTGTGCCAGGAGTGTAAAATTGACAAACCATCAGCAGTACATCTAGGGCCCACCCCATGGAAAGTTGATGCTTATGTGAGTACTGTGGATCATGGCGGGGAGCAACAGTTGCTGCAAGCCATTCCGTCTATAACGTCCAAATGTACGGAAATCTGTGGGAGTGGGAACACATCAAATTCATGCTCCAAAATCTGTCTTGCCTTAGTGTGTCCTGCAGGGCAAAGAGACCGAGCCATGACGACCTACATCGTTCTTGACGAGGAGAGTAACAGGTTCCTGGGCGGGACAAAATTCTTTGAACATTTCGGAATTAAAGATGCAGGATTGAGATACACAATAAAGACATTCTCTGGAGTGATGGAGACGCGTGAGCAACTTCATGATGATATTATTAGACGTAACACCCACATTCCCTGACCTACTCTGATTGAGTGTGACATGCTGCCAGATGACAGGGTTAGACAAAATACCCTGACAAAATCCCATCCCTGGACCCAGACGGGTCCATCCTTCTTCTCCTTGGGCGGGACTTGATACAGGTGCACAAAGTGTGGGAACAATGTAATGGGCTGCACAACGCGTCGTTCGCCCAGCGGCTTGACCTTGGATGGGTGATAATTGAAGACGTATGTTTGGGAGGAGCACACAAAAGCACCACTGCAAGAGTCTTCAGAACCATTGTGCTGATAAGTGGACGCCACTCCATCCTTAGCCCATGCACCAGCAGCTTAACTGTAAAAGAGAAGATTGACAGCCCTACACCTCCCCACATCACTCTGTGAGTGTGTCATACTGTCAGCAACAATGAGGCAGACAGCCTATGCAGAAATGTTTTCCAAAGAGCACAACAAGACGATCAGCTTGGCTTGTCCAGTTGTTTCTTGACCTCATGGATAAGGAAATCTACAAGGATGAAGCAAACTGCTGGGTAGCACCTCTGCCTTTCAGGCCTAACAGGCTGTGTCTGCCAAACAACAGACAACATGCCACCAATCGCCTCACCTCCCTTCGTTGCATGTTGGAGAAAAAACAAGGCATGATAGAACACTTCTTCAAATTCATGCAAGCAATGTTTGACGCAGACCAAGCACAGCCTGCCCCAGCACTGATGCCACAACAAGAATGCTGGTATCTGCTAATATTCGGTGTTTACCACCCACAGAAAAAAGCCCAAATACAGGTAGTATTCGATTCCGGTGCAAAATACGAAGGCTTCTCCCTCAATGATGTTCTTCTAAAATGCATGTTTTTGGCAACTCTCCTTCCCCCGCAGTAGCCATCTGTGGACTGAGAATAGTGGCTCTGCACAGAGAAAAAGAACATGGCAGTGAAGCTAAACAGTTCATCATGAGAAACTTCTACGTTGATGATGGGCTCACCTCATTACCCACCAACGAAAAGGCCATCGCCATCCTAAAAAACACAAAAGAAATATTTGCAGATTCAAGCATTAAGCTGCACAAAATAGCTTCTAACAGCCGTGCTGTGATGGATGCTTTACACCCAGAAGAAAGGGCCAAAAACCTGGTGGATCTCGAGCTGACTTCTGATCCTTTGCCACTTCAGCACAGTTTGGGACTCACCTGGAACTTACAGTCTAACATGTTCACCTTCCGCATATCCAAAGAGAAGAAACCATTTACCAGAAGGGGAATCCTGTCTACAGTCAATGGTCTTTACATCCCCTGGGTTATGTGGCAACGGTAACAATTCAAGGAAAGGCCTTAGTCGGGGAGCTGTCTGCCAAACAAGCTGAATGGGATGCTTCCCTGCCAGCGCTGAAAGAGGAACAGTGGAGAATGTGGACGGACTCACACTATGAGCTTGAGCGTCTTCAGATTGAAAGACCCTGTGCCTGTTTCTCTGTGCTCCACAAAATCCAGGGAACTCTGTGTCTTCTGTGATGCTTCCAACATGGCCATATCAGCAGTGGCCTATTTCAAAATAAATTAATTCAAGTTAGCCGATATGCTGACCGCTATCATTGTAATGTAATTTCCCATATATATTAGCATTAAGCTAGCACATTTTTCGCTCTATGTTTTAGCTGACAATGTAACAGTATTGTTCTTGTAAAACATTTGTAACTGAATTTAAAGGCAGGAACACACCGGCCCAACCATTGGGCGTCTGAAGCATTTGGAGAGTCTCGGATGAGGTCGGGAACAAATATGTTTGGTGTGTTCAGCTGCGTCGGAAGCTTTCGGAGCCACGCGGATGTTGTCTGCTCCGACTGAGCATGTGAAGTCTGAGGAGGAGGGCCATCGGACGTCTGAGGTATTTGGTTCTCTGATTGGCGGTGTGCCAGCGAATCAGCGCAGTGTGTGGGAGGGGCAGAATACTGTGTGGGCATTGGTTTTCTACACACTCCATTCCGTCATTCCCCATTGTCATGCTTTGCAGTCCTGGCACGAGATTAGTTGTTATGTCCGTTCAGGACTAATTAATTTGTGTTCGTTTGGTAATGCCTCACTGCATGTTTAGTATGCAGCTGTTTTTATCTGAAATAGTCAAGTTTAGAGAGTTGCGTGCATAAGCCTCTCGTTTACAACTCACAACACAAGCGTCACCCGCTTTTTGCATTTCACGGAAGAGCAGAACATACACAGTACTGTGGAGTAGGCAGCACATCGAAGCGGTGTGTTTCAATGCAACTTTTCTGCTGAACGGGTCAGACAAGAGGCAACGGAGTGGTCGGAGAGTGGTCGCATAAGGCAGTTGGACGTCTGGGCGGTGTGTGGGGATGTATTCTTTGTTTGTCTAGATTTACAGTTATTCCTGAGTAAAAGTTGGAAAAGACTTAAAGTGTCAGTCCTTCTCTTGGGAAACTGTTATCTATCTGTCTAATGTAGCAGGCTAAGCCAGGACACACACACAGGAGCGGCGGCAGAAAATGTATGTTTAGGCCAGTATAGAATGTATATATTGGCAACTGAGGGGAGGAGAAGGTCCAGTGTGGGGGATCCATTTTGGGGGTTAAGCCAACAAAGCCAAGTGTTGGCCCCGGACACTATCTGAAATAGGAGAGTTGGGAGAAGTATGTGCAGGAGTGAATGACAGAGAGTGAATGGATGTGAATGGCAATCGGCAGAGGCAGGGTTGAGGTACATAAATTCATAATCGCGAGGGTGAGAAAACAAGGGATTGTGCATTAATTACTTAACATAATTTGTTTTTCCAACAACTTCCCCATCATTGTTGATGGTTCACAACATTTAAATTGGGTAATAGTTAGACATGATATTTCTTTTTGCTTTTAAAGACTGACAAGAAAGAAAATGAATGTTCAAAACCACTGAAACACAGTATTGACAATACATAATATACTATCTTTAATTTTTGTCTCTAGGTTTAAGCCATGGGTGACTGGTCCATACTTGGTCGCTTCCTGTCTGAGGTCCAGAACCACTCTACAGTGATAGGGAAGATCTGGCTCACTATGCTGCTTATTTTCCGTATCCTGCTGGTGGCCTTGGTCGGTGACGCTGTTTACAGTGACGAGCAGTCCAAGTTCACCTGTAACACTCAGCAGCCAGGATGCAACAATGTCTGCTACGACATCTTTGCTCCTGTTTCACATCTACGGTTCTGGGTCTTCCAAATTGTGCTAGTCTCCACTCCATCCATCTTCTACATAGTTTTTGTTCTGCATAAGATTGCCAAGGATGAGAAGCTGGATGGCCAAAATGTTCAAATGGTACAGAGGCCTCCCAGACATATATGTCAGCACATGGGAAAGGATTGCATGGAAGCAATGAGGGGTGGCATGCCTACTTACTGCCCTCACCACAGGGAGAAATGGGATGCTAAGGATAGGGAAGGTGCAGAAGAAAGTTTTTTGGAAGAGGATTACGGTGAGGTAGGAGAAGACCCCACCCAGCAGTCCAACCAGGTTCTGCTCATCTACATTCTTCACGTGTTGCTACGATCAGTCATGGAAATAACTTTCCTGGTAGGCCAGTACTTCTTGTTTGGGTTTGAAGTGCCTCACCTGTATCGCTGTGAGACCTACCCTTGCCCTACTCGTACAGACTGCTTTGTGTCTCGTGCCACTGAAAAAACAATCTTCCTGAACTTTATGTTCAGCATCAGCTTGGGTTGCTTTGTGCTCAACATTGCAGAGCTCCACTATTTGGGCTGGATCTACATTTTCCGCATCCTCTGCTCAGCATGCTCCAATTGCTGCAGTCAGGAGAGGGACACCATCAGACTCTACTCAAACCACAACCCACTTCTTCTACAGCTAAGGCATTCTCTGAGGGGCCAACTGGTTTTGCAGACCCCAGTTGACATGTCCACAGAGAAGACTGGAGGCCTGCTCTCACATGCACCAGCTATCTCCTTCGAGACAGACTCAACTGTAGAATGCACCTCCAAGAGAAGTCCAGAAAGCAGAGACAGAGTCAAGGTCAAGCTGGCCAACATGGCAAGGCTGGGACGAACTAAGAAGTCCTGGCTATGAGTATGATATTTTTTTGTAATGCTATTATATTCTTGATAACATGACACCTACTATACACACATTTGTAAACACAGATACTTCACAAAGTTTCAAACATTGTGTTCAAAATTGCTACCTGTAATTTGTAATGTGTTGCAAGAATCTGAAGCAGGGTGGGGAGAGTTGTTATATCAGGAGACGACAAGATGAAACTATTTATTTAGATTTGTCCTATGTGCATAGTAATTGTATATTATTGTGTTGAGTGCCAATTAAAGTGTGAGTCAATTTAGACAAAAAAACAAGACAAAACAATCTTGATTTTGTGCTTTATCCTTTGTAATTACATTTATATTGCATGACTCTCCACTTCATGGCCAATGTCAGCCTCCAGTGCTAGTGTACAAAGAACAGTGCCCTTTATATAGTGAGTTGGAATGTTGTCAATTCAGACAGTGAGTTTGAATAAGAGGTTGAGATTGATCATCAGCAGTCTCCAAAACAAGCCCATCAGCCAGCCAGCCACATGACCAGCCCCACAGCAGCCAGCCACAGGACCAAGCCATCAGTATTTACTTTTTATAAATCCCAAATCAAACTGTGCACACATGGATCTGCCTCATATATGTTGATATATAATCACAGATTTGTAGAGACACACCTGGGGTCCCACAGGAGTTACGGAGGACAAGTCGGCGCTGCAGATCTGGAGCCATACAGAGGGAGAGAAGGAGAAGACGTAAGACAGTGGTCCCGGCGATTATAATGGGAAACGTTAGGTCTCTGGGAAATGAAACGGACGGACTTGCAGCGCTCGTGAAGACCCAGAGGGTATACCATGAGTGGAGCATATTTTTCTTCAGTGAAACATGGCTGCACTCCCACATCCCAGACAACAACGTGGAGTTTTCTGGCTACAGTTTGGTACGCGGGAGACAGAGACTGTTTAAAAGTCGGAAGAGGAAGGGTGGCGGGCTTGCACTTTATGTGAGTGAGAGGTGGTGCAATCCCGGACATGTCAACGTGAAGGAACGGCTTTGTACCCCGGACATTGAACTGCTAGCTGTGGGAATGTGCCCGTATTATTTACCGAGGGAAATTTATCGCTGTTTACGTCCCCCCGTCAGCTGATGCAGCGGTGGCCTGTTAAGTCATCAGCTCCGCTACTGCCAAACTACAGACTGAACACCCGTATGCATTCATGGCTATTACAGGTGATTTTAATCATGCCTCAGTGGACAAAACTTTAAATAACTTCCCCCAATATGTTGACTGCCCCACAAGAGACAATAAAACGCTGGATCTCCTGTATGCTAATGCCATGGATGCATGTGACACCACAGCCCTTCTCCCCCCTCGGCAGGTCAGACCAGAGCTTGGTCATGATGACTCCCAAGTATGTCCCTCTTGTGAGAAGGCAGCCTGTGCACACCAGGATGGTGAGCAGGTGGACACAGGAGGCTGCTGAGGCACTGCAGGACTGCTTCGAGTCGACAGACTGGAATGTACTCTGTGAGCCTCATGGGGAGGACATTGATCAGATGACTGACTGCATCACAGATTAAATCAGGAGAGTACAGCATGAACTCAGAGAGATGCTGAGGACATTTATGGACAGCTATAGGAGGAAACTGGCGGCCAAACTCCAACAGAACAGTGTGAGAGATGTATGAACGGGAATGATGAACATCACAGGGAAGAAGGGGAAAGACAGGCAAACATCCGGGAGCCTGGATACAGCAAACTAGTTCAACCAGTTCTTTAACAGGTTTAGCTCACCTCCTGTCACCCCTCTGACACTCCCAGCCCCCCACACACCCACACTGTCCCAAATGGCTCAACCCTTCCCCCAGCTGTTGTCGGGTGTATAAGGGATTGAGAGGAGGGTGAGTACAGGACACAGGTGGACAACTTTGTAGAGTGGTCCGAACAGAATCATCTGAGGCTGAATGTCGACAAGACCAGAGAGATGGTGATCGACTTCGTGAGGAAGAAGATGCCTTCACAGCCACTAAAGATCAGAGGGGAGGTGGTCGTAGAGGTGGAGTACCTACAAATACCTGGGAGTGGTGACCGACAACAGACTGTACTGGAAATCTAATATCAAGGCTGTGTCCAAGAAGGGGATGAGCAGACTCTATTTCCTGAGGAAGCTGAGATCCTTCAACGTGTGCAGCAAGATTTTGGAGATCTTTCACCAGTCTGTTGTTGCCAGTGTCATTTTTCTTTGCTGCTGTGTGTTGGGACAGCAGCATCAGAGCCAGCGACACTAACAGACTTGATAAAATCATCAAGAAGGCTGGCTCTGTACTTGGTTGCAGGTTGGATTCTTTTGAGACCGTGGTGGAGAGGAGAACGCTGAATAAACTGTTATCCATTATGGACAATGATCAGCACCCTCTCCATCACACAGTAGACAGACAGCGGAGCACCTTCTCACACAGACTGCTGCAGCTCTGCTGTCGAAGGATACAGGAAATCTTTCCTGTCACATGCTACCACACTGTACAAAACCAGCTAAAACTTTGGTCATAGCACATAGTCTCTACGCACTTCGGTTTTACACTCTCTGTTCACCGCACCTTATATTTTATCTTGCACCTCAATTACTCTGCTTATTTATACACTTTTATACATTTTGTATATTACGTTTTTTACATTTCTATTTAATATGTATAGGTTGTTCCTCTTATTTCATTGTGTGATATTGTCTCTGTGTATAATGCTGCTGCTACATTGAAATTTCCCAGCTTTGGAGCAATACAGTCTGTCTGTCTATCTGTCTGTCTATCTATATATACAGAGATGCTGCATTATCGCCAAAGAGGGTGATTTGACAATTCTCCACCTACGTTTATGAACACAGAACCAAGCAACTCCAATGTAATGAACTGCTGTGTAATTCACACAGCAACCTGGGGTCGTGGCTCCTAAAGATGGGTGAAGGTACACGTCATGAAGATGACATCTATGTGATTTATTTCAACGTGTTTCATCTGATGTCCTCCTGTTAATCAAAACATGCACCTGCTGACTGTTTATAATCATATGGATGATGTTATAATGTGAAGTGATCGAGATCCTGACCCACCAAACATCCTTGAAAGTGACAAAGTTACATTTTTCGCTCTATACATTATTACATAATCACCTTCAGTTAACTGGATGCTGTCTGACTCTGTCACTCGCAGGGAGGCAGGTAGCTTTCTGCAGTAAACTTCACTAAGGTCTGGACCAGGAGGGCTTTTCATCACAATCACAAGGTGAGTTAAAGTTTTTTTTGCCAGGGACAGACGCTGTTTTTAGGGCTGTTTTAAGGGTCGGAAGGACTGGCGGGAGGACAGACTCTCTTCCACGAACAACTGCATTTTTTTTCCTCATATAAGTTGCCAAGGACAGTTACAGTTACTTCGTAACTTTTGTTTGGTCATGCAACATTACTTTATCGGACATTTCTCTTTATTTTGTTGAGTCAAGGACCTGTGTAGTTATTAGACTCTCAAACCAACGTGCCCTCGCCACGTGCAGCCGGCTTATCCATCCACACTGGTTCAGTTCACCAATGCTGTGCCTCTGATACTACCTCCAGAGGTGTATCAGCACTAGAGCGAAATTTCACCACTTGCCGTCTCTGAGACTTTAACACAGAGGATGAGGCGGAGAATTGGTGCAGGATCCCCGCATTCAAATGGCAGTGTGAATGGGGCTAGTGACAGTCTGTGCAGTTCGTGCAGCATCATGCATGATTGTCACAATATTATTGCTGTCTTTACAGCAATCTGACTGTTTGACTTGACATAACCCCACCCCAGGATTTCATTTAAAAGTGGAAGTTTGATACGTGAACACAGTTTATTTTATTTTATTTACATTTGATAATGACATCAAACAGTCTGGCCCTCTCTGCTGCACTCTGGGGGAGGGAAAGTGATAGTGAGACAGCACTGAGGAAATATGACAAATTTGAGATGGCTTATATCTTTTGCTGTTGTTTTAATAGTTATACTCGACTCCATGAACAAGAACAAATTATATTGCTGGTTTTAATGTTAAATGAGCTAAAAAATAACTTTTGATGTGACATGAAATCAATTGTGAGATGTATCATTATGCACAGAATAATGCCTCCCAAGTTTAATTTCTATAATCTTCTTCAATTCACCACCTCTCCGTTTGTGTCACCAATTCCCTTTGCCTCCAAATGTCTGTATGCATGGGTCGGAGTTTGCTTACGGGTGAGCACATTCTCCCATCAAGTTTGTCTTTATGGATCACAACTTTTGCATGGGAAACAGCTTACGCCTCTTTCAGGCCCCATCAACTGCCAGCCACTATGGCCATCTCTAGCTCCAGTGGTAGAAACACTATCTGTTCAATCGGGCTCATGTTATGTAACATGACATGAATGTGTTCAATTTCGATTAAGTTCAAAGAAATAAACATCAACAGTGATGAAAAATCTTGTTCCATTTACATTTGTTCCATATCTTTATTATAATTGATTTCTCCATTATATTAAATCATATCTATATTTTACTCAGAAATGTGACCCAACAGAGGCAAATATCAAATATTTACCATATATACTGCCTATATTGCTTGTCATTTTGATAAAGTAAACATATTTTGAGTATTTTTACATACATTGTTTTGGTTATACTGATTGAAACAACCCAATAATGCAATTGGTCCACCAGACCTATGAACATTGGTTAAAAACAGAGACATGAACACCACACAAGGATTAACTTTGCCTTAACTTTCCCAAACCAAAAACCCAACATTAACACCTACTCCACATAGATCTTCCCAGCTGTATGGAGGTAAGAAAGCAAGTGGACGTTAAACTTTTTGTTTGACTAAAGAATGGAAAAACAGAGCTCTCTCTCAGATCATTCCTGAACCATTTTTGCTTTGTGCATATCCTGCTGAAAGACGTCACATCAGGGAATACCGTTTCCATGAAAGGGTGCACATGGTCTGCAACAATGCTTAAATCGGTGGTACATGTTAAAGTAACATCCACAATGATGGCAAGACCCAGGGTTTCCCAGTAGAACATTGCTCAAAGCACCACACTGCCTCAGGCGACTTGCCCTCTTCCCATAGTGAATCCTCGTGCCATGTGTAGGTAAGCAACACATACGCACCCGGCCATCCACGTGATGTAAAAGAAAATGTGATTCATCAGACTAGGCCACCTTCTTCCATTGCTCCACAGTCCAGTTTTGATGCTTTCATGCCCATTGTTAGCACTTTAGGCAGTTTAGACACCCCACCCCACCATCAGAACCACCATTAACTTATTCAGCAATTTGAGCAACAGCAAGTAGTCTGTTGGATCGAACAGTATGGCCCACGTGCATCAATAAACCCTAGCCGCCCATGACCCCGTCGCCAGTTAACCACTGTTCCTTCCTTGGACCACTTTTGACAGATACTGACCACTGCAGACCGGGAACACCCCACAGGAGCTGCAATTCTGGAGATGCTCTGACCCAGAAGTCTAGCCATCACAATTTGGCCCTTGTCAAACTCATTCAAATCCTTACGCTTGCCCATTTTGCCTGCTTCTAACACATCAAATTTGAGGACATGTTTTGAGAATATTATCTCATGTGGCACATGAATAGAGTTTTAAGCTTTGATTTATTTTCTCTGACTGTATTAAAACACAAAAAACACTTGTTAATGAACATGTTTCTAGAGACCATGGAATTCCACTAATGGTACTTGTACTGGTTTTGATTTTTTTTTTAGAAGCTTTTAGTGTGCTGTTATTATGGAGTCTGGAGTCTAGAATTACAGATAGTAGAGAGATAGATGGATAGTTATTTTTTTTTTGTCAATCTACGATTTTTCATTACATTTCCAGTATCTAGTAAATTAAAAAGCTTTGTTCAGGTAAAACCTAAGTACGAAGACATTCTAGAATGTCAACATTTCAAACAAAATTACTCAAAACCACCGGCTACTGATAAAATATGAAAGCGAATCTGTTCCGTAAAATCCGTCAAATTAAAATGGATTAACAGAAATGCTTTTTCATTTTCAGAATATAGCTGCATTTTTTGACTCATAAATAAAATGAGTAATAAATCATCCAAATTGCATTTTCATTTTCTTCTTTAAGCCTGCTCATTTTGTCACACGACTAAAAAGAAAACTGCCTTTTCGTTTTCAAGCCCGTCCCCTGCAAAAAGTGTTCCAAAATTCAATTCGAATTCGCAATCTCAAGCGGCGCAGGAGAGTGACGTCAGCGGCCTCTGTTCTTCTTCAGCCCCCAGTCTGACCGACCGTGCTACGCATCTACGTTAGGGGGCGGCGGTGTGCGTATTAGACGCTGGAGCAAGAGAAGAGACGACAGGAGAGTGTGAAGGCTGTGTTGGTAGCATAGATTGTGGTCCATGTTTTCAGAAACAACGGGGAAATCACCACCATGTCCACTGCTGTACTGCGGTCAAGCCAGCCATGGTTCGTGTTTGCTTGGTCAAATCAGCCGCACATTTTTTTCCAGTGCACAAATGCTCTAACGTATCAGTGCGTTGACGTCGTCTCCATATTGGATGTGGCAGCTCAGCTTTTGGTACCTATTTGTTGGGGCATCTTTTGAAAATTAAATCTCAAATGCAATTTTCTTTATCATTTTAATAAAGTTACAAAATGAGCAGTCTTGAAGAAGAAAATGAAAATGCAATTTGGAAGATTTATCACTCATTTTATTGAGTCCAAAAATGCAGCTATATTCTGAAAATGAAAAATCATTTCTGTTAATCCATTTTAATTTGAATTATGGAACAGATTCGCTTCCATAATAAAAACTTTGTTTTGTGATATACTTCATATTTTTAATACAGTAACACTGTTTGTTTTTAAAAGGGGATTTTGCACTTAATTCCTGAGAGCTGTTTTTCATTTACAGTTGGCATATTTGGCTGTGATTAACTGATGACTCAACAGCAGTCCCACAACTAAACAAAAACATCAGTTTGTACCAAAATCCTTGAATAGTTCTGTCCATTTCAAATTTCACCCTGCTGCTTCTGCTGTATTGTTTTATCAAATAACATGATAACACAACAAAATGTTCAAATGTGTATTTAAAGGGTGGGAATTTATTTTGTAATTACATACATTTGGAGAGAAATGTTTTGTGCTTGGTAACTGACTGAGGTGAAGTGGTCAAAGGGGGCACTTGATCAGCAATCTCAATGTCTCATTTTGTGTTAATAAATAAACAAAAAAAAATATTTGAAGTGTGTGCTATATCATCCACTTACAGAATATTATAGCATGATTTTTAAGTTAATTTAGTCTTTGTCATTAAACTCAGTAAAGGAAACTGCCACTGGGCTGAGTGTGACTAAACTGTCAGGCTGTACATATACTGCTCAATGGGGTTCATAAAAAATAAAAAATGTCTTGCCATGAAGTCCAGTTTATTATGGACTTTTCTATTGGCCACTGTTTTGACCAACTGTTAGATTAGATTAGATTAAACTTTATTGTCACTGTGCAAAGTACAGAGACAACGAAATGCAGTTTGCACTTTACTGCATAAACGCTCAACCTCTGTCCCATTGCTACAGATGGGGGAACATGTGCCATCATTTGACTTTCTGTAGTCCAGAATGAGCTCTTTGGTCTTCTTAGTGTTGAGAGCCAAGTTTCATCATTGTTGCATCATTGTATCATCTGCAAACTTTCCAATGGTGTTTGAACCATGTGCAGGTAAAGCACGGGGCTCAGCGGAGTGAAGCACAGTGGACATGACATCTTCTGTACTCTTGTCCTGGGGTAGGCAAATTGGAAGGGGTCCGGTGTGGGTGGTAAGCTGGTTTTGAGGTGAGCCAGGACCAGCCTCTTGAAGCAATTTGTGATGATGGGGGTGAGTGCAACTGGGCGAAAGTGGGGTGTTTTGGCACTGGCACGACGGAGGCGGTTTTCAAGCGCACAGAGACAGCTGCTTGGGCTAGTCACAGGTTGGAATGTCAGTCCAGACCTCAGTCACCTTCACGACACAGGCCCTGTGGACTTGTCCAGGGACGCCATCAGGTCCAGCAGCCTTCCAAGCATTAACCCTGCTCAATGCCATACACAGCTGTCTGATAACCATTATGTGTGTGTTTAATAAAAGCCTTGCACCCTCAGCTGATAGCAGTTGTGTGTAGGTGAGCTGGGAAACGGCAGAGCGTCACCGATTCATGTTTTTTCCTTTCATCCTTGTATTTGATATTTCAAGAAGCAGAGGTTTGGGCTCACAATGCTGTGCCACTGTAAAGCCCAACTCTGTCAACAGGTTATGGGCCCAGAGTAGTCCAGAGACAGTTTAGCACGTTTCCACCACATATGATGGTTAGGCTGTTAGTACCATGAGTAGAAGAATTACCGATACAAGCCGCTGCTCTCAGCTCCTGTTTGACAGAGATGAAAAGAATTATGAAGTATGGAGATGATGATTTTTGGGCCAACATGGAAAACACAGAGGAGATGCTAGTGGATGCAGCCAAGAATGCTGAGGCATATGCAGAACGTATTCAGTTCTTAGATGACAAAAGTCTATCACTGATAATGTGAGAGGCAGCCGACGACGTGCGAGGAGCTCTGAAGATTTTGAGAGACTATTACCAAGATAAAGGAAAGCCACATATAATCAACCTTTATACAGACCTAACATCACTTCAAAAGTCAGACAGTGAAAGTGTGACTGAATATGTGATCTGCACTGAGACCACAATCACTACACAGCTATGAGGACACAGAGGAGATGTGGGTTGCAGCAACAGGTGACAACGTGATGAAGGATCATATGCAGTAGCAACAGAGAGGGAGACCCGCCAGGGCAGGTGACCAGGGAGCAGAGAGGGCAGCAGCAGAACTGGCGTGTTTCAAATGCAAAAAGAGGAAACAGTGCAGAGACCGAGACGATCATGCAAAGTCTCTGGGGAGACAGAGGACCAGGACAAACAGTACATCTTCCAAGTGAGCGAGGGCTCAGCAGGTGTCAGCGCGAGGGGCCTGATGGTCGACTGCGGGGGCAACCTCACATATCATCACAGATCTTGCCAAGTTCAAGAGGTTTGATGAGGAGTTCCAGGCTGACAACACTGCGTGGAGCTGGCTAACGGTATGTGCAAGGGGGTGGCAGAGCGCCGTAGCGATGCAGAGGTCTGTCTGATTGACAGCAGAGGCAGACATCTGAGCACCACGCTGAGGCAGGCCCTGTACATCGCATCCTATCCACAAGAAATGTTCTCGGTGAAAGCAGCCACTGCCAGCGGAGCCACCATGATCTTCAAGAAAGGGAAGGATGTTCTGATCCACAGAGATGGTACAAAATTCCACATTCATGTACATGACAGACTATATTATTTGCACACAGCAAATAATGAAGATGATGACTGTGGTGACCAATGCAGGGGATGTTTTGATACGCAGACATGGCATGAGATTCTGGGGCACTGCAACCAGGATGACATTCAGAGGTTACAAAGTGTTGATGGCATGAAAAGTGAAGTGTGCACTCCGGGGAGATTTTTCCAAACCAGAAATAGAGACCCTGATGTGAGAGCTAAAACACCTCTAGAGCTAGTTCACACAGATTTGGCAGGATAGATCCATCCAGAGTCCAGAGATGGTCACAGATACACAGGTCACTTTCATTCACTGATGACTTCTCTAGTGCAGTGTTTGTGTATTTCTTAAAGAACAAAAATGACACAGTACTGGCTACAGAGAAGTTTCGAGCTGACACAGCCCCATACAGCAAGGTCAAGTCTTTCAGATCTGACAATGATACTGAATACACAGGAAAAAGTCACCAGGCTCTACTCATTAAACATAGGATTAAACATGAAACATCAGCACCTTACTCTCCTCACCAGAATGGCACTGCTGAGCGCGATTGGCGTACACTTTCTGATATGGCATGGTGCATGTTGATTGAAAATAGTCTGCCAAAACAACTGTGGACTTATGCAGTCCAGACTGCCACTGTGATGAGGAACAGGTGTTTTAATAAACGCACAAAGTGGACACCAACCCAGGCACTGACAGGCAGAGGGCCTAAACTGTCTAGAATGCAGAGGTTTGGGTCAGAGTGTTTTGTTTACAAACAAGACAGAAGAAAACTAGATCCAAGGTGAGAAAAGTATGTTTTCATCGGGTATGACAAAAACAGTCCAGAATACACTGTCTACTTTCCTGACACTAAGAAAGTGCAGAAGCGCAGGTTGGTAAAATTTGTGGCTAAAACAGGCATAGGGCAGCAGAACAGACTAACTTAACACCTGTAGATGACTTTGTACAGTACAAGTCCAGAAGTCCAAATCACTGTGTCCTACTAAAAATCCAGCCTGAAGTAAGCCACCACCAACCACAGCCAGTTGAGGTCAAGTGTGAGCCTGAGCCTAGATGTTACCATTCTAGAGAGGAGGATGCCAGACAGATACACAGATTGCAGAATGCTGAAATTTGTGTCTGATGAGGAAACTGATTAAGTCCAGAGTAACATACATTACTGTTATTGAGCCAATGTAACATACCTGTTCCATTCACAGCGTCACACAGCGATGAGGTTTTGTCTTGTCTTGGGGTTTTGTCTTGTGAACTTCCTGTTTTATTTTGAAAGTTTAACTCTCCGCTCATTTCAGGTCACTTGCCTTTCCTCATGTGTCTCCAGTCTGACATCTCCCCTGATCCCTGATTGTTTCCAGCTGTTCCCCAATTACCCTCTTGTGTTATTTAAGTCTGCGTCTCCATTTGTCTTGTGCCAAAGTGTCTCATTCTGTTGTGCACCCAAGCCCTTATTCCTTGTTCCAAGTCATAGTCTAAGTATTGAAATCATTGTTGGTCTTTTTTAGGTTAATTCATAGCCTCGTGAAGAGTGATTTTTTTTGTTTGTTAGACTTTTCTGTGCAGCTCAGTCTCACAATTTTGTTTCATAGCCTTTTTGTTTCCTCCATTGAAGTGATTTTCATTTGTTAATATTTCACAGCTTAGTCTGTCAGTATAGTTTTGTTTTATAGCCATGTACCTACCTCCTTTGGGATGATTTTGTGTTATACTTTTTATAGCCCAAGCCTTTTCAGTGTAGTCAGTTTGTAGTCTTTTGTTTTCCTCAGTGTGAGTGTTTTGTTTTATCTATTGAGGATTTCCCACCATTGGTGAGTTTTTGATTTCTGCCTTCCCTAGTTATCAGATAGCCAGGTTAAGATTTTCACAGCCTGTTCATTTGTCACTCTATCCTGAAGCTCTTGAATTTCAGAATAAAAACCGGTGAATCTGTACTTGCTCTGCATCTGAATCCTCTTTCTAGCCTGACACACAGAAGCTGTGACTTCAAATAAATCAAGAGAGTACAATGGATGAGGAAATGCATTCACTTAGAGAGAACAACACATTTACCCTAACCAGCTTGCCCGAGGATAAGAAAGCAGTGGGGAACAGATGGGTGTATGCTATTAAAAACAATCTTGATGGATCTGAGAAATACAAGGTCTGATATGTTGCCAAAGGTTACAGCCAAAAGATGATTATAGATTATGATGAGACATTTTCTCCTACAGCTAACTTGACTTGTAGCAGAATGTTGATGCCGAAAGCAGCACAGGAACATTTGATTTTGCACCAAATAGACAGTAAAAACAGCCTACTGAAATGCACCAATAGACTGTGAGATTTACCTGGAACAGCCAGAGGGGTACTGTAGTGTAAAATAACCATAGTAAGTAGAAAGTGGTCAGTATAAAATAACCACAGTTAGTAAATAGTGACTAATGGTAACTGATAGTGTTGTAATGATAAAAGTAAGAAACAAAGGGTAAGAAGTGTGAAAGGGTTGCTGAAACATACTACTGGGCACCAGCTGACTGAAAAGTGCATCTACTGATTAAAGCTGCTATAGTCAGATAATGTCAAGTGTGAAGATGTAACCACAAATCTAACAACAACATCATATAACCAAATATGTAACACTTTCATTAAGTTTAAAAATACAGTGCAAAGAGTGATCCGATATAATGGGATCCATCAAGAAAGGGAGTTAACTGAAGGCCTGAAGGCCAGAGTTTCTAGGAGCCAGTGATAAGGACACAGGGAGAGCACCTTCTTAAATAAACCAAAGCAAGGCGAAGAGCAACTGGTCGACATGCAGTTCTGCACATACAGCAATATTCACGCAAGCGCAGAAGGTAATACTGGGTTTTTCCACTAGAGGTACAGGGATCTTCCATAAGAAATATGGTGTTTTTCCATAAAGAAATAGCAATGTCAGCAGAAATTCAGCAGAATAGTGATTGGTTGAGGCCATGTTGCAGTGCTCTGTTTTGGTCCGCCAAATTTGCCGCCTCAGCAAGTACACTTATTTCCGCCTTGACTGCTATCTTAATCCGAGGCGTCAATGTGCCGGCAATTGCATGAGATGGGCAGAGGTGTTGATGACCTGCACTGTTGTGCGACCCACAGCCTGGAGTTTTAAAACCAGGAAGCAGCTGATGACAGCAGTCAGTTCACCACTTCATCCACGGACATCAAGATGAGCAACTGGACAGCTGCTGAGATTTGGCAGATGCTAGCGTCTCCTCGGTCTCTGTAGCTGTTTGGTTGTGTCCGCTTGTTGTTTTAGCGGCAGGCTACAAACAGTCACTACTTTCAAAATTAAAAGCCCCCCGCTAAGAACCCAGTTCTAAACTCCAATGGGGTGCCATGTAAAGCTCTTATTTTTAAGAAAAATTTGTTGTCTCTGTTCACTGCCCAACTTTGTGCTTCATGTCACATCACATGTTTACACCTACCCCAGTGCAGGCCAAGTGGCGGCTTTTGGAAAAGGAGGAGTATTACACCTCTGTTTTAGAAAGACAGGGCAGCACATTGCCGCCTCTACCTTGCAGCAAATGTGCCACCTTTTCTATTTAAAAGGGGCTTGCAAGAGACAGAACGGAGCCGCAGCGGACAGAGAGGCGACTTTGAGCTCAACACACACATAACACTGTATAACAAGGAAATGGTAGATAACCCAGGAGTTTATATACCGCTATTTTTTTTTTTTACATCCCTATGCACAACAAGAATACAAGAATTTATTTATTAATTAAAAAAAACACACAAAAAGGGCACTTTTTAATACAAGTTAAAAGGGGCAGGGGCTCTTAGGCTCTATGTGTGCACATGCCTGTCTAACTGACAGTTTCATCCTCGATATAAGACTCCTGAGTCCCCCAATTCTATATTTTACAACAAAAAAGCAGTATAGCACAACAATTCTCTAGTGTTGGGACTCACAGATGAAGTCTTTCATTGTGGATTTCAAAATGGACTGTGAACTGACCTCAGTGTCCCAGAATTCCCCATTCTTTACACCTAGGTGAAAAATTCAGCTTTGAGCTCTATGCTAGAGGTGGGTTTCATAAGAGCATGAGAACAATGAGCTACGAACAAAATTAAATGTTTTTTTTTCATGGAAATGGTTGCTATGCTTTCCTGTTTCTCATTGGCTAAAATTTGACGACAGTGTCCTAGACTCCACATGATTGGCTGGCTCTCAGTCCTCACCACTCTGATACCACTCTGATAACTAAACAGTGAACAACACAGCAACTGGTCTGTGAGAATGGACAAATGAACGAGAGACAAGTGCAATGGGGAATCAGTTTAGTTCATTCGTGTTACAGAGTCGTTCCTTCGAACTGATTCATCACTACTCTCTCTTACTCCTTCGACATCTTATCCTCAAGGGCTCCTCTCCATCTCACTCCTACAGGGCTCAAAAAACTTCTCTTCACTGCGGTGACACAAGGTCCTGCCAGTATTCCAGATCAGTTAGCACCAGCAGCTGCAACGCAAAGCTTGCCAGCTAACCTCACAATCTGAGGAACACCAAGCAAGTTATCTCTGAGCTGCTATCCTTGCAAAAGATAGGAGCAAACTGTTTCCTCCTCTGCCGACATTCTTCAGTCCTTGCACAGCAAGAACATTCAGCATTGGAATCTCAGCCTTCTCCTGCAACCACCAGCACCTTTTCCTCATGAACTGGTCACGCTGAACTGGGCTTAGATAGCACAGCATGGCTAAGCACAGGACTTTTAACTCTGGTTGATGTAATGCACATGTGTTCAATTAATGTGTTTGTCGACTGTTTTGGTGTTATTGTGATCTCAGGTCAGGTTATTGCTAATTTGCTTTCCTAGACGAATATTTTATGATGCTTCACACAGACTCGGGGTCTCTGCATGCTACTAACCATCTTCTATAACCTGGCATCATGTCACACACACACACACACACACACACACACACACACACACGTATATAGTACATAGAGTACGTAGTTAGATTGTGTGTTTTCAACTTCTTGCTGTCTGTTTAACACTGAACAAGAGAGAATGTTGCCAACCTTTCCACTGTCAAGAATTCCAAAATCCTTCAAACATTACTAGCGGTTATGGTACATTTGGTTGTAGTTATTAAGTTAATTATAAATCAGAGTTACAAACAGTTTAGTGCCTTTTTATGAGACTGAATTATTAAATTGGTTATCTTTTCCTTCTTCAAGGGTGGTGATCTAATGTAAATTGGATTGTATTATTTATCATAATTACTAATTATCCCTGATAATCATTAATCACCTAAAACTCCCTTTTAATGCTCCATGAGTACTACATCATTGGGCCTGCAGTAAACCCACAGATAGTTTATAATCATATGGATGCTGTTATAATGTGTTGTGATTGAGATCCTGATGCACCGAACATCCTGCAAGCTGACAAAGTTACGTTTTTTTGCACTAAACTACATAATTACATAATCGCCATCAGTAAACTGGACGCTCTCTGACACTTTCACTCATGGGGAGATAGACTGTTTTCCAGGGGAAAGTTCACTGAAGTCTCAGTCTGGAGGGCTGACCATTGCGGTGATTTATTCTCATCACAAACATTCAGTTAATTCAAGTTTTTTGCTGGTGACAGACGCTGTTTTTCGGGCGGATGAGAGGAAGAGTTGGTAGGATGGGTGGGAGGACAGACACTTCTCAATGTATGTCTGCAGTATTTTTGTCCTATAAGTTGCCAAAGACAGTCACAGTTACTACGTTACTTTTGTTTGGTCCTGTAAGATTGCTTTGTGGTACATTTCTCTTTATCTATTTGAATAAAGGACCTGTGTATTAATCAGACTGTCAAACCAACACGCCCTCGATACGCAGCCAGCTTATCCGTTCATACTGGTTCGGTTCACCAATACTGCGCCTCTGATAGTACAATCAGACAGCTTTTTGAGGCAATGATATGAAAGTCATTTTCCCAACGACAAACTTAATGTGCATTGCCCCTAAAAGATCTCTTCCATTAGCTACAAATGAGGCACAAAAACATCTGCCAACCGAGAATCATGCATTAAGAGGATGTTACTGGCCAACATGACAGGAAATACTTTCAATGTAAAAGAAAAATAAGAGCTAGAACTAAATTTGATAATTGAAGACAGGACCTGGGAGAATGTGTGTGTGAATAGTCACAAGGGCATCAACAGTAATCTATGGAGGGAATTTGATTGGAAGACAAAAATGTGATTTTTCAGGGCTCTACTTTCTCCACTTGAAGATTGAGTACCTCCACTCTGTTGGAGGAATTGTGGGATGATGGGTGATCATTCACATGTCTTCTGGAACTGTTCAGTATTACAGGGATGTTGACAGGATATAAAAGAAGAGACTGAAAAGAAAAGGAACATTGCCATTCCAATGGATCCTATGTTTTTTTTTGTCCAGAAAATGTCACAGGAAAAGAAAAATCACAACTGTGAACTGGAGGAGAGCACCTTCACCGACAAGATTCAATGCATTCAGAGACTGAAACAAGGTTATCTAACCGAACACATGACAGCAAAACCGCAAATGAAAATGGACGTTTTTCTTCAAAGATGGACTCCAGTTATGTTGTATCTGCAGCCTTAAGCATGTAACCAGATGCTCATGAAAAAGGTAAATAAAATGAGAAGCCCTCTCTACAAGGTATGTTTGACAATGTTTGATGTTCAGTGTTACTGACATTGACATTCAAATAAAGTTCAAAAAGATAAAAAGTGGTATTTGAGATGTTTAGATGTTTTTGTAAATTTTGTAAACTTTGTAATAAATTACAAAACATGAAATAAAACATTCAAACCTGCTGGAAAGACTTTTGTGCCAGCTTTACTCAAATGTAGTTTGGTTGCTCAGAATGTCATCTTACACAGACTTGTGTTTGTTACACTAATTTATACAACACGTGGTTCCGACCAAGCAATCTGATTGGTCAACAAGACATTTAGACCATGCTTAAATCAGCATGACAGCACGCCTGACTCTTTACTCAAAATATTACTCCACCATGTCTGTGGCAATATTGTGTCCATCTCCATGGCAACATAGTAACTGTCAGAGAAGGAGCAAAAAAAATAAAGTACGTCTTGAAATTCAAACTTTCTGCTGTAAAATATGCAGAGGAAAACTCGGGAGAAGCAGAGGAAGGAATTAAATGCCTGTCCCAAATTGCAACCTGGTCTGTTAAGTGACTGAAAGAAATAAATGCCCCGGCTATTATTTGGTATTTTACAGTAGTTTGGGAAATTCCAAACTACCGTAAAACTAAAACATTAACACTAGCTCAGTGCTTAACTTCAGTGCTTCAGTGCATCACTGTCATGCTCAAATGACGTTAAAGCACACCCTCTCAGGTAATATTGCTTAAATAATGAGCTGTTCTCAGAACACAGCATCATTGTATATCTCCAAAAGTTCTATTTAACACTTACTACTCAACAAAAGAATGCAACTGAGCAATGTGTACATGGGTACATAAACACACAATATTAGTTATTTCAGTCTTTACAGTTTTAACAATGTGAAATAATGAATTTGCATAGAAACAACTGAAATACACAAGATATATGGCAAAAAGGGTTTGAACTTCATTTGGAGAAAGGGAGAAGTGCTGCCCCTTATTTGTTTAAAGTCCGTGTAAAGCAAATTCATAAACACATTAAAAAGGTCATAAATGTATTTCTTTAAAACATGTAAAAAGCATTCAACCATTTAGAATTTAATTTTGGAGCTAGGCTCACAAACTGTGTTTCAGGATTTCTGTGTTCAGGATTTAATGGGCGGGTCAGAAAATCGTGCAACTCATGGCCGTGTTATGTAACAGGGCCATGAGGTGCATAAACCCGATCCTGCTGCAGAAGTCCTATAAATACACTCAGTGCATTAGCTTCGGTGGTTTTTCTGCTGGCTCTCCAGTCTTGGATAGCATCTCTTAGAATAGTTTGCAGCTAGCTAACCAGTCAACCAGTCATGTCTCCTCCACATCTTTCCTGGATGCCACAGTGTGTAGAGTAACAACACCTTTAGCTTATTTAAGATGACAATGTAAGGAAACGGTGGATCGTCAAAAGGAGCTGCTGTGGAGAGTTAGAAATCAGCACCAACACCTGTCCCTGCAGTGTCCACTTAGTTATATATAGTTACAGCGACTGTCACCAGGTAAAGTCTGGATATCTGAAGAGTCTGTTGACGCTGGTCAGTGGGGCCGAACCGACCCTCTCCGTCCTGGCTTGCATCCTCCCGTCCTGCCGACAGCGCATGCTCTCATCTCTGCCAGCATTATGTGCCCACCTGCGACCGTCCCGCCGACAACAGGTGCTCTCATCCCCGCCACCGGCCAGACTTAAGATTCTCTGCGCTGACCGGACCGGACCGCGGGTCGGGCCAACATTCCCCGTCAATATCCTCGGGCCGGTCGGGCCGGCACTTGATCAAGCATTTGTGTGTGTGTGTGTGTGTGTGTGTGTGTGTGTGTGTGTGTGTGTGTGTGTGTGTGTGTGTGTTGTAATAACTCAAAATAATGACGGTACTTCCAGCTACAAAATGCGCATCTCTCTCCTCCCTCCATGTTGTTTGTACCACTGCATGGTTTTACACCTGAGTGAGTGTCCTCGTGCAGAAAACGTGACTTCTCGCACACGTGACGTCACTCCCCGAGATGCAAGAAGAAAAGATTAAAAAAAATATTTTTACTAAGGAAATTGACAAAAATTTTCAAAAACAAAGAATTTCACTCCATCTGTCTCGTGAACTTCATGCTTTATTGCACTGCCACTATAGAACACTTTTCTATTAGCGCCCCCTCCTGTACCATCCCCATACAGCAGTCATGTCTTGATAGTGACATCATCAATATGTGACATCCCCCCTTTGCTTGGAATTAAACTCTTAACTCTGTATCATTAGACTGGGAACACTTCACTCTGTATTGATAAACTGGAAACATTTCTCTATCAGAGTATCACATCTTAACAGTCATTAATACTTTCATCTCAGCTTTAACTTTAGCTTCACAGAACACATTTAGTCCTGACAGAACTTCTTTCCTTTTATGTATTTATATATTCTTCTCCATCAAACAGTCTATGATCTGAATGAGAGGCACATTACTTAATATCAGAACATACAGGTGAACATTACAATTCTCTTTTTTTTTCTCCTGTCTTTAACTCAACTAAGGATAAAGTCAGTGTATCTTTGTGGCAGCTTAATCTGCCGCTGGGACCTCTGCTGTTTGGGTGTGAGGGGCTCCAGGGCCGGCTCGAGGCATAAGCGAACTAAGCAGCTGCTTGGGGCCCCCTGGCCACCAGGGGAACCCCAATCAAGAATATTATTTATTAATTTATTGACATATTAAATGAATTATACAAGTGATATAAATGAATGAATGAATAAGTCAATTCATTTGTGTCAATAATTGTACAGGTGACTCTGCAGTGGTGGGAGGGGGGCCCCAAATCAAATTCTGCTTAGGGCCCCCAAAAGGTTTGGGCCGGCACTGAGGGGCTCGGTCCTGACCCTCTCACTGTGAGTCTGTGTTGGAGACTTTGCACCCGACTCATCAGCCTGTTTGTTTCCCTGTCTCTCCTTCTCAGTCCATGTCATGTGTGTTTTGTCAGTTGTTTGTGGTGCAATGTCCTCCGTATAGTACTTTTTCACAAATGTGGTGTTTCTGGAGTATGTAGCTCCACTTGGTGATTTAACAACCACGTTGTTACCGTCCTTCTTAATTACTGTGTGTGGCGTGTTGTTGAATGTAGTGGAGAATTTGTCCACCTTATCTTGTCTGAGTAGAACCTGATCTCCAACTGTCACATCTGAGTGTTTTGCTCTCTTCTTAATGTCTGCGTAGATTTTTGATTTTCCTTTTCTTCCAGCATCTACGTCTCTCGTGTCTAGATCTCTTTGTGGTGTTGTTATGTCGGGGAGCTTTCCTCTTAGTTTTCTTTTGAAGAGTAACTCCACCGGGCTCTTTCCAGTTGTGCAGTGGTCAATAGATCGGTAGATTATGACGTACCTCCGGAGTTCTCTTTTCCAGTCCAGTCCCTCAGACTGTGCAATGCGTATCCTCTTCATCAGTGAGGCATTTTGTCTCTCCACCTCACCATTGGCTTGAGCCCACTTGGGTGTCATTTTCACATGCTGTATTCCGTTGTCCTCACAATATGCCTGGAACTGTGAAGATATGAACTGTGGCCCACAATCAGATCTGATGGTTATTGGGAGCCCATGACGACTGAAAATGTTCTCCAGACTATCTATCACCTTGTCTGTGGTGGTTGATTGCAGGATCTCATATTCATAATATCTGCTGTAATAATCTACCACTACCAGAATAGAATGTCCTGTTGGTAATGGACCCAGTAGGTCGGTGGCAACATCTTGCCAGGGTCCCTCTGGTAATGCTGTCGGGCGTAGTGGTTCAGGGACGTCAGGCCGTGCAACCACTTGGCACCTGTGGCAGGATTTCACATGTCTCTCTGCAGCCCGATCCATTCCTGGCCACCATACTTTGCTCCTGAGGTGCTGCTTTGTGCCCACTATGCCCAAATGTCCCTCGTGAGCCAAAGCTAGAGCCCTGGCTCTCAGTGTGTGTGGTAAAACAATGCGTGTCCCTCTCAACACTAAATGTCCAATCACACACAGCTATTGGTGCGTATGTTTGGCACTTGTCAAAACAGCCGCTCTGTACAGCATTTCTCACCTCTCTCAGTTCATCATCAGCTGCTGAAGCCTCCTCCACTTCTCTGGTGGTCAACGCTCGGGGAGTGGCGTTTGTGGCTACAAACCTCACGTACTCCTCTGCTCCATGGTCATGAGTCTGTTCTGTGGCCCTCTTTCCCAGCAGCCGTGATAGGGGATCTGCAATGTTGTCCTTTCCGGGAATATAAACAACTCTAAAATCATATGGTTGGAGTCTCAGAACCCACCTTTCAACTCGTGCACATGGTTTTGATGTGGGACTGCCTCCAACGCTTTATGATCAGTCACCAAGTCAAACTTTTTTCCATATATGTAGGGATGGAGTCTGTAAGACTTCTGCTCACATAGCATATTGGCACCATTTCCCTTTGTTGTTCTTGCACTAGCACAGCTCCTATGCCAACTGGTCCTGCATCTGCTATGACTTTGGTGGGAGCATCCTTGTCGAAATATGCCAGAGTACCAGCCTCCACTAGTTTTTTCTTTAACACCTGAAAGGCTTGTTTCTGCTCTGGCCCAAAATCGAATGGTGTGTCTTTTTTAGTGAGTCTACGCAGGCTCTGATATGCTGGCAAACTGGGGTATGAACCGGCTACTGTAGCCAGCCAAACCGAGGAAGCTGCGTACCTCTGATGCATTTTCAGGTTCTCGCGCTTCTGCTATAGCTCTTACTCTTTCAGCGGTGGGGCCGATGCCCTTCTGTGATAGTAAAATTCCCATAAAGATCAGCTTATCCATGTTGAATTGACATTTGTCTGCATTCAATGTCAGTCCACACTTCTGCAGCCTTGCTAAAACTGCATGCAACCGTTGGTCATGGGTTGTCTGGTCAGGGGCATGGACGATGATGTCATCAGAAATATTCTCCACCCCCTCGATGCCTGTCAAGGCTGTTGCAATTTCATGTTGGTATTGCTCACTTGCCGAGGAAACAGCAAATATGAGTCTCTTGTACCTGAATGTACCTGTGTGGACGGCAAACGTGGTGATACCTCTTGACTCCGGTGTGAGCTCCAGCTGGTGGTATCCCCACTTTAGGTCCAGTTTGCTGAAGATGGTTGATCCATTCTTCCCTTGTAGCAGCTCATCCACTGTGGGAATTGGATGCCTCTCTCTGATGATAGCTGCGTTTGCCCTCCGCATGTCAAGGCACATCCTCCGCTGCTTTAGGAGCAACCACGACCGGGTTCACCCACGGTGTGGGTCCCTCCACTCTTTCAATAATGTCCATTTCTAGCAGCTGATTTATTTTTTTGTCCACTGCTTCTCTCAGGTGGAATGGCACACGTCTTAGGGGTTGTGCCACAGGTGTCACACTCTCATCAATGTGCAAACTTATCTGCTTAGTGTTTAGCTTTCTGACTCCCTGAAACAGTTTTGAATATTGTTTCTTAATTCCTGTTTTGGTGTCTGTCACAGTGGCTATGTTCACACCCACTCTAAGTACACCTAGTTTGATAGCTGTTTCTTTGCTGAGTAGTGGCTCTCCATGCCCTTGAATTACTGTGAACTCTGCCTCAGTGTTACGTTTTCCTATGCTTATCTGGCACTTGAATACCCCTTTTACTGGTATGGGCACTTTGGAAGTGTAGGGGACAAGAGGCCTACCAGTTGCCTTGGAAGACGCACATTTTATTCTTTTACTCTTTAGCATCTCCCATGTGTCTTCGTCTACTATGTTACTCGATGCCCCTGAGTCGATTAACATGAGCAGATCTACTCCACCAACATTAAATGTCACTCTTTCAGTGTTTGAGCGGTCTTGCATTACAAATGCATAGTCTCTGTCTTGGTTCTCTGTTTCAACATATCTGACTGTCTTTCTGTCATTACCTTTTGATTTGCACATTTTGGCAAAGTGGTCTTTTCCGTTGCACTTCCTGCATGCTTGTCCTTTAGCTGGGCAGGCAGGGTCCTTGGCAATGTGATCTCCATGTCCACATCTGAAGCACACTTTCTCCGTTTTCTTTTTCTCATCTCCACAATCATTTATTTTTTTCCGATGGGGTTTTCCCCCTTTCTTGTAAACATGGTGCACTGTCTCACCGCTCTCCGCGCCGACGTTGTTGTCCAACTTCATCGCGGCCATCTGCATCTCCACTCGCTCACACTGTGCCGCGATCTCCAGGACTCGGACCAGCGTCAGGTTGGCTTCCTCCAGCAGCTTTCTCCTCACATAGTCCGACGTGCATCTGCTCAGCACTGCATCCCTAATTTGGTTCTCCGTGTCTGCAGCGAATGCACAGTCTCTCGCAGCCTGGCGTAATCTGGTTACAAACTGCTGTACCGTTTCTCCCGGTTTCTGTGTTGTCTGGTAGAAGGATTGGCAGGCGAAGGCAGTGTTTACTTGCGGGATGAAGTAGGCGTTCAGTGCCGCGACCGCCGCATCATAGTCTGTCGGTCCTCCTGTATCAGGCAGGACTGCAAAGACATATTGCACATCAGTACCAGCGTGGTGTAGAAGCAAAGCCCGTCGTCTTTGTCTCACGCAGGCTTCAGCGTCGTCCGACAGAATTAAGCCTTTTCCATCCGCATACAGCTTGAACGCGGTTAGCCATCTTGTCCACCGCGGACCCAGCGTGGCAGGCTCGGTATAACAGTCAAACTTGGCAATAGGTTGTCCATCTCATTCGACGACCTAACTATACTTTTCAGATTTAACTATAAGTTTACTGCTGTCATCCTCTTCGCCATTGTTCAATACTGATCGTCCTCAAGAATTTCACTCCATCTGTCTTGTGAACTTCATGCTTTATTGCACTGCCACTATAGAACACTTTTCTATTAGCGCCCCCTCCTGTACCATCCCCATACAGCAGTCATGTCTTGATAGTGACATCATCAATATGTGACACCACGTATTAAAAAAAATGGCTAGCTCGGACACAACGTGCACGGGCTGGGCTCGGGTTGGGTCGGGCTTGATTTTTTTGGGCCAGATCTAATTTCCAAGTGTAAGTGTGTGCCTATGTATGTTATAAATATTGTACATTTTGGCAATTAAATGCATTTTGCTGAAGGTGCAAATCCTGAAAGTGATTTTACACTGTGCATCCTGTCATGCCCATTTAACATCAGATGTTATTGTATTTAATCATGACATGATTTGGCCTCATTCCCTGAGCGGAGTCCATCTGACAGCACAATGATAATCCACAGGTAATATTTTATGTGCACCAATATAGCTATGACAAGGAATTGTATGTAGACTGGGGTGTTAAGTTTGTGTGTAATGTAAAACATGGACTGTGAGGAACGAGGCTGAGCACTATCAGTGTCTGACTCAGAGTCAGTTTCTAGCTCTGATGGCTCAAACAGGTCAGGCTGGGTCCGTCCAATGCTGCTGCTAGCTTACACTGTTACTGTAGGTTAGGTCCTTGTACAGTACACAGAGGCTCCCCTCCTGCGTGTGGGCGTGGCTCCAGTGCCTCTGTCTGACACGCCCCCAGCGTTTCACAGCAGAGAGAAGTGCTTGTTTTTCCATGATTTTGAGACCAAATTTTGCATACCTGACAATTTTTTAATCTTTCAAATTTGGCTCAGTGGTCAATGACACATGTTTCTTTGGTATGACAAACTCATAACACAAATTAATTTCTGCTTTACACGGACTTTAATGCAGGTGGCTGGAAAATACAAGTAGCTCCTAAAGCTTTTTCCTTAACAGCTGAGAGTGCCACATTGTCAAATCTTTAAACGTATTGACATTATATTAATGATGATTTAATAGGATTTAATTTAAATTAAAGTTTGATATCTGAAGTAGACACCGGGGAGTAGCGAAGTGTCTCCCCCGATGACATCACATTCCTGTGACTGCCCAAGACTCCCTATAAAGAAAGGATTAACACTCTTCACTGAGAGGATAGCAAAATATAATAGCAAGAAGAGCTAGAATCTACAAGAGATCTCTTCACCGCCGGACCCCAACCACTGGCCCCCACCAGGACCTCAGCTGCATGCTGGCAACAAGTACATGCATGGTGACAGAACCTGAAGATGTACAGAAACCAAAAAAATGATAACAGCTATAATCATTTCATCAATAATACTTACAGCCATAAAACAACTATTATCTTGATATAATAATAATAACAACAATAATAATAATAATAATAATAATAATAATAATAATAATAATAATAATAATAATAACAATAATAATAATAATAATAACATTGATGATGGTGATGATGATATCATGCAGGCCCCCAGGCTCTTCAGGTTCTTAAAAGTCCTCCTGCCTACTCCTAAAAGATGTTTATCTTATCTTATCAACTTTCTCAAGGGCCAAGATGATTTGTGAATATTTTTTATTTTTCAGGATCTAGTCTATAATAAAAGAAATAACCTTGAAAACGTCATAATTCTAACAAATTTCCTAGATTTTCATCACTTTGAGCTCGTCTAAGTGCAAGGAAGCTGTGTGAATACGGCCCCAGATGTCCGAAGAAGTCCACTGGACTGGGTCCAGCCGCGGGGGTTACAGGAAGTTCTAGCTGCCATGTTTGGCTGCTTTGTTGTAGATTGCCTATAGGTTTGCTACAGATTTTGACTTGTGTTGCGATGGAACCGAGCTGGAGTACGTTTTTATTCCAAGTAAGTGGCATGCTACAGTAGTACGCTAAGAAACTGCACAAACACATTCGAAAGGGCGTAACTGTTGATACCTACATGTTTTTCTCACCTTATGACATTATGCAGAGGTAACGCTAGCTAAGCAAAACAAAGATAGCATTAGCCTGTTAGCTAGCTCGGTTTGTTGTAGCAAACTGCTAACCAGCTTTATTGGACCCGACTGTGTCTTGTCTTCAGAGACTGTTCAAGGCTGCCTCCTTTGTGTTGGTTAAGGTATCCAATGTTTATACTATATCGTATTGTGAGGCATGTCCCAATTCAATACACAAAAACACACGAAGCTAATTTTTGCTGCCACTGCTGTTGATGCGCGTGGACCAGCAAATTAGCAGGGAGGTCGGGCTATTGCTATTGAATGAAGGTAAAGTAAGCTAATTGGACACAGATTAGCTAACTGGGATACTTTCCTGGTCTGCACCAAAGCAGTCCTCGCTATCTTAACGTTACAGATGACGCTAATTGTTCGACAATTTTTATTGTGTTACTAACTCTGTTGATGAAGCAAGGCATCTTAAATGCAGCCCCTAACGTTAAGGTTACACCACAGATAACAACAATAACAATAAGTAAGCTTACGCCGACACTGCAAATTGAAGACTAACGTTACATAGCACACCGATAGCAGCGATTAACGTTGGACCATCCCAAACAAATCTTTGACGTTACTTTTGTACCACAAGCTGGGGCCAAGATGCTCAAACCTTCACTCAGTGAGGAGGATATTGTATGAGACTTGGTTGAAAACTTTTTTACTCGTGGAAGACTCATTCGTTTCAAACATACCCAGTTTTCAAGGGACACCATGTAACGTACTACAGGATCTGATCATTTATATATTAAAAAACAAACACAAAAAAAACCCCAAAACATGGTAACTACACAGAACTTAAGGAAGATCTTAAGTAAACCAACATTTGGTCAGTAAATCAATATTTTATTGCCAGCTGTGTTAAGAGTTTAGGTTGAAGTAATGCATCTCACAACAGCTTATTTTATGATGATACTAACAATTTCTGCGTATTGATTAGGGATGGGTACCGAAATCTGGTATTAAATGGGACCAAGGACTGAATTTAGAAAACTAGTGGTATCAGTAATCTACGACGTTATCGTTTCTGCTATTGGTATTAAAAAAAAGGCATTGGTCTATGATTGATTTTCATTATTCCCAATCCTGAACAGAGTTCTCTGTCAGAGCATGTCCTGTGCAGGGGGCGGGCTGGGCTCTCAGTAGCCCCATTCAATTTGAGTGCATGGATCCTGCCCAAATTCTCTGCACCCTCCTCGCTGTGATAATGTCAGATGCAGCAAGGGGTGAAATTTCGCCATGGTTCTGATCAGGGTGTCTGCGCATCCTTAAAGTCTTAAATTCATGTATCTAAAATTAAGGCCTTAATAAGTCTTAAATACGTCCATATTTTGCACATAGGTCTTAAATGACATTTAGTCAGGTCTTAAATATATACGTTCATTTACCGCTTCCATCGTCGCCTTTTTTGTTTTTTTGTTTTTGTTTCAGGGAAATGTGTTGGTGAGATTGACAGTCAGCTCCATGTGTTCTTCTGTCTGAAGTATCCAAGAAAGTAAGTGGTAGGGATGTCCCGATCTGATCATGTGACATGGCCACAAATATTAGAGGGGGTAATTAAATTAATTGCTCTGGATAACCAGTTAATCTCCGTGGTAGAGGATCAGAGTTTTCTTCGTCACCTGGAGTTTTTGAATCCATGGTATGCCCTACCATCTCGGCACTACATTACATTTCTTCTACTTTTGAGTTACAATGTGCCGGTATGCACACTTGTTTTGTGGGTCTCGTACAGCAAAGCACAACAAAGTACAACAGGCAATCTAGGAGATGCTGAATGCTGTGATATAGACAGGCAACACGTCCATGTCAATTTACATGACAACGTGTATGTGTGTATATATATATATATATATATATATATATATATATATATATATATATATATATATATATATATATATATATATATATATATATATATATATATATATATATACATACATACATACATACATACATACATACATACATACATACATATACACACACATACATATATGTGACCAAAGTTATCGTGGTTATCGGTATAGCGCGGTATTTTTAAAATGTTAAAAATATGATAAATTGAATTAATTTCACCAAGATTTACATTTAAATAGATTTATTGTATTGCAAAATAGTCCAAATCCAAAACCTTAACAAAACGCTGCAAAGTCAACATTGAATAAATATAAAAGAATGTATCAGAACTGTGCAAAATAGGTAATTGGCTTTTTGTGATTAGGCAGCCTGTTTTTGAAACGTGTCCTTTAATGTCTGTGTTTCAGAGGTAGAGTGAGATGTAGTGGCAGCAGCACTATATTGGCCAGCAGACCCTCTCTTTAAAAAAAAAAAAAAGAAATGAATAGAAATTGTCATTATTAATTGTTACTGTCATTGTTACTTAATACTAAGGGTGCAACCAACAGATCACAAAACTCACAAATTAGATCATATCACTTTTGTTAGAAACAGGTTGGATACTTTTTTAGCTCAAAACAAACATGATTATTGTTAAATTAATTATGAATACTCTATTTTGGCTCTTATCTCTATCTAGACACTTGTTATATTCACCATTTTATATTATTCTTTATATATAGTCTATTCCTCTCTTCTGATATAACTGGCTGGATATATATGTTGGCTGTCTGTCTCTCTGTCTCCCTGCTCGTCTGTTGTCAATGGACTCGGTCAATCTGATTGGTCAAATGGCTGCTGAGCCACAGGTAGACGTTACTCCGGTGAACCTCTGGAGCTGAGATGAAAGTCAGTCATCTCAGTCAGTTTGCGTCCACTAACTCAGTCCACCCAGTACGTGTTTGTCTCAAATCCTCCTCACTGCAGCTCTGCAACAATATTTGGGGAATTATTAGGTTGACTTTAAAAAGTGAAATCTACAATTAATTTAACACTCTATTGTAGTGATAGCTGAATTTGAACTATATTATACACACACAGATGCTCTTTTTATTTTAGAATTGTTTTTAATACATGAAAATCTTGAAATGAATATGGATTATAGGCTATTTTCATCTTTTAACTCTCTTCTAACCCTCTGAAAATGACATTTATGTCTTCTGAAGGCCGTCACGGGCTCAGTTTATAAGATTTATTTAAGCCATGATAATCACAGAAATATTGGTATTAAAATGAATCATCTGATCTCAAACATGTCATGCTAACTTACTAGGAAAGGAGCTAAATATCGCTCCAAATTTGACCTGTTTTTACCGCGAGGTCAGCGACCTCAGTGTGAAATGGTTACTTGTAATAATAACTTTCAGTCAGCACTTAATGAGGGATAAGATGAGGATGAGAAACCTGCTGCTGCTCAAACTGAGAAACTAGATTTATGGCTGTCTGACTGCCTTCAATCTTTACAACTACTTTATCTGTTCTTAAACTGTGTTAGCTGTGAACTGTGCTCCCGTTTCTTTTGAAAGAAATGTGTGAGGAGTTGTCTTACCTCTCCTTGCTTTCTGTCCCTTTCTGCCTTTTCATTTTGTTTAAGACTCCCTGATTTTGCTTTCTTGGGGAAAGACATGTTGATGAGCAGCAGCCACTCAGCTTGTTAAGCTGTTTGGAGACGCATCTTCTGCTCCTGCAGCTGCAGGGGTGGACTGAACCATTGTGTATTGTGAAGGGGGAAAGGGGCCTTAGACAGCCTCCACTATTTTTTTTTCATACAGAGTAAAGTCTCTCATCCGGTTTATTCTGCCAATTTTAAGTTAGTTATGACAGTAATTACTTAGAAATAAAAAATAAAGTAAAAACAACATTTTTATTATAGGCCTTTCAAGGGCCCCCTCCACTATTGGAGCCCCTTAATCAGTCCGACTTTTCCCCCCAGTTTGACGCCCCTGGCAATGGCCGCAGAAGCAGCGGCAATTGTTGGTTGTCAAAGTGAAGTTTGACTAGTAGCAGCAGTGGGGCTGGTCTGTTGGCTACTTTCAGGGACGCTGACGCTAGCATGATGGCACACACTCATGCTATTGGAGTACTGTTTGGTATGGTACCATTTGAGATGTTGAAAGAGGTTAGTGGCCGAAGACTCATTCTGCACCTAATGCTGGTCTGTCCTTTGTCAGACTTCAGGTAGGAGAACTACTTCCAAATAAGTGAAGTGGTGTGACCTTTCTTTGGTTCAGTTTCTTCATCTTTGTCAGTTTCCTCGCACCCGGTTTCGCTAGTCGGACCGCTCATTTTCTTGTGTCGGCTCGACACCATCATTCTGTGTTGTTGTGAGTGGGAGGGGCCAGAAACACGCATCCACCACATGCATTTGTATCTCTGCTGTGTATCTGGCTGTTGGTGTAGTGTTTTCTAGGTAGAAGAAAACAGATTCAAAAAAAAAAAAAATCAAAAATAAAGGTCATAAATGTATCATCATTATCCTGGAAAATGTTATTGTGAAAATGATCAAGATCATTTTATCACCCAGCCCTGGGATGATTATGCTACTGTACTCTGTGAATATTGCACATTCTTGAACTTGCAGGTAGTTGTTCAGTTCAATTCAGCTTCATTAGCCTCCTGCTCTGTAAGACCTGATGTGGTTTGGACATGCGACCAGACCACATATCATCTGTGAGCTGCTCCTCCACCTTAAGCTGAGGGACTGATGTTTGGCAGAGTGTACTTAGCACCCATGACAGTCATAAGCTTCTTGAAGACCTGCTTTTCAGCTGTGCTTATAAGCATCATGTCTTTAGCGGTAGTGCGTAAATGTGCTGGTTATGTCTTTGTATTGCTTTTCTTTCTTCTAATATGGGGCAATGGCTGAAAAAGCAGCGCAATTGTTGGTTGTCTAAGTGAAGCTTGGCTAGTAGAAGCAGTGGTGTTGATCTGTTGGGTACTTGCTGGGAGGCTGACCCTAGCATTTATAGTGCAAACTCATGCTATTGGAGTACTGTTTGGGACGATACCTGTTTTGTTGCACCTTATGCTGGTCTGTCATTTGTCAGACTTCAGGTAGCCAAACTAGTTACAAATAACCAAAGAGGTATGACCTTTCTTCAGTACAAGTTCTTTGTCTTTGGCAGTTTCCTTGTGCACACGGTCACACTAGTTGGACCGCTATTTTTTTTGTGATGGCTGGACACACGGGTGTTCACTGTGCAACTCACAGTTAACCCTAGGTCAGATGTTAAATGTAGGTGATAGGATATATCCGAGAAGGGGGCGTTCATCCCTGAGGTGAAGTTTGGTGAGTCCAGTGGTGAGACAGCAGTCTTGCGCAACGTCGTCCATCAGAGTTAGACACACAAATAGCCCTGTGTTGGTTGTAAAAATCAACATAAGCGCCTATATTCTGTCCCAGCTATAGAGCAACAGAAGAGACAGTGGTTGTGTTCATATTTTAAGTCAATGTGCTTGCTGCGGTTTGTGTTAGCTTGTGCGTGTGAGTGTGCTAACCACCTCACATCGGACTGCTTCAGTAACAAGGGCCAGTACAAAGCCGCCTTTGCCTCGACACTGATCCTCGTAAAAGCAACTGCATCCGAGCCACCAAAAAGTGTCACCACGGTTTAATAGTACTAGTTAGCTCTGCTTCGGTCCGCTGTGCAATGGCGTATGAAGCAAGTTTAATGTTAACAATATTACGAGGGAGCTTGGTTGTCACAGTAAAAAGTCTTGAAACGTGCAGACTGGAGACAGAGACAATGCTAACAGCGTCCAAGAGTTTGGAGACTGTGTTGGAGACAAACACAGCATTTGCTAGCTGTTAGCCAATAGCTACATCATAGTAACTGTAACAACACTTACAAACTAACATTATTCAGACACACCTGCCATCCTGAAACTTCCTGCTGCAGCCACAGAGTCTGTACTTCTTCAGGAGCCTCTCCTTCTTGGTCCGATTCTGGGTCAAACTAATAGGGTTGAACGCAGAAATCTCCGCGAGCCATAGCAATACATATATATACATCCATCATAAACATCAGCACATGCTACTGCTAACGCGAGGGGCATCCTCTCCCTGAGAGAGACAGAGCAGGCAACGCTCTCTTAAATAGGCGTTGACAGACGGAGCTCATTAGCATTTAAAGGTGCAGGCAGCTTAGACAGCTGAAAATCAGGACCACGCATGGGTTTGGGGCAATGCATATCAAATACAGAGTTGTTGGACCTCTGACAGCTGTGTGAAATTGATGGAAAACAGTACAATATGGGGCCTTTAAGGCTAAGTATCGGATCAGGACTTGGTATCGGCATTTACTAAATATTAAAGGACTCCCATCGGGATCGGGGTATACCTGATCGAGAAATCCCTAATTGCAACCGGTGTTGGAAATAACTTATGTGTTTACCTGCCACTGTAGCTGGTGGATTTTAGCTACTTTATTATTTTAACCAGCAGCATTGCGTCATGATTGAACTCAATAATCAGGGTCCGAAATGAACTTTTTACTCAGCAGCCAAGTGGACTGGTAGATGAAAAAATCCACCAGCCAAGCATAATTTTTACCGGCCAAAATAATAAATTGTCTTTTTGTGTTACATAATTTCCATACATTTGAGATAAAGTATTATGTTGACTACAAACTTAAAGTAGAGGCCAGAACAAAATTGAAGCATAATTATTTTTATTTATTTATTATTTCCTCTCCACCTCTGCAGTGTGGTGCATGAAGTGCACTTCTTTTCATCCAAACTGCAAAAGTAAAAAAACAAAGTTATGTGATTAAAAATGAACCTAGTTATGTTATTCAATATAGCTGTTACTTCTCTAATTTTCTCTATGTAACATTACTTTATACACAGCTGAAAATCAGTGAATGTTCCCAGCAAAATTGTTGTAAAAAGTGGTCATTGATTATTGAATTTTCATTTTCATTATGATACAAATGATACTAATGTGGAAAATTTAAATGCTTTTGTGGGATTGCATTTTCATTTTAAAACAAACGTACATTAAACATGTGCTTCCTAACAGGTTTCATATGACAGTGACACTAATTTCAGAGAAGCAAAGTTTTCACTAAGGACTCCTATATCTGGCGGATGCTGGAGCACAATGCAGCAACCAGCTGAATTAAGCACGGCGCAGACAGGTCAAGCATGGAAATAACAATATAACATCCGGTTGCTTTTCAAAATAAAACGGTGTTGACACCAGCACACAAGTCTTAAAAAAGAGACAAACACAAGCTCTTCTGCTACTCCTTCAGTCAGGAACACTTAATGTTGTTGTTTTTATAACACAGACCTATAACTACGGTTGCGAATGATCATATGATTATCGCAGACCTCGCAATGCCAGCTGTCCGTACTGCTCTGTGGGGGACTCAAAACGAAACCGGGGTTTACCGGACGGCGGAGCAAAACCGAAACAGAGCCGTAACATAGAGGACAGTATCCAGTGGAAATTCGGGGTCAGAGCAGAGTGTGAACGGGTCTTCACACTGTTTGTGTGTGTGTTCCTCCCAAAACGCAGTAAACTCTTTTACGTACTATGGTGGAACATTTACCCACCAGTGTAGCAAATAACCTCCGCGATTTACTCGCTAAACAGAAAATTTACCCGCCATTTGTGCTTGGAGGGTGTTAATTTCAGACCCTGTAAATAATAGAACTAAATCTATTATATTCAAGCAGTAGGCCATTTTATAAAGTAAATATTTGAACTCTTAAGGGAGGGATGCACTGTAAGCAAGCACTTCTTATTATTGTCACTGTTATTTGCTGACATCAAGCTTGGACAGGGTTCACACAGGGTTCCCTAATCGCTGTGCCACACTTGACTTTCATTGTGAATCGTTTAATTTCATTTTATTGCGGGGAAAAAGCTGCTGGTCAGAATAAATGACTGAAACCACAGTGTAATGTAACATAGTGTGTCATTCAGTTTGGTCTTCTGCACCAGGTTAAAACACATCCGTAGATGCGTACTGATAACTGTAGGAGTGGAATGCTTAATCTACTGTGTCAGATATATGATTATCAATATTATGATTACTCTTTCATTGTTCAAAGTTTCGTGCAATCATTGAAGTCGCCTGGGAGGAGCGAATTTGCGGGAAAAAAATGGTATGTGGAAATGAGCGTCGCCTATATCAAAAGACTCAACAGAATCCAGGAAATGCGTGGATATAAGGTTTTTGAATGTGCGATAAGTATGCCAGTTGTAAGGCAAAACACACTTTTGTTGATTATAGCACCACCCAGTGGTGGAAATTCACAATGACAATAGATTATACAAGTTTTTGGCAGGTGAGACCTATATTCCAAGTTTGGTGAGTTTTGGGGTATGTTCAGGCAGTGAAAAATGCATTAATTTGGGACAAAAAAGTTATCACTTTAAAATCAATAACAGGTCAACACCTGCTTGGGCCCTAATCATAATTATCTTCAGCGAGGAGATGTGTCCCTGTAAAAACACTACATCAAATTGTTTGGATTTCGTTTGTTTGGAGAAAATATGTCTTGTTTCATGCCCTTCATTTTCAGGTGGAAATCGACAAACTGTCAAATGTAGCAGTCACAAAATTTGAAATATACACGAGAAACAGCCACCCCACGACTATGTGCTTATGATACATAAGCCTAGACATGGCCAGTAACACTGAACTATGCACTACCCCCTTCAACAGAACAAACCTGACAGTCCATGATCGCTGACTGACCATGTGACTTATCCCACACAGTAGATCATCATTATCACTACATGCAAACATTTTGAGTCGCTACAAATAAGATGGTGATAGACAGTAAGGAGAAGTACGAAAGAGAGAAGAAAAAAAATACTCCTTCATACTGTTGGTGGGAATCGATATTGACTATTAATTAAAATGTTATTATTAATTAATGAAATTAGTATAGTTAATGAAACATAGGTAACTATGATTCATTAATGAACATGGGCCACCACCCTGAAAACAAGGATCAGTAATCAAATGATATACCTTTAGTCTCAAAGCCTGAAAATTAGTCAAATTGTCAATATTATGAAAATATATGAATATTTTCATAATTATTAGCTTAGAATGAGATGAGAGGGAAGGCGTGAATCCGAGCACTGACCATCTCAACCAGCTGTTATTACAATATGGGATTATGCAAAATAATCCGATAAAACTCACATTTCCAAAAAGGTAGCTGTGCTACAGAGAGAAGTCCGCCTTTGGAATCAATAAAGGGGATATACTAGACACATGTCTTAGGTTATAGTGGGGTTATTAACTATAAGTTTCCAACAGATCGTCCATGAGATTAAGTGTATCTCGATGTGTGTGTTAGTAAAAAGGCAAGAAGCAGCTAAGCGAGTGCTTAGCAGACAACAAAGACAACACAATGACCATGTGGTCCACAGCGATCATCTCACCAGTGGCCAGCAAGTGAATCGAGGTTTGTTTATTGTTCGCTGAGTGAGCCGGAGCACAACGTCTCGTGGTCGCACATGGTGGCAAGACTACACGGGCTGGATTAGCCTGATTGAGCTACTAGTGAGCATAATAACACAGTTAGCACTCAAACAGCCCAAACAAAAGCTGCTTACTTGATGCCGCTTGTTGCGGTTAGCGTGTGTCCCGTCTGACTCGGAGCTCCAACTTGTTTGGGAGCATGAGCGCGGGGTCAGTTTAGCATCCTAAAAGCTGATGAAGGCAGGCAGCGATCACACTGTGAATCGATCTGATGAAGGACTGGAGCTTGGGGTTTTTGTCTCCTTCTGAAGATTATCTCTTCCTTCTGCAGGCGGGGAGGAGACGGCTCGTTTGTGCAGCATTCCTCTTTGGATCCAAAACAATAATAATGAATGTTCGAACAAAACGAAAGTAAAACAAGAACAGTCTCTGTCTCGTCCAGCGAGGAGGGAACTGAAGTTAGCTCAAGCAAAATGAAAAACGTTTGTTACACCCTTACGGTAGCAGTTGTATGAAACCAAAGTCTCTTCACAACGTAAACTCCCGGGGAATGCGACATGCAGTGAGTTCTCCAGACCTTAAAACTGGGAGTGAGGTCATTGTGATCCTGGCGGAGTTTCTGGGCTCACAGCCAGTAGGCACCAGGTGAAAGTTATGTTGGCAGGTCATAATGAGTCACAGTTTTTCACACCTTTTGGGCCCTAGTTTTGTTCCTTTGTTCTTGGCTCATGTGGAGACATGTGGTTAGGCTTCTGATTTGTGTTACAGGCCTTCTCTTTGTTTGAGGCCACCTGGGAAAAGGCCCAGGCCCAACACTGTCCAATGTTTATCTCCCCCTTACTCCCCCCGTCCACTGAATGCAGATGACTTCTAAGTCTTGTTATCCCAACATAATTTGACAGTAGCTGTTTTTAGACAGAGCAACAATCCGCCAATTTGCCCATCCTTTTGGTGGCTTTGTCCGCGGTTTTGGACAGAGGCCGGCAAATTGGGGGTCTGTTTTGGTCCGCCGATTTTCCGCCTCGGAGGGTACACTTATTTCCGCCTCACCTGCTATCTAAAAACAAGGCAGAAATGTGCTGGCCTCTGCGTGAGGTGGGCGGAGGTGTCAATGACCTGCACTGTTGTGCGACCCACAGCCAGGGACTTTTAAAACCAAGAAACAGCTGATCACAGCAGTCAGTCCATCACTTCATCTGCGGACATCAAAATGAGCAACTGGACAGCCGCAGAGATCCAGGAGACGCTAGCGTCTCCTCGGTCTCTGTAGCTGTTTGGTTGTGTTAGCTTGTTGTTGTGTCGGCAAGCAAAGGACGGTTGCTACTTTCAAATTAAACCCCCCCCCCCCGTTAAGAACCCAGTTATAAACTCTAATGGGGTGCAATGTAAAGCTCTTATTTTCAAGACTTCTTTTTTTCTTTTTTCAAGAATTCTATGTCACTGTTCACAGCCCAACTTCGAGCTTCACGTCACGTCACATGTTTATGCCCTCCTCAGAGGCAGCTTTTAGAAAAGGAGGAATATTATGCCTCAGTTTTAGAAAGACAGGCTGGCACATTGCCGCCCTTACCTTGGAGCAAATATGCCGCCTTTTCTATCTAAAAAGGGCTACTGTTCCACAAAGCTACATCCTCTCTCTATCTTCAATGCCCACCTCCAGCGTATTTTTGGTATTTTTATTACAGTCACTTATTTGATGATCACCTTATCACTATATTCATAATGGTCTAAATCCAAGCATTAAAAAACGTAATATAATTTGAATATTAGAAATGATAGGAAATTAAATTTGGATTGGATTAGAAAAGATTGACAGCACTACTGAACATCAACTGATATTTTTTGATCAACGTTTTTGATTGACATTTTCATTTTTAACAGAAATATATTCGATATGTGGTGAAATCGAGAAAAAAAGCTGTGATAGTCCCTTTTTTCCAAAAGGATTGCAGTCAACAATATTAAAATATGTCATATGATTTTAGGTGAGAAATAGGCATTGTAGTAATAGAACTTCTGTTAATAGTTTCATCAGAGCTGCCTAGTTTGACAGTTTGATTGGAATTTGTTGCGATACACTTCACATAACTAATCCAAGAGAGGTGGTGGCATGTCTCCCTCTCTTGAACTATACTTTTTTGCTGGTTTCCATCAGCATATTTGACCATGCTGAGTCAAACCAAGCCGTGCTGATTTGCTTTTCCATCACCACTTTTACTGTGTTTAGTTGAGCGGAGATTCACTCATGATGGATCAGGGCAGCTGTGGCTCAGGAGTAGAGCCAGCGTGTTGTTATCTGAAGGTCGCTGGTTCGATTTCCCTGGTCTGGATTTTTAAGTGTCCTTGGGCAAGATACTCAACCTCACCTCAACCTCATACTTCCAAGCAGACGCTTCAATCTGTACAGAGCGCTTGTTCAGAGCCTGCGGTTCTGGTATTAGGCAAAGTATCTGCCCATCATGACACCAACAGATGTCCTCCCGGAGACTTGGCCAGTGAAACTTCATTGCGGTGCATACATTTAACTTTCACACTGTGCCCTTCTGCATCCATGACACCTGGGTATGCTTCATTGTCGTAATTTACAACGCACCACTCTTCAGTCTGCTTTGCCTCAATCATTTCTGGTCTCTGAGTGTTATCTGGTGTCTTTCCACGTGCTGGAGACTCAGATGAAACAGGAACATCAGCTACAGTGCCTCTTGAAGGTTAAAGCAGGGGCAGTCCAAAACACCTTCTTCCCTTTTACACAGACATGAAATGTCTCGTTATTTCATCTAGCCGGGTGTCAGACTGATAACTTGGTGGATTCTCATAGTGCCTTTTATGGCAGCTATTGCAGGTACCTATAGTGAGGGGGTGGAAAATCATACATTAATACATTTTGCTTAACAACAACACATGAAAATATTAGATTTGACAAATGCAGTCTGTAATCTGGATGGGAGAGGAGGAACAGGGACCTGAAACCAGGGCAGAATTGGATAATGGATTATAGCTTTTACCTCAGTCTTTGATTCAGTATCCCTCTCTGGGACGAAGAACAGCTTGACAGATGTGTCCAGGCTTCTCAGCTTTTCATACAAGCTATGGGCATCAGGATGGGCCACAATCCGGTCTGCTGTCCTCTTGAGGGCCCCACCCACACTGTCCGGTGCCCTCTTCCCATGACTAGCCTCAAAGAAATTCCATGTTGTTTCTTTGAAGCCATACTTGTAGGGTTCTGTTGAGAGGTAGAAGAAATTTCCCTTTTGTCGATATTGTGTTGCAGGCCGTCGCTGAAAAAATGAAGTATGCTGACTTGAGGGTGTCGCTCTCTCAATACCTCCAGCAGTGGATCAAGGTGGGCCCAGGTGGCCACAGGGTCGTGTCATTTTTAGGGGTGGAACGGTTCATCAAAAAAATCCGTCCCTTTTGGTACGCTTGTCACGGTTCGGGGTGCGTGTGTACCACTCGGTTCATAGGCAAGCGCAACTTCTTTTTCTCATTTACTAAGGAGGCGAAGCGTGTACACTCCAGAGCAGCAGGTGGCGGCACTGAGCTGAATGCCAACCACCAGTAAACAAGAAGAAGAGCTATCAGTCAGCTGCGTTTCCGGCATCGCGTCTCGCGGGCTAACTTGCAAGCCGTGATGCCAGAAGTGCCTGTGACTCGAGTCAGAGCAGGAGAGCGCAAACAGCCGGCTACGTTCTGAATGAGTAGCAGACAAGCGAGTCTCTGGGTTAGACTTCCTCCAGCCAGTGTGAAAAGCACATACCTGTCATTGCACAACAGAAGCCATTCTTCCACTTCTAAAATAACATAATGTTACACAGAGGCTACTGTAGGTTTGGTGTATAAATGTAACATAATAAAATGAAATTACTTAGATCAATTTTTGCAAAATAAGAATTTATATATAAATGTTTTATAAATATTAAGTAGTATATTGTAAGTAGGCTGTTATTATCTCTATTTGGGAACTTTATCCATCTACACCGTTCCTACCTCAATACTCTATTTTTTATTTGTTTTATTTTGTTTTATTTTATTTTAGTATCTCTTTTATTTTTCCGATCATGTATATAATGTTTTATTGCATTGTGTTTTTTACTACGTTATTGGTTAAGAGGTAATGGGCTAGGACTGAGTTTCCATGGTGATTGGGCAATACTGACTCAAGTGACTCGCACAACCCGGTTCAGTTTAGTGAGTGACTCATAATGACTCAAATCCTTAAAAGGAACCATTTTTACCAGCTCTGCTCCTGGCTACTGAAAGTTTCCTGACTGTGACTGCCCATTACATTACAGTAGTGACAGTGAATAACTATTTGTTCTTAGCATTCGTTAAAGATAACTTTCTTTGCCAAATAAATAAAAAGCGTATTGGAACTAGCAATTAGGGATGTAATGGTATGAAAATGGTATTTTTTAAAATGTCTTCAAAATGTTGAAAAAACACTGATAAATTGAAATAATTTCATCGAGATTAATATTTAAATATATTTATTATATATTAAAATAATCCAAATCCAAATCCTTAACAAAACGCTGCAAAATCAACAGTAGATAATTATAAAAGAATGTATCAAAACTGAAGCTGGGCGGAAGCGTCGATGACCTGCAGTGTTGTGCGACCCACAGCGGGGGAGTTTTAAAACCAAGGTTTCTGTAGCTGTTTGGTTGTGTTAGCTTGTTGTTGTGTCGGCAAGCTAGGAACGGTCGCTACTGTCAAATTAACCCCCCCCCCCCGCTAAGAACCCAGTTCTAAACTCCAATGGGGTGCAATGTATTGCTCTAATTTTGCAGACAACTTCGTTGTCACTGTTCACAGCCCAGCTTCGAGCTTCTTATCACGTCACGTTTACACCTACCTCAGAGGCGGCTTTTGGAAAAGCAGGAATGTTATAAGATACATACATACATAACTTGTTTTGGACAATACAACAATGTAAAAAAAGTATCATTTAACCACTTATTCTAGACACTGTAGTTAGCAGAGCAGTGTGTGGGACATGCTAAAATCACACACATCCAATGAAAAAAATTGTATAAAATGAAGGAAAGACATTTCAAGAGTTATTCTACTACATTTTCATGATGACTGAGTGATTCTGATGACACCAAAGGCACTTTATAGTGATATTGGCTCATACGCCTCCAAGATGAAACCGCCAACAAATAATGCTCAGAACAGCACCAAACTTCAGCAACAGTACAAATAGGGTCCCAGCACATAGTTCAAGACATCAAACAGTCCTTCCACAAAAATGCAGAGCAAAAATCCTTGATTATGCGGCTTGTTTTCTTAAAAAATGTGATGGAATATGCAGGAATTTGCAAAAATTGCAGGAACTTGCAAAAATCTGCGGGAACTTGCAAAAACTGTCATATATAACTAAATATATAACTCGTATCTAAATATCATTGGGCTGTATTATGTACACACACACACACACAAACACACACCGCGAACATGCACACACACACACCACAACCACAACACAACACACACAACCACACCACACACACCACACACACACAACACAAAACACACTACACACACACCACAACACCACACACAAGTCCAGACTAACCTATAGCAAACTGCAGTATAATTACACTACTACTGGCTATCTAACCCTAATGTTAACTTATATCCACCCACTACATACTTGGAAATCTCATTCACACTCACACACACATCTCTTTGTTTCATTCCGTTTCAGTAAGCTTTAATCATGTAGGCTACTGACCTTAATTCTTTCAGCCCCAGCAACTGTTTTGGAAGGTGAGCTGCTTCCGCTGCTGCTGTAACCATCCTCGAGTGTTTGGCGGTGGCAAAGTGGTTGTCCAGCATTGACTTCCACCTGTGGTCCAACACGCAGTTGCCCGGAGTGCAAAATAATTTGCCTCCACTGTCATGTAACACACCGGGAAAATGCTTTGCTCGGTCTTATGCGCTTATTTTTGTTGGCAAATGAGAGTGATTTGCAGACTTCATTATGTCTTCTTCGCGGGGTTTGCAGCTTTCTGATGATGTCACTTCATAACGTTCCCAAGCCAACAGCAAGAAAATGGCTGTTCTTGTGTGAAGTATACGCAACATTTTTCAACTTTCTGCGAAGATATATGTGACATTTTTGCAATGAAAATGCAGGGAATATGAAATTGTGCAAGCCCCTCATATTTTGTGCAATTTGTGTGAAAATCAGCGATTTTTGTGGCAAAAGTGCCGCGTATTTGAAAAATTGCAGTCCCCGCATACATTTGTGGACTTTGGCTGATTATGTGTTGAATTATGCGATCTCGTTTTTCTGGAGGGACTGATCAAACATCTGCTAGCTTAGCCTGATTTCAGTTGTCAAGTGAACACAACTCACCACTCCAGCAGCTTCCTCTTGTGGGGAAGCACGACGAGTCGATCACCGAGTGCAGTAGAGTTCTGCAGTCTCCTCCAAATACTTAAAGTTTGAAATGCTTAATTCCATTTTTTTCCTTGTCAGCTCTCAATAATATCTGTTATAAACAGGTAGGTAAGTCACATATGTACTTTGATTGCATTTTCATGGAGTAATAACCATACATTTTCATCCTTGAACTGCAGAACTCTGCTACACTCGGTAATGGACTCGTATGGCTTCCCCACAAGATGAAGCTGCTGGTGTGGTGTGCTGTGTTCACTTTACAATAGAAATCTAGCTAAGTTAGCAGATGTTTGATGCTTCGAACTATGTGCTGGGACTCTCTATTTGTTCTGTTGCTGAAGTATGGTGCTGTTCTGAGCATTATTTGTGGCTATGAGTGGCTTTTCGATGGCGGTTTCATCTTGGAGGCATATACTGCAATGTAGTGTTATTGTGCTTTTTTTTTGAGGTTGCTAAAACTAAGTAAGCTAACGGTCTGCAAACTTCATCTCTCAAGGGCGGGGTCTTACTCGGTGTCATGGTGTGTTAGACCATGGATTAAACTTACACTGAATATCCCTTTAACAAGCAAAAATGTCGATGTTGATACAATAGCCCTAAAATCTGCCATATAGTGCAGTTTTGCATTTTAGGGGAGAGTTGGGGGCTCTTGCTGCAGGCAAAGTGCAAGGAGGTCACCATATCCATAGTGGTTGAAAATATGCATTGTTCCTGTTTAAATGATGATTTTCATTTTTGTATTGTCAGTGAGGGATGATAAATTTTAAGGTCTTCGCACACAGGGTACAGGACAAATAAGTGACACAAAAATGCAACATACTTGGGAGACTGCTCAATGCTATTCACACTGGCAGCGATGAAAAGTCATATCCAAAGGCTTCAAGTATATGATGGATGTATCATCACATTAAAATGAAACTTATCACAGCCAAACATGGCAGGGACTGGGAGAAAAGCAGTGTCAGCTTGCACAGCTCAGAGAGGACTGTGGCTTGCTGAAAGGTAGAGGTATGTTGCAATCACAAGGACATGTGAGCTAGCTCCAGTCCAGTCACTGAGCTGTTATTCCAGGAATACGAAAGCATTCACATTGTGCCATGTTTCTGGTTTGACTTGGTGCGGCTCCTGCTCAGACATGGGCTCAGTACTGATTTGAGAAAAGCAAATTAGCACAGCCCAACACGAGCACAATCGGCACAGGAAGAAGCACACCTTTTCTGTCCTGCGTGTCTCTTTCGCTCTTGTATTTGGTAAATGTTTGTATATTTAATCATGTCTATGGCCGAAAAGAAGACCTGGTTTAACCAGCAGAAGGTCATGGAAATAGTACATGCTTTGTCTGAAGACAGTGATACTATTCATAGAGCGCAGCCATGTTTGCTGATGGCCTCAAACAAAATTTTGATTGGTGAGTATCTAGAATGATTTTTTGTTTTCATCATGATATCTGAATGAAAGCCAGGTTGTGCTTGATTCTTGCTTCCAATGGCTATTCAATATGCTTTGTCTCGTTTATTTAGCAATGCAATAACTATCCAAAATGGCTACCCGTGTAACCGCCTGTAACACACTTTGGTTCACTTTCTATATGCATTCAGTGTAAAGTATACATAAAAGTTGCGTTTGTGCTTGTAGTAATTTCACATAAAAGTTTGATGTGGATCTTTTCCCATTATCTAGATTACATTATGCTTTTGACTAAGATGACAAATTATGAGTGACCAGATTTTCTGCACAACATTTGTGTGTTTAGTCTTCCTTTTCATATTTTTTTTGCTATTTTTATAATATTTTTTAATTTAACAATTGATTTGGCAATATAAACCTGTTTCACATTGAAATGAACTGAATGTTGTGCTTACAACCATGCATTATATTGTGTTTTACAGGTCATCATCTGAAGACGATGGTTCAGACTGGGAGATAGAATCCATACTAATAACGCACTTGCAGTATTATGAAAAATCAACATGAACAATATGGCTTCACTAATTTGGATTTATATTTAAATAGATGTATTATACATTAAAATAGTCCATATCCAAAACCTTAACAAAACACTGCAAATAAACAAGTATAAAAGAATGTATCAAAACTGTGCAAAATAAACCTTAAATACAGTAGAATGAGATATAGTGGCAGTAGAATTTGATTGGCCAGCAAACCTTCTCTGTGAAAAAAATACATAGAAAATGTCATTAGTAATTATTACTGTCACTGTTACTTAATACTAAGGGTGCAGCCAACAGATCACAAAACTCATAATTTAGATCATACCACTTTTGTGAGAAACAGGTTGGATCATTTTTTAAATCAAAACAAAAAGGATTATTGTTGAATTAATTATGAATAATCTATTTTGGTTCTTATCTCTATTTAGACACTTGCTATATTCACCATTTTATATTATTATTCTTTTTTATAATCTGTTCTACAAATAATCCACAAGTATTATATATTTCTGATATTACTAATTGGATGTCTGTCTGCCTGCTCGTCAGCAAATTAGATAGAGAAAACTTGACATACACTTACATCATGTGCCCGAGCTTAAGGTTAGCTTACCTTGCATTCGCTGAACAGTTGAGGGTGATGGTCGCACAAATGAGTAAGTAAATTGGATGTGTTGCCGCCGCTTGCAACAACTCTATTCTAGCAGCTCCTCAGCTGTCCTTGAGCATTCTTATAATAACTAGAATACACTCAGACTTCAGATTTGGTTCCTTTGAAGGCAGAAAAATGCCTTGAGGGCCACTACTATCCTATTTTTGTGAATATACAATAACAAACTAGATGTTTCTGTTCAACTCAAAATAACAGTCAGTCATAGGCGAGATTTTTGTCATTTTGTAACTAATTCATGGCTGCTTCAGAGTGGCACACAGAGCCACCATCTGTCACTGTGTGTGTGTGTATGTGCGTGCGTGTGTGTGTGTGTGCGTCCGAGGGCATGAAAGGTACTGCTCCAGGTTCGAAAACAGCTTCATATTGTTTTTTTCACTAATACAGCCCTGAATTAGCAGTACTGAAGTCATTAAAAGTAATGCAAACGTCAGTATGCATTGGAAAGGCTGAAATATTTTTTTCACATTCCATATTTAGAATATGGCAGGCCGCCACAGTCTCGTCAATGTATGGGAAACACTGGAGAGGGAAGTAAGAAACTTAAAAAAAAAAAAAAAAATACACAAGAATGCAACTGTAAATGATGAAACCGTTGTGCATATTGTGGACGGGATAGCAAAATATTTAATATCACAGCACACAACTGGCATACTTGTATCACCGAGAGAAGGTCTGGTTTGAATTTTGGTACCTTTGAAGCTATACTCAACACATATCTTTGGAGGTTCTCACACAGACGTCCATGTCATAGCCAATTGTACCCCGACTGCTGTTAAGTACTGCGATGAAGTCCTCAAACAATTGTCAGACCGTACGCTGCTGCAGTGGGCCCTGGGTTCCTCCTATTGCAGGAAATACCCAGCTTCTTGTGGTTAGAGTGTGTAAGCAGTTCCTGGGTGACAAAGAAATTCTTGCCATTGACCGGCCATCTCATTTCCCGCACCTAAACCCAATTGAGCACCTATGGGACATTCTGTATTGGTGCATCCAATGCCGCCAAGTACTGCCACAGACTGTCCAGGAGCTCCGATACCCGGATCTTAGAGGAGATCAACAAGGACACCATCCTCCAACTCACCAGAGGCGTGCCCAGACATTGTCGGGGGTGTACACACTACTGAGTCACGTTGTGAAATTCACTCAAGTTGGATCATTCTGTGATTTCAGTTTTTTGTTTTTATTTCGGTGTGATTTTTGAATCCAGCCCTCAATGGGTTGAAGTTTTTTGTTTTCACTGACTGTTGTTGTATCAACAAAAGATTTTTAACTTGAATAATTTGCTCATCAGGATCTGATATGTGATTGAAGTGTGTTTTGAGCAGTGTATATATATATATATATATGTATCTATGTACAGTCATGGTCAAAAGATTACATACACTTGTATACCATAGCAACCTTGATTTCACATGAGTTCTGCAGTCTCATTTTTCTGTGATGGAATGAATGTGACACATTTGTACTACTGTATACTACAATGTAACAAAAAAAACATTAACAAAGTTTGCTTAAAATCTAATTTTGTTATGGTTGACTACAGGTTTTTCCACCTATGGATTTTTTTCTTCCGTGATGGCTCAGGCATGTTATATGATGAAAATGCCCAATTCATCAGGCTGAAATTGTGAAATACTGGTTCAGGAACCATGAAACATCGTCTTCAAACATATATTGACCACCAGAGTCCAGACCTTAACCCCATTGACTGTCTTTCAAATGTATGGACGCAAAATGAATGCAACTCTAAACAGAAATAAATGTTGTGACATTACATGAACTTATCAAAAAATGCATGCCATAATCAAAGCTAAAGGCAGTTCAACAAAATATAAGTGTGTGACTTTTTTTATTGGCTGGATAGTGTGTGCTCTGTGTGTGCTATGTCTGTGTGTGTGTGTGTATGTATGTATACAGCTCAGAATTAATGCAACACTTCAGATCTTGATGGACAAATTATTCAAGATGAAAATTTTAACCCATGTACATTGTGTAATTTGTTCAAAACAACATGGTGTGACAGCTGTCAACTGAAATCACATTCATCAACCCATTTAGGGCTGGTTTCAAGATCACACGGGGGGGAAAAAAATGATAAATCATTTATATATCATATATATGATATCTCTATATATATCATATCTAGTGCAAAATCACAGAAAAAATGTGTGTGTGTGTATATATATATATATATATATATATATATATCTCTATATCTATATATATATCTATATATCTATATATATATATATATATATATATATATATATATATATACACACACACACACACACACACACACACACACACACACACACACACTAGTACAGTGCCCATAGGAAATATGTATTCCTATAGAAAAGTGAGAGGTGAAGTAACTTTTTCATGGATGGCCAAATGAGGCTGGGTTTGAAGGTGGGACGTCAGGGGTATTTAGATTTGTTGTGAAATCCGATATTCCAGGGTATAACTGGCCATTTTTGACTATTGTTGATTTTGCCATTACATTTCACCTTAAAAACTATTTACTTGGTGTCATCATTTTCAGCGCAACCTCACATGTGTGACTGTAGTTATTTTTTTTATTTTGACATACTATATTAACACAATGGACCTAAAATCATAAAGAAAAAACATAAAATCCAAGTAGAAAAAGTTAGATTTTTTTAATGTGAAAACTACAAACATGTTTAAGAAACCATTTTTTAATCACTTATAATGCAAATATAAATTGTTGTTTGCTAAATATCTGCATACATTTTAAAAATGTACAAAGTTGTATGTTACTATTTACATTTAAATGCAGGCAATGCTCAGGTCTGCCTGAGCTCCTTCCAACTGAATGAGAAGCTGCACTGCCTGCTCCACATTCAGCATCTCCTCATTGTTTTGACTCATTAAACGAAAAACCGACTCAACTACACACTAAACACACTACACCAAACACTACTTAACACACTAACTATACACTCCAAACACACTAAATGTCACAAATCTCTCAACTCTCAATATCGCTGTCTGTATTGCTGTCTCTACACTGACCGTCGTTGCTTGTCATTCATCCGCCTCCGACCCTCCCACAACTTCCCCCATTCCTGAACAACCGAACTTGCTGCTTGGACACTTTTGTGACAAAAGCCCATTTTTTCCATTTCTTGCTGCACCAGACACAAAGCAAACCTGACGGCAATGTTTGTGAAAAAGCTTGGCAGACATTATTTACCCTAAGTGCCAGAGATGGGGGACTTGAGTCACACATGACTTGACTCGAGTCAGACTCGAGTAGCAAATTTGAGGACTTTAGATTTACTTGACTAACACTGATGAAAGACTCGACTTGACTCTGACTTGGCATTCATAACTTGAGACTTGACTTAGACTTTACACAGATGACTTGAAAGTCTTGGCTTTTCTTTCTTTTTTTTGGTGCATATTTAGCCCTCAGCCACTGTATCACGCAGTGCATGCAAGCCTGGGTGAATTTGGCCAGGGGGGCAATGCCTGAGAGTAATATTCTCAGCTGTCAGAATGTGCAGTATGGTACAGTTCAGGGCTGATATTAATCTAATCTTATTCTTGTGGTCATGCGTTTGAAAAAAAATATATAAAATTGATCAACTATGCAATTACATCAATTATTGACTAACCACCCTCTTCTGTTTACTGCGTCTACAGATATGAAGAATACATTCATACAAACTTCTTGTGACTTGTTTGACCTTAGCCATGACTCGACTTGACTTGCTTGAATAATGGCAATGATTTGACTTGACTTGCTTGATTTTGATCACAGTAACTTGGGACTTGCTTGAGACTTGAAGGTTAAGACTTGAGCCTTGCTTATGACTTACTCTCACCTCTGCTAAGTCCGGTTTTGGATGTGCCAGTGCATCTGGTCCGTCAACTCGGGAGGTGGGCCATGTGGGGGTGGGCTCAGGCATAGACATAATATACGTAGACACCTCATAGCGTGCTAGAACTTAATCCTGCGTCGCCGCCATCTTGGTTGGGTCTCCTAACTGTAGGCTAGCACCAGAGTCAATCAAAATCAACGGAGAGCGAGCAACTATGACCGTATTTTGTGCAGTTTATGGTTGCAATAATCAGTGCAGTATTGTTACCAGATCGTGGGGGATTACCTTTCAGAGAGTTGGCAACTTGGCAACGAGAGTTGTTGCGTGACAGGGCAGCCCAGTGAAAAGTCATTTAGGCTACGCAATGCATGAAGCGAAAATAAGGAAGTTGCCTACAAGCCCATGACAAAGCCTATAAAAAGGTATTGGATAAAGAAATGAATTTATGAGGAGAATTAAGTGCATCTTGATCTTGATCCCATGAGAATCTGCCATGCCCATAATTTGTAAAGTAAAAATTCCACCGCAAATTACCGACCATATTTCACCAAACACAGATGTCATTTGATAATATTAGTACCGTGTGAATCAGCATCTCTGTGATTTGGGGTCGGTTTTCTTTCTTAAGTTTTTTTGTGTTTTCAACACTTTTTTTCCCGTTCAAGAATTATGGAGGCTGCGTTGGGATTTATAAATGAAAGTTTTGACAGTATTTTGGTTGCAAATTCAGGAGGCTCATCAGAAGAGCGAAATCTTGAAAGATGATTAGATGGATTACATGCATGGCAGCATGCGGTAAGGAACATTTTTCCATCTTTCAACAGACTCACCAGTTATTGTATTAAAAATATCCATATCTAACCATTGTGCTGCTCCAGCAAGCACTCCGGTGCGATCGACCCGGGGCATAATGTCAGTAAGCTCGAGTTAAAACACAGACGCTTATCCCGTGCAAATGCGCTGCATGAAACGCAGACATGGTGAGGTAATTTCTAAATCACTTGAGGTCCCCAGGTAATACTAGTCCCATGCGAAGAGCTGCATTTTCCCTCTAGCCAAATACTGGAGTGTTGCCAAACATCTTAACTCCTCCGTTATTGGATTGTTTCGGTTGGTTGGGGACGTTATTGCGTCCCTCACCAACTCAACAAATTCAGTCCCTTCGCGGTACATCCGACATCGTTTTAATAATTCCCTGTCATTTAGCATCTCCAACACATTCGACTGTGATTAGGTCTTGGCGAGTTAGCAGTCCTCTGGACTAATTGTAAGTTCTCCCAGACTAAGGCAATACTTTTAAGCCTAAAATGTTTTGTGAATAACACTTATTTTAAAAGATTTGGAGTCCTAAAGTTACAACTGACACACCCGTTATTTTTAGGAGTTGCTCCTAAACTCCCCAGTTAGGAGCTACTTTTAGCCTTAAGATTCTTTGTGAATACGGGCCCTGGAGCAGGGCTGGAAAAAGTACTTCCTGACAAGAGCGCTTTGTAAGACTGTGATATATATATATATATATGTGTATATATATATATGTGTATATATGTGTATATATGTATATATGTATATATACATATATATATGTATATATATATGTATATATATGTATATATATATATGTATGTATATATATGTATATATATATGTATATATATGTATATATATATATATATGTATATATGTATATATATATATATGTATATATATAAATATATATATATATATGTATATATATAAATATATATATATATATATATATATATATATATATATATATATATATGTATATATATGTGTACACATATATATTTTCTCTCTCTCTCTCTCTCCACACAGGACCTGACATTGGCCACACGAGCAACTGGGTGCAGAAAAATAAGTGAGAGTGTGATTAAAAGTACCATTATTAGTTTGTTATAAATATCTGCAGAAAAACGTGTAGATAAGTAATATCTATATATGTGTGTATTCAAACCCATTCTAAAACTTGTAAAAAGAAAAAGATAAGACATTGAAAAAGTGATTTTCTAAAATAAAAGAGCTTGCATAACTATTTATTTGTATTTTATTTTTTGAGGTAGTGAACAGACACAAATTGATAGTGAACACGCTGTTCACTTCCCTAACAAGCCTGGAGACACTCCTGAAGATGGAGTGAGTCTGGTTTCTCTTTAACTTGCTCCAATGCCGCTCCACATGGGCTTCCGTAGTTCATAGTGGGCTCTGCCTTTGCCCTTGCATTTATGTCCCATAGAGAGAAACAAGGAACAACATAGCATCAAACAAAGTTTGTTTCTAAGAAAGGCACAGTCTCATCAGTAGTTGGATTTTGTTACGCTGTACATAGAACAAACCACGATCTGCTGGGAAGTGTCTTTTAAAGGCCTTTGCAACTAAAGGCAGTGGTATGACCCATTTATTTCAGCGTCTCAAACAGAAGCGTGCAGCAGGACAGATGTTGTTCACTATGAGAATGACAAAACTGTGGCATCTGCTAAAAAGCAGCTATCAGTATCCTATAATCATTGTTTGCCGTGTGGCAAGAAAGGGGCCCGGTGGACAGCTTTTATGGATGCAGTTATTTTGCATATTGCTTAAGATATGGTGCACATATATATAGTGGAAAAGCCAGGGTTCATATACATGACTTTAGAATTTAGACTTTTATTTATCCCACATCAGGGAAATTTACTTGTCACAATAGCAGGTAGACAGACACACAGACATACAATAAGTACAGTACTTAGAATACTAAAAAATAAAAAGATTTGAATAAGAGAGAAAAGATCAAATATAGACAGGAAGGAACTTGCCAAAAATGTGTTGGAAAAAAATATATGAATAAATGTTAAAACTAAAGACAGAAAGCACACACCTCATGTCCTGTACATCCACCAACAGGTGATGTTTACTATGCAATGCAATGCATGCAAATTTTTTTTTTTTTTTTTTTTTTACATATCTTCAGGGATACAATATACTTTTTGTACAAAAAAGGCGCCTTTGACTTTCTGCACAATATGTGTTTACTGAAAGTTCTGTTCACACTTTATCAATTGCAATGTGGAAAATGTTTTTGTGATAGCATGCAGTCTGACATGTTAAATGTATGTTTACAAGTGCATTTTATCAAAAAGGGACATTTTTATTCAAGAGGCGGCACTTTTAATTATTTTTTCAAGTGAGTTTGAAGGTACACGGTTTACAATGGCAGGGCCATTTTGTTTTCAATAAAAGCATTAGAATGAAAGCAATACTTCTAAGATTTTATTTGTCATTTGTTGTTTGTTTTTGATAAGGAAAAAATAGGAAAAACTATCGAAAGGTTTTGCCACAGATTCATGGCTTTTCTCATGTATGATTTCTCATGAATCTCTTCAGACCTATGTGTGAGCTTTTAACCCCAAACTGAATAAAATAGCAATAACAAAAATAACAGTATGTTTTTCTTGGTTTAATTTTGTGCAATTTGCACAAAGTGCGACAAGAGGTGGTAACCATTATCAAATTAGTACTCTCTCAATACTTAAAGTGCAAACAGGGATTGATAGTGGTGCAGCCAGAAATTTTTCTGTGGGGTGGCCAGGATGGCCAGGTTATGTGATCATTTTGGGGTGGCAATGTCTCACTAGAAAATATAGGGGTATTTAGGGCACCTAAACCACACACCCCCACAATATTTGGAATGGAGGTAATGGTGGAAAAAATATAATAATATTCAGTGTATCTAACTTTTTTCTTATTCCTGCAAGTAAGGTGACAAAGATGCTTATACAAATGTAGCACAATATACAGACAACTGTACTGCGTACTGTGCTGAGAAGACTTGGGAGATGTTCAGCTCAGCTTGTGGTGATCACCAGTAGGCGATTTGAGGAATGCTGTCCCCCTTGTTAGCAAAATTACCAAAAAGCACCCCCCTTGTTAACCTGACATCTCTTTCCATCTGCTAGAAGCAGATAGCGTGTTACAAATCACAGGAGGCCTTGATCAGCTCCAGTGCACAGTGGAGTCAAGCCGGGCACGGCTGCTTTTGGTTCTGCACAGAACCGATTGCGCTGATAGGAAGTTAGAGACACAGGAACAGCATAGAGCATCCGATCCATTTTCAAAATATAACACCTTGTGCAGACTCTCAATGGCTATATACATTACATATTTTAATCCGCTAGGTAATTATCAAGCTAAATATCCAACATGCTAGTTAACGTCAAGGACTACGGTGGAAGACGACAGTAAAATATTTCCTCTCTCTAACACTGGATTTATTTATGCCAATGGTTTTACATGAAATTGGATTTTTTTGTGTATATACAATAACAAACTAGATGTTTCTGATACTCTTCAACTCACTGTAACAGTCAGTCATAGGTGACATTTTGTCATTTTGTATTCATGGCTGTTTTGGACTGACACACAGACCCACGTCGTTGTGTTGTGTATGTGTGTGAGTGGAGGAGCCTCCAAGGGCATGAGGCTCCAGGTTCGATAACAGCTTCATATTATTATTCTTTCACTAATACAGCCCTGAATTAGCAGTACTGAAGTCATCTCTCTATAAAAGCAAGGAATCTCTGTCTGTCTGTCTGTGTTTATATCTCTGCGGATCAGGATCAGACTGACCTGAGAGTTTCCACATGGCTGCTGCTTGGTTCAGTGGTGTGCAGCATCGCATTTGTTTGGACTACAATGATACAGTTAACAAAGTATCTCAGAAATTCTTTACAAATTCAGCTAGCATTGCAAACCATAGCCACCATAGTCACATGTGCACCAGAGCCAATCACTGCACACCATAGCCACATGCGCACCAGAGCCAATCACTGCAGAGCTCACTTCCATGACATACCTTAAGAAACAAGCGAATTTGTACCTGCAGCGGCGCAAGCTGGACCGGTATTTTGCCGGCGGTTCGGTCCCGTTCTGTGGATCTAAAATGATTGTTGTGGATTAATGAGACTAAACGACTCTGGACAGAGTCTGTTCCGGTCTGAGGAGATCCAGATATGCGCGGACAACAAAGTGGAATTGGAATCTGTGGATATTTGTGTGTAGCTAGCTGCTAGCCCAACCCCACGGCCCACCTCCCGAGTCGACGGACGCACCATCAGGTCCAAAACCGGACTTAGGGTAAATAATCTCCACCACGCTTTTTCGCGAACATTGCCGTCACATTTGTTTTGTGTCTGGTGCAGGAAGAAATGGTAAAAACGTGCTTTTGTCATGAAAGTGTCCGCAAGCAGCAAGTTTGGTTGCTGAGGAACTGGGGAAGTTGTGTGAGGGACGCCGGCGGTGATACAGACAGTGACAGAGATGGCGAGTTTTGAGAGTTGAGAGATTTGTGACATATAGCGTGTTTGGAGTGTATAGGTAGTGTGTTATGTAGTGTTTAGTGTGTAGTGTAGTCGTTTTTTTTGTGTTGTGAGTCACAACAAAGAGGAGACTACTGAATGTGGAACAGGCAGGAATGAGCTGAGGAGCCCTGAGCCTACATTTAAATGTAAATGGTTACATATAACTTTATAAATTTCAAAAACTTAGGCACAAATGTAGGAAACAACAATTTATATTTGCATTATAACTAATGCATTTGCTTCATTTAACATATTTGTGGTTTTCACAGTAAAAAAATTAACTTTTTCCTACTCTGATGTTATGTTACTTTGTGATTTACGTTCATAGTATTAATATAGTATGTCAAAATAGAAAACTAACTGTACAGTCACACATTTGAGGATGTGCTGAAAATAATGACACCAAACAAGGCAAGGTAAATAGTTTTTAAGGTGAAATATAATGGTATATTCAAAAGTAGTCAAAACAGCCAATTATATCCCTGATGTCGCACCTTCAAACACAACTTCATTTGGCCATCCATTAAAAAGCTACTTAACCTCCCACTTTTCAATAGGAATACATGCTTCCTACAGGCAATGCACTAGTTAAAGGTAATGCAAACAAAAGAGACTGACTGAAACATCAGTATGCGTTGGAAAGGCAGAAATATTTTTTCACATTCCACATATTTAGACTTTGGAAGGGCAAATTAGAATATGGCGGGCAGCCACAGTCTCGTCAATGTATGGGAAACACTGCTTTGAATCAATTCAGGCAAGCAGCGGCCCCCGACCACCCACTGTCCCTCGCTGGACGCGTCTTGGTCCCCGCCTCCAGCAGCTGGATGCGCCTCACCCGCCCCAGGATGGAGGGTGATAAGCCATGGAAGCTGTCGCCGTCGGAGCTACGGAGGCAGGTAGCCGATGTCTGATGCACCGCTCTTTCGGACACTGGAAACTCCCAGCGCACCCAGTCTCACCCTGGCTGCTGCACCGTGCGCCAGCGGGTAGCGCTCTCCTCTGGGGAGAGAGCGGGGTTCAGACAGGATGTGCGCGCATTTAAAATGTCTAATAGTGCCGTCGCAGTGCAGGAAAGGATCTGCACGCCAGCAGGTAGTGACAGCTGTGATACGCCGGTTGCATGGGTGGTTGGGATCAGGCCAGGGTGGCCAATAGGGTGGCCATGATTCAGCATGAGGTGGCCACGGCCACCCCCTGCCACCCCACCCCTCCGCCATTGGGGACTGACCAAATTTTTCTTCAAGTGTGATACAGAGCTGAGAGCTGGCTTCAGCTACACTGCCCTGCCTAAGATATGGCTGTGTTCTTTGTTTAGAAACTATAAGCATGCCTGTGTTTTCTGGCAGCATTGGAGATATTCAGGCACTATCTGCAGTATGTTGCAAATACATGCTCATTTGGAACCACTGTGCAAGTAAAATGCTTGCATGCCAGGATGTAGGTGTAGGTGTGCATGTCAGGTGTACTTCAGTTCTGTTGTATGGAGAAGTCGCCGATTTTCCACCATGGAAAATGGTGTTGTAAAAACTGCAATGTAATGCTGATGTCTGTCCTTATTGCCATGACTCGAGCACACTGTGGAAGTTGAGATGGAAAGGCATTTATCATTTTGTCTGACCTTACGGTGTTTTCTTCACAGGTATGGTTTATTTTAGTAGAACTGTGGTGGTTTTGTGTCTTTGCATAGTACTTGTGTTAGCTGTGATGTAGGGCTGCACAATATGGACAAAATATCATATGTAGATATACTGCCTGGCCAAAAAAATGTCACCCCCTGGATTTAACAAAGCAAATAGGTAAGCGGATAATTATTCCTTTGACAATTATCTTTCAGCTGGTAAGAAGTTATTTAACCTCAACTGATGCACTGAGTAGCTTCTTGTTCCTTAAACAACCATGTGGAAAGACACATCCTGTGGTCGTGGAAAATGTAGTCTGTTTGAGGTCAAATCTTTGGCATGCATCAAACAGAGGAAACATCTAAGGAGATTGCAGAAACTACTGAAATTGGGTTAAGATCTGTCCAACGCATTCTTAAAAACTGGAAGGATAGTGGGGAACCATCGTCTCCAAGGAAAAACTGTGGTCGGAAAAAATCCAGATTGATCGTGATTGGCAATCACTTAAACATTTGGTGAAATCAGATCATAGAAAAACAACAGGGCTATGTTTAATAGTGAAAGTAAGAGCATTTCCACATGCACAGTGTGAAGGGATTGGGACTGAACTGCTGTGTAGCCTTAAGAAAACCACTAATCACTGAGGCTAATCAGAAAAAAGGCTTCAATTTGCTAGGGAGCATAAAGATTGGACTCTGGAGCAATGGAAGAAGGTCATGTGGTCTGATCAGTCCTGGTTTACCCTGTTCCAGAGTGATGGGCGTATCAGGGTAAGAAGAGAGGCAGATGAAGTGACGCACCCATCATGCCTAGTGCCTACTGTACAAGCCTGTGGGGACAGTGCTATGATCTGGGGTTGCTGCACTTGGTCAGGTCTAGGTGCAACATTATGTGCCCAAAGAATGAGGTCAGCTGACTAACTGAATACTGAATACCAGGTTGGGGACATGGAATGTCACCTCACTGGGGGGGAAAGAGCCTGAGCTGGTGCGAGAGGTTGAGCGGTACCGACTAGAGATAGTCGGGCTCTCCTCTACGCACAGTCTGGGCTCTGGAACCGAACGCCTTGAGAGAGGCTGGACTCTCTTCTATTCTGGAGTTGCCCGCGGTGAGAGGCGGCGAGCTGGTGTGGGCTTGCTTATAGCTCCTCGGCTCAGCCGCTTTGTGTTGGGGTTTACCCCAGTGAACGAGAGGGTCGTTTCCCTGCGCCTTCGGGTCGGGGATAGGTATCTCACTGTTGTTTCGGCTTATGGGCCGAACAGCAGTGTAGAGTACCCGGCCTTCTTGGAGTCCCTGGGAGGGGTACTGGAGAGTGCTCCAACCGGGGACTCCGTCATTCTTCTGGGGGACTTCAACGCTCACGTGGGCAACGACAGTGTTACCTGGAGGGGTGTGATTGGGAGGAACGGCCTCCCCGATCTGAATCAGAGTGGTGTTCTGTTACTGGACTTCTGTGCTAGTCACAGTTTGTCCATAACGAACACCATGTTTAAGCATAAGGGTGTCCATATGTGCACATGGCACCAGGACACCCTAGGCCGGAGGTCAATGATCGACTTTGTGGTCGTGTCATCTGGCCTCCGGCCGTATGTCTTGGACACTCGGGTGAAGAGAGGGGCTGAGCTGTCAACTGATCACCACCTGGTGGTGAGTCGGATCCGTTGGCAGGGGAGGAAGCTGGACAGACCTGGCAGACCCAAACGTATTGTGAGGGTCTGCTGGGAACGTCTGGCAGAACCCTCTGTCAAAGAGGTCTTTAACTCCCACCTCCGGGAGAGCTCGGACCTGATCCCGAGGGAGGCTGGGGACATTGAGTCCGAATGGACCATGTTCTCCACTTCTATTGTTGACGCGGCTGTCCGGAGCTGTGGCCGTAGGGTCTCCGGTGCCTGTTGTGGCGGCAATCCCCGAACCCGGTGGTGGACGCCGGAAGTAAGGGATGCTGTCAAGCTGAAGAAGGAGTCCTACCGAGCCTGGTTGGCCCGGGGGACTCCTGAAGCAGCTGACGGGTACCGGCAGGCCAGGCGGGCGGCGGCGCGGGCAGTCGCGGAAGCAAAAACTCGGGTCTGGGAAAAGTTCGGAGAGGCCATGGAGGAGGACTATCGGTCAGCCTCGAAGAAATTCTGGCAAACCATCCGGCGCCTCAGGAGGGGGAAGCAGTTCTCCACCAACACTGTTTACGGTGGGGGTGGGGAGCTGTTGACCTCGACTGGGGATATTGTCGGGCGGTGGAAGGAATACTTCGAGGATCTCCTCAATCCCGCTGACATGTCTTCCATAGAGGAAGCAGAGGCTGGGGACTCGGAGGTTGACTCATTCATCACCCAAGCCGAAGTCACTGAGGTAGTTGGGAAGCTCCTCGGTGGCAGAGCAGCGGGGGTGGATGAGATCCGCCCTGAGTACCTCAAGTCTCTGGATGTTGTAGGGCTGTCTTGGTTGACACGTCTCTGCAGCATTGCATGGCAGTCAGGGACAGTGCCTCTGGACTGGCAGACCGGGGTGGTGGTCCCCCTATTTAAAAAGGGGGACCGGAGGGTGTGCTCCAACTATCGGGGGATCACACTCCTCAGCCTCCCTGGGAAAGTCTATTCCAGGGTACTGGAGAGGAGAATTCGGCCGATAGTCGAACCTCGGATCCAGGAGGAACAATGCGGTTTTCGTCCGGGCCGCGGAACACTGGACCAGCTCCATACCCTCCGCAGGGTGCTCGAGGGTTCATGGGAGTTTGCCCAACCAGTCCACATGTGTTTTGTGGACTTGGAGAAGGCATTCGACCGTGTCCCTCGTGGCATTCTGTGGGAGGTGCTCCGGGAGTACGGGGTCGGGGGCCCCCTGTTAAGGGCCGTACGGTCCCTGTACGAGCGGAGCAGGAGCTTGGTTCGCATTGCCGGCAGTAAGTCAGACCTGTTCCCGGTACATGTTGGACTCCGGCAGGGCTGCCCTTTGTCACCGGTTCTGTTCATTACTTTCATGGACAGAATTTCTAGGCGCAGCCACGGGCTGGAAGGGATCTGGTTTGGGAGCCACAGGATTTCGTCTCTGCTTTTCACGGATGATGTGGTCTTGTTGGCTCCTTCGAGCCGGGACCTCCAGCATGTCCTGGGGCAGTTTGCAGCCGAGTGTGAAGCGGCTGGGATGAGAATCAGCACCTCCAAATCTGAGGCCATGGTTCTCGACCGGAAAAAGGTGGCTTGTCCCCTCCGGGTTGGGGGAGAGTTACTGCCTCAGGTGGAGGAGTTTAAGTATCTTGGGGTCTTGTTCACGAGTGAGGGAAGGATGGAGTGTGAGATTGACAGGCGGATCGGTGCGGCGGCCGCAATAATGCGGTCGTTATACCGGTCTGTCGTGGTGAAGAGAGAGCTGAGTCGAAAGGCGAAGCTCTCGATTTACCGGTCAATCTACGTTCCTACCCTCACCTATGGTCATGAACTTTGGGTCATGACCGAAAGAATAAGATCCCGGATACAAGCGGCTGAAATGAGTTTCCTCCGCAGGGTGGCGGGGCGCTCCCTTAGAGATAGGGTGAGGAGCTCTGTCACCCGGGAGGAGTTCGGAGTAGAGCCACTGCTCCTCCACATCGAGAGGAGCCAGTTGAGGTGGCTCGGGCATCTGTTTCGGATGCCCCCGGGACGCCTTCCACGGGAGGTGTTCCTGGCATGTCCCACTGGGAGGAGACCCCGGGGAAGACCCAGGACACGCTGGAGCGACTATGTCGCCCAGCTGGCCTGGGAACGCCTTGGGATCCTCCCAGAAGAGCTGGAGGAAGTGTCCGGGGTGAGGGAAGTCTGGGTGTCCCTGCTCAGACAGCTGCCCCCGCGACCCGGTAACGGATAAAGGGTAGAAGATGGATGGATGGATGGATGAATACCAGGTTATTCAATCAATGGATTTTTTTCTTCCCTGATGATATTGGCAAATTCCAAGATGACAATGCCAGGATTCATCGGGCTCAAATTGTAAAAGATTGGTTCAGGGAGCAGCGAACCTTAACCAGACCTTAACCCCACTGAGAGTCTTTGGGATGTGCTGGAGAAGGCTTTGCACAGTGGTCAGACACTCCCATCATCAATACAAGATCTTGGTGAAAAATTAATGCTACACTGGACGGAATCAGATCTTGCCACATTGCAGAAGTGTATCGAAACAATGCCACAGCGAATGTATGCCGTAATTTAAGATAAAAACGGTCTGATGAAATATTTAAGTATGTGACCTTTTTTTTGGTAGTGACTTTTTTTTTTGCTAGGCAGTGTATGTAAACCAAACATCTTGGTAGCAATATAGTATCAATATACGATATGAATGGTTTGAAACTAAAGTGTAGCAATGAAAATTAAGCATTTCTTCAAAAAAATGGCACAATAATACCAAATGGAAATAGTAGTGCTTGACAAAATAATGTATTGATCGCAACAAACCAATCACTGTCTTAAACTGCAGTGAAATGATAAAAAAAATCTCAAAAATCATCAACATTTTACTGAAACCTCCACTTTGCAACAATGCTTAACATTATTTGAAAATGCAACAACAGTGAAAATTAAGTCTTTGGCTCCTTGAAATGAAAATAAAAAATGAATAAAAACATATATTGTAAAATATTCTGCTTTGACACAATGCCTCACAGATAACACTTACTGTAAACAGCACTTGCAGTAAACTCTTTACGGTAAACGCTTTTTAATTTTATGTAAACTTTCTTACACAACTTGGTATTGATGCAAAAACATATTCAGGGCATGTCAGGCTGTGGCGCTGTCAGAGGGCTTGCTCACCTGTTACCTGCATGTAATGTTGTAGTGTATAATATGTCGAAAACAAGCATTAAATGTCATGTAATGTCATGTGATGATGTTTGTCTTACTTCCTGTGTCCAGTGGGTGGCGCTATGGATACAGTATTGATGCATAGACATATTCAGGGCGACACCCTCTACATGTATGCTTTATGGCGAAGCATAGAAATAGACCGCACCGCCACGCCTACCAGATATGATGTAGGCAAAAGCTCTTGATAATTTTTGGGTTTTTTGCGCGTTTGGTCATGATACATATGTATGCTCAATTTGGCTTATGTATGTGAATATAGGAAGTCTGATAGACAATACAAGGCTGACTTTCTGTGTCCAGTGGGTGGTGCTATGGGCATAAAACCGTATTGTTGCATAGACATATTCAGGGCGACACCCTCTACATGTGTAATGCGTTTGGTGTAAATGGGAAATTGTATGTTGAAGTTACGTATAAGGACCTGATGCTTTATGGTGAAGCAATGAAATGGACCGCAGCACCACAGCCACCAGGTACAACCAAGGCGAAAGCTTTTGATAACTTTTCACCTTCAAGGTCTGAGGATGATACTGACTGAATGTGAAGTCTGTGTTGTTAAATCTGTATGAGAAGATCATTAAAGTACGAGGCATGGAATTGAGTCAAAATGAAGGCTAAAATCAAAATGGCCAACTTCTTGTTGGACTGAGGGTATGGGTCATACAGGATTTTTTGTGCGCTCTGGTCATGATACATAGGTATTCCCAATTTTGTGCATGTATGTTCATGTAGGAGGCGGGGCATTACAGCGAGGGGCTCTTAGAGTCCCCTAGCCATCATGTTTAATTATTAAACTTTTTGGCGGATGCAACATTTATACCAAGTTTGGTGAGTTTGGGGTATGTTTAGGCTTTCAAAACATGCTGAAAAAAAATGATAATTAAAGCTGCAAGCAGCAATGAACGGGCCCTCGCAGTCCAGGCACCTCAGGGCATGCTTCTGTAGGGGCTTGCTCATGCAACACTTTCCGTTGAGGAAGTCATTTCTTTATAATTTGGTGGCCTGCTCCTGCCAGTATTAAATAGTGTACACTAAAATCATAATAACTCCCTGCAATCTACATAAAGAACAAATAATGAGAGGACTACACTGTGTGACCCCACAGACTCTTAAACAGAGGTTTGTATCCATTAGCAAGGTAGCACTGAATGTACAGTCAAAAGTGAAGGCCGTCAAACTGTTCTTTCGTCATTTAGCAATAAAAGCACCATTTATTGACCGATTTGCACCGAATTTTGTGCAAACCCTCATTGGGCCATGGAACACAATTAGCAAAAGTTTTGTGGTAATCAGACTATATTTTCTCAAGATCTGCAAGACTGTATGTTTGACCACAATGTGCCGGAACATTTTTTGGACTATCACAATTCTTTTGATAATTTTTTGTCAGTAGGGTCCACAGATGCTACATGCAAATCGATCAAATAACCTAGGAGGAGTTTGGAAAGTATATTGTTCTTTGTTCGCGATTTTGCAAATGGGAATTTACAGCAAAAGTGGCCGTGGCCTACACATTTCAACTCAATTTAGGGAACACGTAGATATAAGGTTTAAAAATGTGCGACATATTATGTCTGAGTTATTGGCCCAAAACGTTTTTGGTGTGTGAGTTAAAGGGACCAGTCTATACCACCCATATGAATTTCATTTACATAATTGTTATGGTATGGTCACAGTGTCAAATATTAGTTAAATGTTAATCTGACCAACCGATGTTGAGATTTAAAATACTTCAATTTAAAGAGCGCCACCTTGCTATCGGCCAACATTTTACCCAAAGCCTTAGGGGCTCATGGGGAAGTAGTAACCTGAGTTTCATGTCATTGGGACGCACCAATGTGGAGATATGCAACATGGGTGAAATTGCCTGGGAGGAGTTAAAAAAACTAGGTTTGCAACTTTAGTGAAAAAAAAAGTGGTAGGCGAAAGTGGTCATGGCCTATATCGCCAGATTCAACTTAATTCAGGGAACGCATGGGACTGTGCGATAAACTACATGGGAGTTATAGGCCAAAACAGACCTTCCTTCAGTAGAACACCACCTAGTGGTGGACATTCATGACGACCATAGATCAAAAAAAAAAATTCCAAGCCTAATGTGTTTGCTAAATAAAATTGCTGACACCTCCAATTACAATTGACTGAAAACTCCTCTTTCTCCCTATCTCTCTCTCTCTCTGTCTCACTCACTCACTCTGTCACTGTCCCTCAGGTCTAACAAACACGCCCATATGATGTGCATAGATTCCATCTAACATTAATTATCCTAAACACAACCGCACGTGGAATTTGATATCACTTGATTTCAGTTTGTCGCCATTTATTGTTTCCACCTGGCACCCAAAGTGTTGCCACATAAAGGATTTACAATCTTTTATTCTAATTTCAAGTTCAATGTCAGACTCTGACATTGAGAAAAATCATCACGTTTTAATATCGTGTGATCCCTTGGCACCCCTAAAAATAATGGGTGTATTCTTGACTCGTATGATCATGCCCTTCACTGCTAAATAAAACCATGACAATGAGAGACAGAATATTATTATTCTGCTTTCTTTTGCTCAATCCATGAGCCTTACAGGCAAAATAACCATTTGATATGTTGGTAGATTTCATCACAGTAAGATGTGCTTTGAAACCTGAGATGTGGTATTTCTGCTGTCCTGATGACAATATTTTACACTCTGGAGCAGACACTTTTTTTTATTGGTATTTTGCTTCCTATGTGCTCCAACTGAGGAAGTGTATTAACATAATTTTATATGGCTTTTTCTTTCTCATTGCAGCAGGCCAATGAGGCTCTGCATCACCAGCATCAAGTAACTGGGAACAGTCTCTTACCTTTGCTCAGTTCTGGAACAGAGCCACCTGATCAGAAACCAGTGCTCCCCATTCCCGTGGACCAGAAACCCCCTGTCAGTGCTGCAGAACTTCTTAAAGACAATGTAGCAAGTGGGACTGGGGGGGTTGGTGATAGAGGGCCTCCAGCTGCTGTTGTCAAAAAGGAACCCAAATCAAAGACACCCTTCATCTGTGGTTACTGCAACAAAGCTTTCCGGGACAGCTATCACCTGCGGCGGCATGAGTCCTGCCACACTGGCATTAAGATGGTTTCAAGGCCTAAGAAGACACAAACAGCCCCGACTATGGTGCCACTTATATCCACTGTGCCACGTGAGAATAATGGAAACCCTTCATACGTCACTACTGTAGCTGGAATTTTGACTACAGCCACCACATCAACATCTACAGGTACCACTATCATGACCCCAATGCAACACCAGCATCAGCAGAGCATCCCTAAGAAGCCCCCCAAACCAGTCAAAAAAAATCATGGCTGCGACATGTGTGGTAAGGCCTTCAGAGATGTGTATCATCTCAACCGCCACAAGCTGTCGCACTCTGATGAGAAGCCATTTGAGTGTCCCATCTGCCAGCAAAGATTCAAGAGGAAGGATCGCATGACATACCATGTCCGCTCCCATGATGGTGGAGTTCATAAGCCTTACATCTGCTCTGTCTGTGGGAAGGGGTTCTCCAGGTATGTGTACATTCTTTTGAACTTGAATGGTTATGGAATCATGATTGTTGCACTTTGGGGCAGTGTAATTGTTAAGTTTTAAAAAAGCTCATCAAATCCCAAACTTTTTTTATGTGTGAAAAAAACTAAAACTTGATAATTGGTGTATTTCTTGTTATATATCATATGAAAAAATATTGTTTGATCTTTTGATCTGATTTTTTTTCCTGTTTTTTTTTTCACACCCTGATCCTGTTGTTTCAATTAGGGGTCACAGCTATGTTGTTTTTTTCAGAGCAATATAAATTACCAGTAATCAAGGACGAATTACATTTTTAATGATTATGTAATTAAAATAGAACTTTAACATCTACCCATGTGATGCCCAGATATTTCATGGTGAGGTAACATTTTTTGTGTTTTGATGGTGGGGAAAACTAATAAGTATGGAGACTAAATAAATGCAAACGCCACAAAGAAAGGTTCTTCCCCACTCAGAAATCAAACACGAGTGCTCATAACTAGTGTCATAACTAGCATTGCGATCCAATAATTTCTTACTGTTGTTTTGGTGCAGAAACAAAGTTGTGACAAAAAATGGCTCTAGGAGTCACTGTTGTGTTTACACTACCACTGAAAAGTTTGAGGTCAATCAAAGAAAAAGAACTTTTTCACATTTTACCTAAAAACTCAAACTCAAATGAGTTGCCAAATGAATAGAAAATATAGTCAAGACATTGACAAGGATGCCTTTTACTTGTCCTTTAATTCACTTCTGTCAAAGAACGCTTCATTTGCAGCACTTACAGCCTTGCCGACCTTTGACATTCTGACTGTCAAATTGTTGATGGAATTTCACATTTCACTCCCTGCTTCCTGAAGCACATCCCGAGGTTTCAATTGGTTTGAGGCGCACATTTTACATGCCACATGGTCAAACAGCTCAGTAGGATTGAGATCTGGTGACTGCACTGGCCATTACTTTACAGACCAACTACTAACTGACTGCATCTTCCTTAAGTAGTTTTTGCATAGTTTGGTGCTGTGTCTGGAGCTGTTTTTATCCTGTCGTAGGATGTAGTTAGGCAACAGATTATGGCATGGGGTTGCAAATTGGAGTGATAGCGTTTCTTTAACCCTGTACAAATATCGATCTTAACCAGCATTAAAGCACCCCAGACCATCCCATTTCCTCGACCACACTTGAAAGATGTCGTCAGGCACCTCACCAGCATCTTTTCATTTGTTCTACAAACTGTCTTCTCTGTGATTCAAAAATGTAGATGTGTTATTCATCTTTCCAATATCAATGTCCTTTTGCCCATCTTAATCTTCTTCTTTTGTTTGCTAGTCTAAGATATGGCTTCTTTTTGCAGCTCTGCCTAGAGGGCAGGCATCCTGGATTGCATCCCTACTTTTGACTTCAAGAGAGGTGTTGTGCTAGTAACTATTAATGAAGCTGCCAGTTGAGGCAGTCTAACGTGTTAGGGGGTCTGTTTCTTAAAGACTCTGATATTCAGGCTCAGTTGTGCACCATAGCCTCCAACTTCTCTTTCTGTTCTCGTCAGAGCATAGGGGGTAGTACACACAGTTGTATGAGATGTTTAGTTTTTTGGGATTTTCCCACATGGAATAGCCTTCTTTTCTCAGAAGAAAGTACAGACAGCTTCAGAAGAACTTGTTTTCCTGGCCATTTTGAGATAAAAATCAAACCCAGAAATGTTAATGCTCCTGATACTAAACAGGCCTAAAGGACCAAAGGCACTGATATCACCTGACGTGTTTTTTAGTACACCTACTGTTTTAAATGGTCCCAAATGTGCATTAAAGGCATCATGGAGCATGATGTTGCCTTGGTGCTCGGATTCTGAGCTTGTTTCAATTTTGTGGTATCATATGAGGACCCAGCGATCCAGCTGCTTTTCGGCAGCCATAGTACCTGCTTGGAGAGAGCTAAAAGGAAAATAAAGTCTTGTAAAATCAATCAAAGCATTACTTTTGCCAGATGGCAGTAGGATGAATAGACTGTGGCTTTGGTGGGTGTTGCCTTTTTTGTATCTTTTGGGCTCTGTGTAGACATCTCATTTCAGAGATGTCACTGATGCTCTGTAGTTACCAGTGATGCTCCTTGTGGTTTTAATTGTTGGACCTTTCTTTCCTGAGCTGTGCATAAATCATGCCAGTTTGTAATGTTTCCAGTCAGAATGCTTTAACTGGCTCCTTGTCATCATACTTAACAATAGAGTTTTCCTGATGTCTAGGAGTGCAGTCATTAGGAGTGTGTACAGGAGGAGGCTGAGCACACAGAGCTGGAGGTGCGCTTGTGTTGAACACCAAAGTGTAGGAGGTGTCACTTCCAATCAATACTGTTTGGGGTCTGCTTGTGATAAAGTCTATTTTGCAGAGTGTTGTGCTCAAGCCCGGTGTTAAGTTTTCCTATCGGCTTCATTGGTGAGATTGTGTTGAATGCTGAGCTGAAGTCAACACAGCATTCTGATGATGCTGTCCTTATTCTCCAGGTTCTCCAGGTTCTTGCCTATGTGAACTCTTAAAGCCCCCTCAGTAAGTCTTTCTTCCTGTCTTAAAGCCAATGTTTTCCTCAAACACAGAATGGAGGTGTGGGTAATCGTCATACATAGTTATTACCATCACAACCAGACTGCCTCAGAAAAATTGTGGATGTTCTCTGAGTGAATTCTGAAATTGGCCAGAAGTCAAAACTTGCAGAGATAGCCATCTCTGCCTCCCTCTTTGTCAGATATATCCAAAATTGGGATGCAACAGTATAAAAAACATTCTCATCCTACTGTGATCAGCTGTTTCGCCAACACAATTTTAGACAAGGATCTTCTAGTTCCCTTTAAAGGACAAACGGTGCCACACCATTGAATTTGGAGACTAGGTCTGCAGCAGAGAGCTCCACCAACAAATGACCTGAAACCCTACTAGTTTAAACCGCATGTCCTGCTTACCACAATCACAACAATAAAGTTTTAAGGTCGTCCCACTAGGGTTTTCACATTCCACTAGCCATAGAATGTTAGATGCATGCCTATAACCCTAAAAACTGGAAAAATCCATACCACTGACAGTCCACAAGTATAGCTGAAAGGCATCCCAAGTTGCCGGTGCTTGATTTTGAATCCTGAATCAGTTTTGTTTTTCCATTTATTTTTTTAAACAAAAAAAAAAAAATCTGTATGATAGTAAGGCGTTTTGAATCCTGACAATTATTAGTGTCCTTAACACCTGTCTCAAGTCCAGTTACAAATTATATCTGGTCCACGCTATTCAGATTTTTAGAAATTGTAATTGAATATGAATGAGGGGTTATGGGTGCACACACACACACACACACACACACACACACACACACACACACACACACACACACACACACGGTATGGATTGATAAAGAGATACATATTGACCTGGTAATGAACTCTAAGGCCCCGTCCACATGGGCGAAGATCTTTTTTTTCTCCGTCTTCCTCGTCATCATTTTAAGAATATTTCCGTCCACACGGATCCACTGAAAATGACCAAAAACACTGTAGTTCATATTCCAGGCCTATAGGTGGCGCTTGACATTCACCAAAAATGAGGAAGAAGACACGGAGCATGCGCATTAAGCTTGCGCGCTGTAAACAGACAGTAGAAGGAGAAACCGAACACAACACGAAGGAGATGAAAATGGTTAGTGCAGGGAAACCAGAATCTTTCGTGTTGACCGGTAATGAGGTCGAACTACTGCTGCGACTGACACTCAACTACAAGGCATGTAGTTGCAAGAAAGACTCAGTATCTTCTGCAGCACGAACACTAACATGTAGTCCGCCATTGTTGTTGTTGTTATGAGTTGTTGCGGGGTTCAGAGGTCAGAGGCAAGAGGTCGAGGGGTGGGGCAATGGCGTCATCGTTTCGGAAAGTATGCAGATTCGCCGTCCACATGAAAACGGGAGGGCTGCATTTTCGGATTTCTCCACCCTGAGACCTGGTTTCAAAAAAGTGTGTTTTCAGGCGCTACATTTTCAGGATCCATGTGGACGGTCGGCCAAAACAATGCAATACATGAGTGTTTTCGCAAAAGAGCATTTTCGTGTGGATGAAAACGTTTTTGGTGAATAGGCCTACCCCCACCTATAGGCCTGGAATATGAACTACAGCGTTTTTGATCATTTTCAGTCGATCTGTGTGGACGCAAATCTCCTTGAAATGATGACGAGGAAGACTGAGGGAAAAAAAGATTGTTTTCGCCCCTGCAGACGGGGCCTAGGGGCCATCTTCTTCTTCTTGTTGTTGTGTTTGGTTATTCCATCTACTGTCTGTTTACAGCGCACAAGCTCAATGCGCGTGCTCCGTGTCCTCTTCTTCGTTTATGGTGAATGTCAAGCACCACCTATAGGCCTGGAATATGAACTACAGCGTTTTCGGTCATTTTCAGTGGATCCGTGTGGACGCAAATATTTTTAAAACTATGACGAGGGAGATGGAGAAAAAAAATTTGTTTTCACCCTTGTGGACGGGGCTTAAATGCTGCGAGGGTGCTCCGATTGATCGTAATCGGCCGATATACGTTAAAAAGTTTGATCAGTGGTCTCTATAAAGCCCAATCAGAATGGTCAAAAATGGCGCAGAAATAGCGCAAAATATTTGCAATGTCCTGCCAGCCAGCCGATTGCGACAGAGGGGATAGATGGACCATTACCCCGGAGCAGTTCTCATAACGTTATGGCTCGCGGTAAGAACAAGTGAGTGACTGAGCTCAAGGCTTAGTTACAACGGAGCTAAACACACTTGACTGCTTTTGTTCAGAGCAACATGAATGCATGTGACATCACAACATGTGTACACTAAATAAATGTGGACATAAAAACAGTACATATTTGCCAGATGTTATTTTGGAAAAAATTCTGTGACCCATTCACTTTTTCTTTGTTCTTTCTACAGTTTACAGTAAATCGATGTAAAATGAATAGAATTATTTATTTCCTCAACATTTTAATGGTTATTTTATTATGCCACTATGGACTAACTACATATGATGATAAAGTTATCAAAAGTCCTGACTGGAGCACCTTTAAAATGGGTCGATTGCAAAATATAATGGGTTTATAATTACACCCAGTGACTTCCATTCTTACTTAGTTTGTCAACTGATTTTCCGAACATCCAGGAGATAATCAAACCTCCCTGCCTTAGGTGCACAGGTTTTATCAGTTGCCTAGTGGAATCTCTTTGTCAAGTCACTCAAAGACTCTTACAATTACCATGCCTTATGATGGTCATGTAATTCCATTTAACAAACAGCACAAGGTTTTACAATAGCCACCAGGAAACAAACTTTATACTTAGGTAGATTTGGGAGCTTGCCTGCATAATTTTTATTGGCAGACAGTAAGCATGTTTATTAGAAACAAAAGTGCTATATGAGCAGCAATATGGGGCGAAAACGGGGAAAAATGCAATAATGAAGTCAAGGACCTCTGAAGGCTTACCAGAGGTCAGACAAAATTTGCCTCCGTCTGAAATAAAATCTTGGTAGGTAGATTATATGCTGAAACTTGAATGCTTCAGGCATAAAATGCAAAAAATTATTTGCCAATCTGCAGGAGGCTTATTCACGTGTTGTGAAAAATAAAGAATTCACTTAAAACACGTACACTGCCCCTACAATCTGTATTCTGTGTGGAGATAGATTAGATTAAGTGATTAATGTATCATATCACTCAAACAAATCTGGTGGTCATGATGGTGACCTTTCACCATCATGTCTGAAATGTGTACCTTCATTGAAACTACTGCCATATTACCCAGTTCTTAGTATGTTGTGTGATGTTAAATGATGCCACTGCAAAGCTAAAGAATTCAAATTTGCTTCATCTCTCCTTGCAGACCTGATCACCTAAGCTGTCATGTCAAGCATGTCCATTCTTCAGAGAGGCCTTTCAAGTGCCAAGTTACGGTAAGAATTATGACTGAGTGCAAAGATGAAACCAATAGGCAGAAAAGAATGAGTCAAGTTCAGAGTTTCATTCAAGCGTTTTCTTATTTGTGCTTTTGTTTTGTTTCAGAAGGCTTTTAAAAATGTTTGAACACAAAGATCTTGTCTTTATGTTGTGAGAATCCCAGAATGTGAGAATGTGGTTTGTCAGAAAAATAAATAAATAACTGGTTTTCTGTCCCAGGCCTGTACCTCCGCCTTTGCTACCAAAGACCGTCTGCGCTCCCACATGATTAGGCATGAAGGCAAAGTAACCTGCACCATATGTGGCAAAATGCTAAGTGCTGCCTACATCACAAGTCACCTCAAGACGCACGGCCAAGCCAGTTTCAGCAATGCATGTCACAATAAAGGTAGGCCACATGTCCCATTTTTCTTTTCATTTGATTTATGGTGAAACCGAAATAGACAGCCACTGCCTCAATGGCTGCTTCTCACGTCAGATGTTCCTGCAGTTAGTACCCTAAATGAACTTTCTATAATCAACCCCTTTTAAGTTGGGATGTGGAATTGTGAAAGTCTGAGACTGACATAGTGTCTGGCTAAGGTGTATATAAACTTCCTACTTCAACAAATAATCACTCAAAAGAAACATAAAGCGAAAAAAAGACATACATATCACAATTGAACAAATGTAACCTGTAGAATGAAATCACAGAAATCTGTGCTTAAAATAGAATAGAATAGAATTACTTTAATGATCCCAGATTGGGAAATTATTTTGTCACAGTAGCAGTGGGTCTGCAAAAAATGTATACAGTGCAAATATACTATAAACAATTAACAATAATAATATATACAACAGTAGAGAGATCAGAGTTCTCTCTGTCAGGCAGAGGTGAGAGTTATTATATGAAGTGATGGCTTGTGCAGGGGCGCTGCCAGGGATTTTGGGCCCCATGAAAAGAAATCTAATTGGGCCCTTGTATAAGATGGCAAAAAAATGTGATGCCGTTTAATTAATAATAATATTTTTTACTATCATAACCATATTTGTGAAAAGACCAACATGTCAGTTACTTGGTTACTGCTCACTGTCTCCCTTGTAGTCCTGCATGCAGGTCTAATTTATCTGCACAGCTGAAGACTCACAGGTGGTGGCTTTGGATTTGGGATGAAAAAAATACATATATGAGGCTATATGGTCGTTGCGATTTAATCCTCTGATTTCCTGAAAATCTAAACATTTCTCTGATTGTACTGAGAGTCGTATTGAGTCACACAGTCTGCATGCAGCAGGAATGTTCTCCTCTGTTCCCACTGCAAAGCAGGAAGGTGAGAGTCCCAAACTACTGACCAAACACTCTATCGTAGTGATAGCTGAATTTGAACTATATTATACTCACACAGATGCTCTTTTTATTTTAGAACTGTTTTTAATACACGAAAATCATTCTGAAATAAATAGGGATTATAGGCTATTTTCCTTTTATAACACTCTTTTAACCCTGAGAATCATAGAAATACTGGTATTAAAATGAGTCCTCTGATCTCAAACATGTCATGCTCGCTTACTCGGAAATGAGCTCCAAATTTGACCTGGTTTTCGACCTCAATGAGAAATGATTACTCATAATAATAACTTTCAGTCAGCACTTAATGAGGGATGAGATGAGGGTGTGGAACCTGCTGCTGCTCACACTGAGAAACTAGATTCATGGCTGTCTGACTGCCTTCAATCTTTACAACTGCTGCTGTTAGCTATGAACTGTGCTCCCCTTTCTTTTGAAAGAAATGTGTGAGGAGTTGTCTTACCTCTCCTTGCTTTCTGTCCCTTTCTGCCTTTTAATTTTGTTTAAGACTCCCTGATTTTGCTTTCTTGGGGAAAGACATGTTGATGAGCAGCAGCCACTCAGCTCATTAAGCTGTTTGGAGACGCATCTTCTGCTCCTGCAGCTGCAGGGGTGGACTGAACCATTGTGTATTGTGAAGGGGGAAAGGGGCTTCAGACAGCCCCCACTGTTTTTTCCATACAGAGTAAAGTCTCTCATCTGATTTATTCTGCCAATTTTAAGTTAGTTATGACAGTAATTACTTAGAAATAAAAAAAGAGTAAAGTAAAAACAACATTTTTATTTCAGGCCTTTCCCCATTGGGGCCCTGGTAATCATGCCTAATCATGTGTGCCTAATCAGGTGACACGACCCAGTGTTGTACTGAAAGTCAGTGATGTATAAGATGAACAGGAAAGGAGACTGTTCAGTCCCCTGTGGAGCTCCTGTATCACTAACCACCACATCAGACAGAACACTGCCCATACGGACAAACTGTGGCCTGCCTGTCAGTAGTCAGTAATCCAGGAGATCACTGTTTCGTCTACACCCATCACCTGTAGCTTCTCCCCCAGTAGCAGTGGCTGAATGGCGTTAAAAGCACTGGAGAAATCAAAGAATGTGATTCTCACAGTGCCTCCTCCACCATCCAGGTGTGAATGGGCTTGTTGTGGCAGGTAGATGACAACGTCATCAACTCCCAAGTGGGGCTGGTAAGCAAATTGCAGAGGGTCTTGCAGGGCTCTCACCTGTAGTCTCTGGTGGGCCAAGACCAGTCTCTCCAGCACCTTCATCACGTAAGATGTAAGGGCCATTGGTCAGTAGTCATTGAGGTCTGATGGTGTTGAATTCTTTGGCACAGGAACCAGGCAGGACATCTTCCAAAGCACTGGTATTCTCTCCTTACTCAGGTTCAGGTTGTACAGGTGTTGTAGGACAGAAGACAGCTGGCTGGTACATGTCTTCAGGATCCTGGGGCTGATACTGTCAGGGCCTGTGGCCTTCCGCTGGTGGAGTCTCTCCAGCTGTCTCCTAACCTGGCCTGCAGTCACAGTCATGCAGGGGAGGGTGTTGGTGTCTTGAGTGAAGGAGGAGGAGGAGGAGGAGGAGGAGGGGGAGGAGAGGTGCTGCACAGGGGGGTGAGAGGGGAGGAGAGGAAGCATATGGGGCAGTGAGGGTGTGTGGGGGTCTGGAGGTGTCAGGGAGATGACAGAAGGCTGTGAGCTGAACCTATTGAAGGAACTGTTCAGCTCCTTTGCCCTCTCCAAGCTGCCTGATGACTGTCTGCCGCTCACCTTACACCCAGTAATCTGCTTCATTCCAGTCCACACATCCCTCACATTGTTGTGCTGGAGTTTGGCCTCCAGCTTCCTCCTGTAGGTGTCTTTACAGGCCCTCAGCATAACCCCAAGTTCATGCTGCACTCTCCTCAGTTCTTTCCTGTCTCCAGACCTGAACGCCCTCTTCTTCTTGTTAAGAAGGGCTTTTGGGTCATTGGTGATCCAAGGCTTATTGTTAGGGAAACAGCGCAGGGTTGGCATGGTGGTGTGTTCACAGAACCTGATGTATTCTGTGATGCAGTCAGTCATGCTGTCTCCATGTGGCTCAACAAGTACATCCCAGTCTGTTGACTCAAAGCCGTCCTGTAGTGCATCAGCAGCCTCCTGAGTCTAGCTTCTCATGCTCGTAGTGTCGACAGGCTGCTGCTGAATGAGAGGGATATACTTAAGGGTCAGCAGATCCAGATTGTGGTCAGCTCTGCCAAGGGGGAGGAGAGCTGTGGGATTGTATGCATACTTAGCATTTGCATATAAAAGATCCAGTGTGTTATAGTCTCCGGTGGGACAGTCAACATACTGGTGAAATGTTGTGAGGGTTTTGTCCAGTGAGACGTGATTAAAATCCCCAGTGATGACAATAAATGCGTTACGATGCTGCATCTGTATCTGGGCAATAGCGGAGTGGATGACGTCACAGGCCACCGCTGCATCAGCTGAAGGAGGAACGTACACACTGATAATGATGGCGGACGTGAATTCCCGGGGCAGATAACAGGGTCGCATCCCCACAGTCAGCAATTCAATGTCCGGGGTACAGAGACGTTCCTTCATGTGAACATGTCCAGGATTACACCACCTCTCACTCACATAGAGTGCAATCCTTCCTCCTTTCTTCTCTCCGCTGCTTATCACATCCCTGTCCGCCCGAACAGTGCTGAAGCCAGGAACTGCCACACTGTGGTCCGGGATGTGAGAGTGAAGCCATGTCTCTGTGAAACACAACACACTGCGCTCATAATATTCCCTCTGAGTCTTTATCAGCGCAGCAATCTCGTCCAGCTTATTCCCTAGAGACGTCACGTTCCCCATGACGATCGCTGGTATAGCCAGTCTATGTCTCCTCCTCTTCGCCCTCCGTTTCACTCCCGCCCTGCAGCCCCAGCGTCTCCTCTGCAGCTCCTTCGGGACCTCAGGCCTTGCTCCGGGCAGCAGTGCAGGTTCACACAGCAGTGCACTCGATGCGCTCCTTACCCTCTGTTGCTAGGGCTAGCAGAAACATATAATAAGTGCCGCAAAAGTTCAAAAAAGGAAAGTGTCCATCCTCTCATGGTCAACGGAGAAGAGTTGCCATAACTCACAACAAAAATCAAAACAGAAATACAAAAAAACTATGAAAAACTTGGAAACCCACAGGAGCTGCTGCAACAGGCTGCCACCTAGTACGGCCATGGCAACCAAAATGTGACACATTTCATTTGACTTTTATTGCATATTACATTAACTCTGGACACATGCCCCACACTTGATCATTAGCACATAGTCAAAAACGGGTATTCCCACCATGTGCTTCGATGACAGCCTGACATCTTTGGCTCAAACTCTATGCTAGATGTTTAATATTGTTTTGCGGAATAGCGCTCCATTCTATGATGACAGGCATGTCAAGCATGTTGTGGAGTCATGTTGTCATCCATTAACATGAAGTTTGGGGAGTACTGGTGCCACTTGGGGATAGCGATGGGTTGGATGCTGTCCTGCAGTTATGACTGACCTGTGACTGTTCCATTGATAAAAAACAGATCAGGTTTATGTCCAGCAGTATTCCAGCACACACTGTTAAGCCACCTCCTCCAGCTCTAGGATCTGGGACCATATTGACGGCTGCATAGCACTAACCCTTGCTCCTGCTTTTGACAGTAAACATCACTGACAACATCTGCTGGATGGTCCGTTCATGATGCTTTTCATGCACGAAACTGGTGTTCTGATTTAGAGAGACCAGTCTGCTAATGACACTGAGGCACTTGGAGTTCATTAGCAAAATCAGTTTGCCCTACTCACTGTCTGGATATTCGACCAAAGCCAGGTGGCACTCCCACTCAGTCAGTTTACACTGGTTGACTGTAACTATTTATTATTAAACGACCACAATGGACACTCAGTCATTATTCAGCATCTTTTATAGGTCCAAAACAATCATTTTTGCTCAATAACAGCTTCAGCTATATTTTTGTGAGTTTTGATATTGTCTCCTCATCCGAGCTATAGCCCCACAACTGAGCTGAGGTGGTTACACAAACGAACAAAACAATTTTTCATTACCCAGGACATTGCAAATATATTGGGCCGGTTAAACCAAGAACACAATGAAAATTCATATTTATATTGGCAGGAGGGGAGCTAGTGACCTGTTGGCAGCAGGCAAGCAACAGAGTCCTGTGCTCTGCAACAAATCAAATACATTTAGTTGAACTTCATCAATTCTGTTGAGTGAAATTTCAGCCAGCGGACTATCAGAAGCTTCTGGATGGCTATCAAAAGTGCCTATTTGAGATGAAATGGATGAGTTACAAAAAAAGTCACCATCTAGATTTAACAAAGATACTAACCTGTGGTCGTGGACAAGATGTTTCAGAGGGGTCAAATTATTTGCTTGCATTAAGCACAGAAAACAATTAAGGAGATTGCTGAAAATCCTAAATGTGGAAAAGAACCATCCAATGCATTGTTAAAACTTGGAAGGAAAGTGGTGGACCATGATCTTTGAGGAAGAGATGTGCTCAAATAAAAGAAAGTCCAGAATGATTTTGATCAGAGATCACTTAAACATTTGTTGAAATCAACTTGTAAAAAATCAGTAGAACTCACAGCTATGATTAATAGTGAGGGTAAGAGCATTTCTACACATACAATGCGAATACAACTCAAGGGACTGGGACTTAACTGCTGTGTAGCCTTAAGAAAACCACTTATCAGTGAGGCTAATTTGAAAAAAGGGGCTTAATTTGCTAGGGACAAGATTGGACACTGGAGCAATAGAAAAAGGTCATGTGGTCTGATGAATCCAGAAGTATCCTGTTCCAAGGTGATGGGGTCTCTCTTCTCACAGGGTGAGAACAGAGGCAGATGAAGTGATATGTAGTGCCTTCCATACAAACTTGTGGGGGCAGTGTTATGATCTGGGGTTGCTTCAGTTGGGCTTTTCTAGGTTCAGCAATGTTAAATGCCCCAAAAATTTGGCCCGTTGACTACCTGAATACACTGAATGACCAGCTTTTTCAATCAGTGGATTTTTTTCTCCCCTGATGACAATACCACAATCCATCAGGCTCAAAATATGAAAGACTGATTCAGGGAGCATCAAAAATCATCTTCACAGATGGATTGGCACATCTCAGAGTCCTTTAATGATTCTTTGAATTAATGCAACTCTGGATGAAAATTAGAGGTGGGTAAAAATATGGATTTATCAGTGCATTGCAATATATTTTTTCCCAATTCAATATCGATTCAGAAAATCCTCTGAATCGATTCAGGCAAGCAGCGGCCCCCGACCACCCACCATTTAGTTCTCAGTCCCCACCTCCAGCAGCTGGAAGCGCCTTGCCCGCGACCTCGCTCGAGGGTCAGAGGGTGATGCGCCGCGAAAACACCATTGGAGCTGCGGAGGCGGGTAGCCGATGTCTGGCGCACCGCTCTTTCGTAGACTATAAACTCCCAGTGCAGCCTGTGTCACCCTGGCTGCTGTACCGTACTCCCGCAGGTAGCACTCTACCGGGGAGAGAGGGGGGGTACAGTATCTTTCTGTCAGATAAAAATTTACCATGCAGTCCCAGAAACAATGGCATTATCTCAGCTTAACTATGGTTGCACTATTTTATATCTAAACACATCTTGTGCCTTTGTTTACATTTCAATTCGAACTAGAACTTCCTAGAGGAAAGATGTATAATCTAAGATTACTTTATTGAATATAAAAATTATCAACAGGTACTCTAATGAATTATGTGTTACTACTTATTACTGAATTGATATCGAAGCATTTAAATCAATATTGAATCAAATTGCAACTTAAAGAATTAAAATCAACAATACCCAGCCCTAATGGAATTGAATGTTGTTACGCTGAATAAAGTCTTCTCCAGCACATCCCAAAGATTCTCAATGGGCCTAAGGACTGGACTCTGGTTGCTAATCCACTGCCAGGCTTGTATTGTGCGCAGTAGTCATGATTGGTGCGAGCGAGCATTCTGCACACGCGCGAGCAGGAGAAAGTATTTCGAGCGGACTCTGTGCACGCTCGAGCTGTTTTTCTCCTGGCAGGCCACAATATTGCGCCAGGGGGCAGAGATGCAGGATAAAAAATGCGCACGCGGATGTTTGATTTTTCGCGTATGAATGTTTTATTGCATTCGCACGCGATTTATGGCAGTATTCTATGCCCATAGAGAATGTGTCGAATTGGCAATATTATGAAAATAATTAATTAATTGATAAAAAAAAAAAAAGCGGGAAGGCGTGAATTGAAGCACTGACCATCTCAACCAGCTGCTATTATAATACAGGATTGTGCAAAATAATCACCAATGCTGCTTAGTTAAAATCAATAGTATTTATTGAAGCTTTTCTTCAAAAACACAAACCACCTACTTTAACAAATAACAGTTGTTTTCAACAACTAGCAACATCAAAACATAAGCAAGCCAAACACATAAATGTGTGTGTGTGTGTGTGTGTGTGTGTGTGTGTGTGTGTGTGTGTGTGTCAGGCAGTCCCTTATATAAATTACAAAGATGGCCAAACATGGCTTGGAGGTCATGTTCGGCTGGTTTGTGCAGCATTCCTCTATGAATCCAAAACAATTATAATGAATGTTCGAACAAAACGAAAGTAAAACAAAAACAGTCTCTGTCTCGTCCAGTGAGGAGGGAACTGAAGTTAGCCCAAGCAAAATGAAAAAAGTTTCTCAGTGTTACACCCTTACAGTAGCGGTTGTATGAAACCAGAAACCAGAGTCTCTTCACAACATAAACTCCCAGGGAATACAATGTGCAGTGAGGTCTCCAGACCTTTAAACTCAAAGTGAGATCATTGTGATCCTAGAGGAGTTTCCGGGCTCACAGCCAGTAGGGATCGGGTGAAAGTTATGTGGGCAGGTCATAACCCCAAGCTAGGCAGTAAGGCCCTAGTAGTTAGACTTCTGACTTCTCCAAAGGCCTTCTCTTTGTTTGAGGCCATAGGGGGGCACAAGGCCCAACACATTTAATATTCCTGATGCGAGAAGGAGGCACTTGACTGTTACAGAATATTGGCATTGGCAGTACTGGCAATCTTGTTCAGGCTGGTAAGCTTACAAAATGTGTGAACTTTTGGGCAGATTTTTGACCATGCACAGTGGAGTTACAACAATTTTTAAAGTGAGTCATCCACCTTGTCGTACTTCCAGCTTTTAATCACTTTTCATCATGCGATCATGGGCAAAACCTATTAAACAGGTGCATTTTCACCATGTACGAGGTGTTAGAAAGTTTCAAAGCCAGTGATTTAATGTTACAAATTCTGTTGAGACTGGTATTTGTTTGACCTCTCTGCTCTGACTTTGGTTTCAATGATAACTATAAAAGAAAAGACACATAGTTTTTTGTCCTGACTTCACTGGAAACTGTAAAGCCCATCAAAAAATGTTAATATTTAACAGCCTATTCCCATGCCATGAACTCAGAACTGTTGAAGCTGACTCCCAGTTAATAGCACCACCATTGCTGTGCTCTTTTAATCCGATCTGTGTCTGTATTTCTGACGAAATACCACGAAAAGGTAATCAAGTAGCTGGTTGTCGAAACCCCAAAACACTTGAGTTATAACGTCTGCAAATCTGCAAAACATAAGTGGCCTGTTGTTCGTGTACCATGTCGTTTAAGCACAGAGGCATTTTGTGTCTCTAAGGACTGTCGTTATCGAGGTCTTTTGTATTGAAGATATAGAGTTAAAGTAGGGTTAAATTTCATGAAGCAGGATCAGTAGATCATTAAAGTTAACCACAAACTGGACCATAATACAGCTTGATGAAAACTACTTGGCCAGAGGTAATCTTACATTACCAGTAACTTTAATTTCTTACTGATTTTGATCAGATCGACAGAATCAACCTTGTAGTGCTACCAATTATAGTTGCAAACATGTTTGATTAAAATTGTGTGTAAGCATGGATGGGCAGTGTTTCCTGTAGGATGGCCAAGTTCCCTGCAAATGACACTGCAACAACCAGGTGCTCTTTCAAGCTTGTACAAAGCAGCGGTATAAATATACAATATACAATAAAGAAGTGATCACATCACAATCAATGTGTTTATACGAGGGACATAATCTCTCTCTCTCTCTCTCTCTTTCTCTCTCTCTCTCTCTCTCTCTCTTTCTCTCTCTCTCTCTGTCACACATTCTCTCGCTCTCCCTCTCTGTCACTCTTTCCTTTGCAAAACATGTGCAATTGACATGAGATGGAAGGGGTAGAGCAAGGGGAGTTCATCCACTTGGCCCGCCTAAGTAAAGTGTATGTGTGGGAAACACTGGTGAAACAAGACAATAATGTCTGTGATGTGCTGGCCTGAATACATTTACAAGGTTAAATTTCCAGTCCTGCAGTGTAATGTGCGTCTAGCCTTAGGCATACACAAAGCATAATAGGTCCCTGTTCAAAATGAATTTTTTAAAATTAAAAACAAATGGACAGTTAGCTGGTTAGTCTATTGATCCTGCTTTTTGAATTTACCCCTCAGGTGAGTTGACAGTAGGAGAGATTTTAAATCACTCCTTCCAAGTCCTAATTGACATCTCTCACAAAGGTAGGTTCCTTCAACTATATTACCACAGTTGACATTATGTATTAATGATGTATTGACATTTCCAGTTACCCAGCTAAACAGCCAAGAAGCATATAGGGTACTCTATTGCTGTTTTGGATGGTAGTACAAGGTTAACAAGCCTTAAATTTACTCTTGTCTGTCTTTATTAACACAGATGCCAACAACGTTCACAATTCAGCCCCATCAACACCAGTCACCAACTCAGCAGCCATCACCTCGGCCGTGAACCGCTGTGGCAATACCAGCAACCCTGTCACTATCGCTGCTCAGATGAACATCGCCACCAGCACGGTCAACATCACATCACCGGTCAACCTGCAGCACCCTGTCACCATCACTGGCCCTGTGAACTTGGCCTCTGTCAATATCCCTACAACAGCACATATGAATATTGCCCACCCAGTGGCCATCACCACTTCCATGCCCATGAATATTACTGGGCCACTCAACATTGCCATGAGGCCAATGGATAGCATGCCTTTTCTATCCCAAGTTCTGCCCTCCTCCCCTCCTTGGTAGAGCTTTTTTGGACCACATGGTGCCGAGGTTGTTTTAACTGCCTAATAATGGATGAGCTTGTCAAATCTTAGTATAATGGCCCTCTTAATGGGTAGATAGTGTTTTAAACTTTAAAATGTGATAACTAATGTTTTACAACCACATACAGAACCACTATTTATTGTGGATAAATTGATCAATATTTAATTTTTAATGTTTCAGATACCCATAACCATCATAGAAAATGAATTGTTTGGCTTACGGTCAGTCATTGTAGAGTGTAGGGCTACATATTACCTGAGATACAGTTGGCTTTCCTTCAAAGAAATCATCCTTACTGTTGTAAGGATGGGCAATATGGATAAACTCTTACGTCATAGACAGTGTTGGGGGACAACATGTTACAAAGTATCACATTACTGTAATGACATTACATTTGTCTGTAGCAGTAACTCAAACCATTAAAGCTCCTAAATTGAGTAATCACACTACAGTTACTAATAACAGTTGTGTCCTTACTTGCAGTAATAAGTAATAACATACGCTCTTCAATCGGTTGTTTGCACTGAAGAGATTCCAGTGGTTTGTGAAATTCAGACTGAGGGCGAAAGGCATGGAGGCAATAGAGGGAAGTTACTTATCGTTGCTGCACGTGTCTGTTCAAGTACAGGGGTACAGCCTCCTGCAAAGGAAAGAAAACCCTTGTTTATATGACCATGTATCACTTTGTATCATAAATCACTTCCTGCCCTCTATCTGCACTTTGCACCATTAACAATGACATGACATCATATGTCATTCAAAACTACCAGAAAAGGTTTAAGAGACACCTTTTTTTTGAGTATGTTTGGCATGTTAAATCCAATTCATAAGACCTTTAAAGAGCATAAAAGAAAGATCTTGGAGGTAGATGTTTAAAGGTAGATATTTTGTGCAGGTACTGATTAAATAACTAAAATTTTTGGCCAAAGATCTTCAAAGTATAGCGTTTCCTCCTGAATGTTATATTATTAGAAAATATATAAACATTTATTTAACAACATCATGGGATACAAATTATCCTTTTGAGACCCAGTTATTTAAATTAGCAACTCCAGCCACCTACTTCATCACCCTTTTGTACTAACACTACTGAAAATGGTGGTGGTGATTGTGATGGTACAGGTACTGTCGTTCACACGTACATAGAAAGTTGCATCTTCCCTATTAATTGTTGCAATAATGGTTCAAACTTTTCATATGTGATAATGTATATATTCATGTTAAATTGCTTGAACTGGAAGTTGATCACACCAGCAGGTGTCATGGCATTTTCATGACAAACCAAAATAGTATTTTCTTCCACTTGACAGGTTTTGAAATTATGGGGCAGTTACTACAATATCATATTCATCCATATTGTGGTTCCATTTAGTCCTTGCTCATCCTTTTTTCAAAACTTGAGAAGTTTGTTTTCCAATGCTCACTGCAGCAGTAATGGTAGGAAACACATTATATGCTGTGGAAATGCAAAACATCCACCTTTGTCAACCTCTTTTTGGCCATTGAAGGATAATGTTGGTATTGTAAAGGTGACCAGTTGATTTTCTCAATTGTATATCCGACTTCAAACATGGATGATGTATGATACCTGACAATATCTTCGGCATTATTTTAAAACTCCTTAAATGGATGTTTATTGCTGGAGTCTTTCTTGAATGCTTCCTCTTAAGGCAGTTGTTTTCATTTTTTTCTGTTGGACGTTAGAGGACTCATGATTTGATAGTATATATATTTAAAAGTTTAATTGCAACAAACAAAGCTTCCATTTTTGTGCAGGGTGAATGATATTGTGAATCTCACTGATTGTTCAGCGGCTGCTTGCATCAACCATGAACTCCCCCCATTTCTATATTTTAAAACAGCTAGAAACTTGTTACTGTGGGAACATTTATAGGATTCAATTCGACTTTTTTTTGACAGTTTTGTATTGCTATATATCAGGACATAACACTTGAAGGTGTAGTCTTGTACTGGGGAGGTGAAACATACACTTGGCATCATCAGCCCAGTGCGGCAGAAATTTGCATCTCCATTATGACAGGGATATCTGCTTGAAGTTACGTCTTTAACTACTGATGTGTTTGTCTTGAGGAGTGGTCAAAGAAGAGGCTGTAAAATCCACAGGAAAATAGCTGCTACTAAAGAATAACTGCTAACAAAGCTCGACTAATTCAGTTATAAACATAGTTTAATCTTCTCTAAATGCTAACAATAACGATCCCCCATTATTTTGCTGTGTAAAAGCTTTTATTTTGAAACGGCAAAATCAGGAAATGTTGGTGACTCCTGAAAACAGCTAATTATGAACATGAAACTTCAGATTCAGCTAGAAGCAATAAAACTACCGAGAGCTGAAGACAAAGACTTGAATGTCTATGCTCTGGTTTTCTGCACAGGCATAAAGTGAGTCTCATGGGATTGTCTGAGAAAGGTGGTGTCACAGTTGCCAGATTTCAGCACGCTTGGACACAGACTGGGCATGCTTTGGCCTCACTTCGTAGATTGGCCCTCTTCGATGTGACTCAGCACAACTAGTCGCACTCAAAGTGGTAATGGCAACAGAAATTGCCATGGCCAGATTGCCATTTGAAAGGTCCCACCAACAGCTGATGACTGTACTGCAAAAAGCAGTCCGACAGTTGACTTCGGTGGTATGTAAAATGTGTGGGGCTGTATACTTTAGCAGGTAAATGATCCCATCACTTTCTGAGGTATCAGCGAAAAGACTTTGTTTACTATTTTACACACATCAGTTCTTTGTAAATTTGAACCACTTTTATTATCCTTTCAAATGGAGCAGTGGCAGCCTTTCTCTGTTTATCACAGGACCTCTGATGTGGCCGTCCATCCAGGAGAGGTCAGAGCAAAGAGCAGAGACTAATTAAAGGGCAAGGCTGGTTTCATTTTCTTTTTATTGTCAACAAATCCCATAAAACGCCTAAAAAACAGAAAATTATCCTACTAACCAGTATGTGTTAGAATAGCTTATGCTGTTAATACAATACTACTGCTGTCCAAAAAATGTTGAAAGCAGATTCACAGAATTGGACAGAATTCTTTCAGAATAAACACTGATGATGTCATTCCCATTTTAGTGAACATGTTGCAAAGCACAGCAGTACTGCTTTTATTTGATTTTGTGTTCATTTTTGGAAAACATCAGCATTCTAACAATATACCACTGTGACATAGTATATCACTGTGACATTGTGCAAGAACAACAATTGCTTCTGGGTGGAAAACTGGCTATATATTTGCATTGTGGAGATATGTGAAATAGGCAAATTTGTTGAAATAGGTAATTTTTAGCCATGACTTTAACATTTAAAGATATTTAGTAAAATATGGTGACCCAACCTATCTGAGTGTGCTCATATGATATCTGTGTTGCTTTGCACCTTAACATCTACCCAGCAGAGACAAATCAGAATAACTGCTAGTTTGAGCTCAAGCTGTCATTTTCTGTAGTCTGTGGCCTAGCAGGTAAATTAGGTCTCCAAACTAAGATAAGCAAAATCTTATTATTGATGAGATATGAAAGCATCAAACATTCATTTTAGATAAATGTATAGACTTTATAAAGATTATATATCAAAGTACAATTAAATAGAATGTGAGCTGATGCAGGGATTTCTTTATAAGTTATTAGAAACAAATGAGTGATGTGATTTGTATATATCATGCTGTAAATACACAGATCTTCTCAGCAGGATAGATTTGTAGTTATTTTACAATATGATAAAGACACTCGAACTCATTTCCTTTTCTTTAGATCTCACTGGTATATCCCAAAGTGTTATGTTAGTTACTTTGTTTTTTCTTTGTGATCACAAAGGAAGCTTATTTTTTCTGTGCAAAGCTCAGGTGTACCCAAAAGGGCACAGTGTCAGTGGGTGAGACTAGTAATATACATGTTGCTAGGCAACATTAAGGTTGAAAACTTGGAACCATGTTGACCTTGCCTTCAAAAGTTACAACCCCTCACTTTAACTTGTGTTGTATACATGTTGCTTTGGAAGAATCAGACTTTTTGTAGTGGCAACCACAGAGGTGAACATTGACGGGGCCAGAATACAACTCATCATTGAAACATTGGAGACATCATTTGGAACCAAAACCAAATAAATGTTTAATTTCGCCCTCACCTAGTGTGGAGCCAAAAAGGGGATCAATTCTCAACTGCTGTAGAAAAATGATGGTGCATGGTAGACCCCCATGGAAACCCCCAGACTCCCGCTATAGATATAAAAGACTTATTTCTAAAGTAACAAAAAACAACAATTCTTAGTTTAGGTGATTGTACACTAATGAAACCATGAATATTATCCTAAATCCCCCTAAATCAAACACACTGCACCTTAAAAAGATATTGGATGTGTCACCCATTGCAAAAAGCACCCACTGTTCACTGTGCCTAGAACTTTCTTTGGTATTAGTTGTGGAACTTTCCTGTTGCACCCAACAATGGAGTATTTAATACATAATTTGTGTGTGGTAAAAGTACAGTTAAGATCAGAAGTTGACGTACAAGTTTGAAGTTATTAAAAGTATTTTTTGTTAACTAATCCACAGATGTCTTGTCAAGAAATGACATATTTTTAAATGATTTTCCTGCTGCAGTCCCACACTCAGCTTGGAACACTGTCTGTTCATTTAGTACAGCAGCTTGATCAGGGATGTTGTAGTAGAGACAGGTCTCTGTAAGGATGTTGGCAGTGATTGTCTCAAAATCTGCTGATTGTAATCCACAACCCCCACTTTCTTCTCCAATGTTGATGAATGTGTTCCTGCCATAAGTACTGCAATATAGCAGAAACAATAACCCCTAATACATTAATAACAACATCAAAATTATGAATTGATTTCTGTGTGTGCCACAGTTGCCATAGCATCAATGCGTGTTACAGGTCATGGTAATTCTAAGTGCTGTATTGTAGGCAACTGGACTGGACGTGTCTCAGTTTCTTGAAGACTTTTCACCTCTCATTCAAGAGGCTTCAATAAACAGTATATTCCTTCCAATACACTGAGGCAGAAACTTGTCCACCCTAAGGACAAAACACCCATAAACAGAGAAATGTAGTTTATGCTGTTCAATGCAGCCAGGACTGTACAGATTTATACATTGGGGATCCAAAACACAGACACAACACAGGAAGGCCAACTCCTCAGGTCAAGACTCTGCTGTCTACTTACATCTGAACGATAAAAATCATTCCTTCGAGGACAACAATGTAAACATCTTGTCTAAAGAAGACAGATAGTTGGAAAGAGGAGTAAAGGAATCCTGCTATGACCCCCCACCTACAATGCAATACTGAGTTCCCTCCCCAGGCAGCTTAACAACCATTCACACAAGGGCTCACCTAAGCCTAACAACCCACATGAAGGCAGGTTTGACCAATGACCCACAAGCCACAACAACTCTGAAACTCACAAATCTGTAAGGGCTCTCCAGCACAGATTTTAAACCCTACAGTTAGTTAGAACCAAAGAAGACTCTTGGATGAGAGGTGAAACGTGTTCAAGAAACTGAAACACATGCAGTTGCCTAAGATACAGCTCTTTCATCATATTTGTTTGTACAAATAATTATATGCAAGTGTAAACATCAAGGTAGCCATCATACCCCTCAGAACGGCTCAGTCTTTATTTGCATTGTGCTGGTTCACAACAATAGTGATCTTATGATACTTTGTGAACTGAATAGGACTAGGCCATACTCCTGGATAAATGTATTTACAGTGACTCAACATTTCCCCAATGAGCAAGCACTTGGCAATGGTAGTAAAACTGCCTTTTAACAGGCATGCACTTCAGAGCAGAGCTAGTAGGTAGAGCAACCAGTAATAGTAATAACAGCTTTACTAATTGAGATATGAATATTACTAATACTAAAAGTACAATAATAATAGCTGTGATGGTGATGGTAGTAGGACCACAGCAGCAGGACCACCATCCATAGGAACCTGCAAGGCGAGAGAGCACAGAGACTTCGGGAAAAAAGACAAGTCAGTAATACGTACTAATGAGACATGAATGTGAATTTAAGATATGCTATTATGGGCTTTGTATGTGAGGACAGGGATTTAAAATTCTATTCTGGATTTTACAGGACGCCATTGCATAGAGCTGTAATCAGAGAAACATGTTCTCTAAAATGAGTTATGGTCAGGAAACATGTAGCAGCATTCTGGATCAGCTGGAGAGTCTTAACAGACTTATTGGCGCAGTCTGATAACAGAGAAATACAATAATCCAGCCCTGAGGTGACAAAAATGTATATGTATGTGGGAGTTAAAAGACAGATCCTGGTCAAAGATAACTCCCAGATTCCTTACTGTGGTGTTGAGGCAAGAGTTATGCCATCTAGAGTAGCTAGACATTAGATACTGTGTCTCTAAAATGTTTAGGGCCCACAAATAACCATAATACATGCCAGAAGTTTAGCTAACTGATAAGTGTCATCCGGCTTAATGAAGAAGTATATTTGTATACCATCTTCATAACAATGAAAATGAATGTGTTTACTAATGATATTCCCAAAAGGAAGTACAGTGAATAATACTAGTCTGAGCACAGAACCTTGTGGAAGCCTGTGACTAACTTTGGTATGCAATGAGGATCTACTGTTAAGCTGTACAAACAGATATCGGTCTGATAAATAGGACTTAATCCAGCTCAATGCAGTTCCTTTAATACCAGATGGACACCTTGATGACAGAGATGTCTATAACATAATAGCAGGTCTCCCATCATGCATTAACCCAAAGAGGATCAGGTACATGTCAGTCCTATAAATGAGTTTGAGATGATGCTGAATGCAGTTTCAGTGAAATTCAGTGTCATCGCAGAAAGGTTAAAGGTTTGTCACTGTATGTGTACCAGCCAGAGCTCCACAATCATATCTATTTTTGGGTCGGTGACTGAAAACATCTTAGAATATTTCAAAGAAAGAAGGTTGTATGAAATAACATCTGTAATGATCACAGTGTCTGTGTTCTGGAAGGCCATACCTGAAGATGGATTAAAAAGTCTTCAATCAAAACTCCTCCTGACTTCAAGCTACAGCCCTCTCTCGCTGTGACTTCTCTGAAGTATCCCAACCAACAGATCATCCTTATGGGAATAAGCCCAGATATTTGGCCAGTCTGCTACTTTATTGTGTGAATGACAACACTGTCCACCAAAGGTAATGCTTTAACATGGAATAGCATTATGATCTAAGAAAATGATTAATTTCCCATCTTTGTTTTTTATTTTCCAATGTTGCATGTGGGTGACTGAACGTATCCAGTGTAAGTTTGAGTTCAACAACAGTTATTAGAGGGCTAGTCTCTTTATTAAAACAAAACACTAAAAAAATGTTGTTTGTCCTTCTCCAATGGCCAAAAACAAGTCTGAAATACTTTACAAGACTTTTTCACAGGATAATTCCTCCGTCTGTAAATGTGCTGTATGATGGAATAGTTTTGTGAGGGAAACTTTCAACAGTTCAGATGGCTGAGGCCCCCACAGGTATGGCTGTCAAACTACTTTGTAATCACATTTTTTTTACTTTTTCATCAAATGATTGTGAATTTGTCATATACTACTTCAGGAACAGCATGGAAACATTAGATGACATTTTCATTTAAGTCAACGTCATGTAATTCTATCAGTGACAATTAACCATTTAGGTTAATTTTTTAATTTGAGTCCAGCCCAATGTGAAACCCACTTATTTGGCAAATAATGATTTGCAGAATCTTTTTATTTTTTTATTTGATCTGTGAGTGTTGTATGATGAATTTGGCAGATGTGAAGGCAAATGAATGTATATCTTTGTACAAACTAGTTCAGTTGACATGTTAGTTTTGACAGACATGCAAAGGAAAAAAAACTTTTATACGTCTTTTGTATTAGAACATTAACAATGGTATATAATTTTTGTAAATAGGAAGGCTACGCTTTCTGATTAGCAGGAAGTTAAAACATTCCTGCATTTTTTTTAAATGTATGTCTATTGAGAATAATATTGAAAATGTGTGCAATGTTTTATGTGCCTTTTATTTGCGTTTGTCTAAATAAAAGAAAAAAAACATGACTGTGAACTGTTAATGCTGATTGATTGTGGAAAAATAGGACTTAAACCACCTTTCTCATTCATTAGTTTGAAGATTAGGTAAGGTATCTGTAATATTTTTATACTTACACTGTTTTTTTCTGTGCAAAGTAAATTTACTCGTACTGCTCGCCTCTGAAGTTAAAAAAAAACTGCTTCATGTCAACCTTGATTATGGTACTGGCCTTTCTTGGGAGTTGGAAGAGTGCAGAGTCACAGCATGTTATGTCCTGGTTCCCAGTTGAGTGGGCGGAATATTATGCTGATAAATGTCTGGACAATTCCAAGGGTTTATAATTTAGGATTTTTTTGATTCACGAATGTTTCCTCATTTGTACATACCCAAACTTTATTTTAAGGGTACATTCATTAACATGTTTTGATATAATAGTAACTATTAAATAATAGTAAACTAATGTGTCAAGTAATCCACTTCTAGTGGTGTTCATGCGTCATTCAATGCCAGCTCCCCTAAGGTCTCCCAGTGCATGTCATGGATTTTCTTGAAAAGATTGTTAGAACATCTATTAAATTCGATGCGTGCGTGCGTGTGCGCATACATGTGTTTCTCCGGCTCACTCCACCTGCCCCTCACCCCCTCATTAGTCTTGTTTGTATTTGAGCCCTTGTCCTCCATGCTATCTTTGTCAGTTCATCCTGTGTTATCCCAGTGTTTCACCTAAGCCACTTCCAGTCTCCTACATTGTCTCCCGTGGTGTACTTTGCTTTTGTTAGTACATTTTTGGTATTTGCAGTTCTTGTTTGTTTGGTTGATTCATTCTCTGGATTTCACCTTATAATGTAAAGCTCATTTTGTTCTCTATCCTGCCCCTCCTAGTGTTTTTGCATTTGGGTCCTCACAATATTTTTCTAAAACATAACAGAACAAACTGACCAGGAAATTTGGGACAATCTGTTTTTATGTCTAAGGAATAACACGGATGGTGTGGAGATGGTTGTTAAGCCCTGGTTGCGGGAAGCTCCAGGTGTAGTAGAACTCTTGTCTGGGTGGCTAAGCCAGACATGGACATGAACAAATTTTTTAGTTAGAAATTATTATTATTATTTATTGAGAAATAAATTACATGAACAGAGGAAAACTCTGGATTTTAGTTTTGTTGGCATGGAATGACCATGTTAGCTAATTTAGTACTTAATAGTTCAACAGTAACAAGGACACTTGTTACAAGGACATCTTAACATTACTTAATGGAATAATAACCATTAGCTAAGACTGAATTAATAGTTAACCAATGTACCAAACAAATAATTAACGTATGTGTTCATGTTGTTTTAAGCTGTTAACCCATACATTTTTTAAATAGTTTCTTTACGGTAACAACAATAATGTAAGAGTAAATTAACATTAAGTAAACAAGTAAAAAAGAAATGTCCCCTTCTCACCTTGATTGATTTCCACCTGTCTGCAATTATTCAAACCTTGAGAGGATTAGGTCACTCCCCTTTATCTACCACAGATGCTATACATATCAAGGACAGCAGGAGGAGACATTCAACCATACATGTCCATAAATACTATCAAAATAATCAAGTAACTACTCTTCCAACCCTAAAGGTAATTAATCAAACAATATCATAAAAGTATAACAGAATTAATCAAAATAAAGGAAAATGGCTCTTATAACTGCCAAGTACTCATTAACTCGTGTTAATTAACACATTAGTTCATACAGTATTTGATAGTTTATAAAGATTATATTAACAGCTGGGCAGTGGGGAACCTTCAGGGCCTTCTATGCCTTAAGAGAAGGCCTAAAAACATAAGAAATAATAATTTAGCTGGCTCATTCATTAGTTAGAACTTCACGAATCCCAGGGAAAGGCCAAGCTATGTGTTTTGGTGTGGAGAGTGGCGGGCAAATCGACCAATCACGGTTTGATTTCAAGTGGGCGGGAATAAAACGAAAGATTGTAGGCCTTCATGAAGTCTGAACATCTAATCTCTGCATGGTGGTGAAAGCAGTTGAGAGACAGAGTTAAATGGCCGAAGACGAGAGTGACGTTGTGGCTAGCTTGATAGCATCACCTTTTTCAAGGCGGCCTTCCACAGAAAAACTTCAAGTAATAAAAAAAACGGAAGACCTACTCCAGAACTGGAATTAAAAGAAAAGGTTAAGAAAGTGGAAAGGCATTTCAAGACCGAAAATGATCAGCGATATCCATGGATGACGGGCTTAAAGAAAACAAACAGGCTGTACTGCTGAAGTTGCTTACTTTTTACAACTGACAAGTCATCCACCTGGGTCAGCGGCAGATTTGTCAGCCTTACAAATCTGACAAATTCAGCCCACTGACATCAAGCTTCTGCGGCACACGTGTAAACGATGGTCAGTTTGAAAACTTTTGGGGACACAAGAGTTGATCTTCAGCTAGATGAGCAGCGCTGTAATTATACTACAGCCCACAACAACAAGGCCTGGTAGAACAGAGAGAGATAACTGAAATGTCTCATCAATGTCGTCACATTTCTTGAAAAGCAAGAGCTGGCATTTCAAGGACATGATGAGAGTAAAGATTCTGAAAACAAGGGGAACTATTTGGAGCTGCTTAAGTTTTTGGCTGGGTATGACAGCCCTCTGTTCTGTCATCTGGATTTGGCCACTGTTTTCATCGGCACCTCCAGCAAAACTCAGAATGATCTGATTCAATTGGTGGCAGATGTAATGACCGAAGCAATGAGGGAGGAGGTGAGGAACATCCCTTTTGTCTCCGTTATGGTAGATGGGACAACTGACGTAAGTAACACTGCTCAGTATGTCATATGTCCTGCGTTACACCACTGACGGTGGTGTCAAGGAGCGCTTTTTCCAGTTTGGTGATGTCAGTGGTGATAAGCATGCAGAAGCCATAGCTCATCAAGTTTTGGCGTTTCTGGAGGACTGTGCCTGCACCAATAAGGTCCCAGTGTTACGATGGAGCTGCAGTCATGGCCTCTGGACTGAATGGGGTCCAAGCTAAAATAAAGGAAAAAATACCACAAGTTCTCTTTGTTCTCTTTGGTATGCGCACTCTCTGAACCTCATCATGTCTCAAAGTGCTGCCAAAATCAAGGAGTGCAAAATTTTTTCTCTCACCTAAGTGGCCTTTTTCACAAAGTCAGCCAAACGCACGAAACTCCTGGATGAAATATGCCAGCGAAGACTGCCCAGAGTGACTCCAACATTGTGGAACTTTTCATCACGTTTGGTTTGCACTGTGTATAAGCAGAAAGAACTCTTGGAGCTCTTTGAATTCATTGTTGACAAGCACAGTGATTTTGATGATGATGTACACAGCGCTGATGGATACACTGCACTGCTGATGGACTTCGAGTTCTGCTTTCTCCTCGCCACATTCAATTCCGTGTTCGCCTACTCCGACGTGCTCTTTGGGATCTTGCAGAGTAAGGAGTATGACATGCAGTTCTGTTCGTCCAGCATCGAGGACTTTTGCAGCATCACAGAGAAAGAAAAGGCCAAATCTGACTCCATCTATGAGGACATTGTACGCAAAGTCGGGGTTCCCAGCAGGCGCAGGGCACGGAGAGTTGGAGAGTGCACGCGGCGTACCAGCAGCTGCACAGTGAAATCCTGGATAACATTCTCACTCAGCTGAGGAACAGGTTCAAGGATCATGAAAACCTCATGTTCCTTGCCCTTCTGGACCCCAAGAAGTTTGCCTCATACAGAGAAAACTTCCTTAACTCAATGCATTTTTTGACCTCCCCAGGCTCAAGACTGAACTGATGGTCATGTACAACATGGCAAACTTTGAGGCAAGGAGCCCACCAGAACTGTTGCACCTCCTGACTCTTAAAGAGTTGGGCTTGTAGCTTGGCTGTGGCTGAGGCATGGGCCGATGCATGGGCTGGGACCCCAGAGCCTGACTTCAGGGAGCCAGGATGTGGACGGGCTTGTCGCTTTCTTGGTGGGGGCACTTTGTAGGCCAGCCAGGTTCCCCAGAAAGAAGACATTTCGGTTGAGGCATGGGTTTGAGCTGGTAGCTTGGCTGTGGCTGAGGCATGGGCTGGTAGCTGGGCAAGCAAGGTTCTCCCGAGGTCAGCAACTTCAGTAATTAATTCTACAGCACATGGAACTGCCCACAACCAAGGCTTATCAATCATGGTCCTGTTAAACTCAGCTATTATCTGTAGCATTTCCCTTAACATCTGTCTTGACATCAAGATCTCCCCACAATTTTCCCTCAATGTCAAGGAGCTGATTAGTGTAGTCTGCTGGGTCCATTTCTGGTCTGTTTATTCTGTCAGGGCGGGGTGTAAAGGGGAGGACCATGGAAAGGGGAGGTGGACCCAAATGCAGTACTCAGAGGACAAGAGGCAAGGAATGGGAGAAACAAAAGGCGAGCTTTATTAACCAAAGCTGAATGTCACAAAAACCAAGGGGTAAAAAGAAATGAGTCAAGAGTCCACAAAAAAAAAAACAGAGTAGCAAAACAACAGCAAGACACAGTAGCAAATGACAACAGTTTGACAAAGTACAAAGAAAAAAGGCAAAAGTTCAAATCAAAAAATGCAAAACACAAAATCCAACACATACCAATAGACACGAAAGGAGGCAAGGCAGGAAACTTTTACAAGGGGCATCACATGAACAGGAACAAATGCAGACAGAGACAAAAAACTGACATGGTCTGCAGGGAAGACACGGACTACATACACAGACACTAATGACAAGACGAGGAACAGGTGAGGAGAGAGAGGAGGGAGGAGGCCAGGTGTGGTAATGAGCGGGGGAGGAGCACAGGGGAGAAAACATGGGGGGAACAGTAATACAGACAGAGGGAGACAGAGGGAAGAACATAAGAGACACTTAAAGGGCACAGTGGAGCATGGAAACGCAAAACAAAAACACAACAAAAAACAATATCAATAATCAATAAAGACATGGAAATCAAATACAGTAAACTACAAGACAGAAAACCATAATCTGAACATAACAAAAGGACATCAGTCTACAGTCATGACAGATGATGCTCATGCATTTATTTGTCAATGTGTGATTGATTTGTAATGCACCATGATTTCATAGCGCTGTCCATGGTGATGAAATGAGCCTCGGTGTCTGTGTCTACAGCGTCCTGGGGTGACATTCTGGGTGACCTCATTTTATATTTCCAGATTTTGGCTTTAGAGTATGTTTATTTAATTTCAACTATGTAGCCTGAATGATCTCCAGTTTTCCGAAGTTAATATTGAGAATGTTTCTTGTTGCGGAGAATGTTAGTGACATTATGGTCTATTTGTTTATATCCTTGTCATCGTTAATTAAATTTGCACTTGTTAAACCCTTTCAGTTCTTTGTACCTTTGCTTTTTTTCCTGCGATTTCTTTTCTCTGTGGTGAGGTGAAGGCCAAGCTGTAGTGCTCACAATTCACCACTGCAGCTGAGCAATATAATAGTTAAACTACGGTAACTACAGTAATTCATGGATTAAGGCAATTTATGATATCAATGTAGATCAGAGGACAACAAGTGTTGGATGATTTTTATTGACAGATTGTATCATAACATCATCATAACAGATTATGCGCGCCTGACCAGTGACAGTGTAGTGACCCACACAGGGCAGGATCTAAACACGGAGTAGCGCTTAAGTTTAGCTGCTTAGCTAGCAAAGTCTGGTCGCGCTGCTACGTAGTCTACTATAGTCTGGACTTTGTCTGGAGTGCATGGATTAAAGTTCTCCGTCGACAGATTTCCGTCATTCAAACTTCACAGACGCAACTTATGAGATCAGTGTAGATTGGAGGACAGTGTTGCCAGATCAGATCGACAGTTTCCAGTCCAACCACATCTTAGAACCCACCAATCCAATAAATACCAGCCCAAACCATGAAGTTGACAGACACCCGTGTAAACCTGTAAAATCACAACACATGCAATAAAAAACACACCCAGAGCTTCATATCTGCATCAAATAACCAAATAAAATAACATAAATGATAGATAAATAGGTTTTTGCACATTGAAACCAACAAGAGCGCAGTAAATCAACCATAGGCTACACAAATTGCAAAATGTACCTCTGGCAAGCTAGCGCCAGGCCCAAATTAATAATAATGCCAGCTGCACGTAAAAAAGGTACACTTTTAAGCCGTGAAGGCCTAATACATTTAATTATTTACATCTCAGATGACCTGTATGACAACTACATGCAAAACAAAACAAAATTAAAGCTGCAAGAAGCGATGAACAGGCCCTCGCAGTCCACGCACGTCAGGGCATGCTGCCATCGGGCTTGTCCATGCAACACAACGGAGGCACAATGGAGGCATTTAATTTTTTTCCCATGATTTGGTGGGCTGCTCCTTTTGTCGGTTTTAAAGAATGTCTGAAAAGGCTGAAAAACTGAATGCAATATATTATTAGTGTTAGAATAAGCAGTACAATGTCTGACAAAACATTAGCAGAAGTAATGCATGCTAAACAGCACGATAGCTTTACATACTGATTAAACTCTCTTACAAACAATTAAACTCTATTAACAATAAGCATGGTCACGATCACAACAAACAGACTGAGTTGCAAAATTGGCATTACAAACAAAATATTCATCATTAAGTCCTCACAATCCAAATGTAGCTGCAGTGCAAGCAAAGTGCAGCTAACTACAACTGAGACACAAGCTACTGAGCTAACTCAAACTCACACAACATATTACCATGTAAAATAACACAAACTGCAATAGTGATTAAATTATCCATAACTACAAGCAGAAACCACTTACATTTCCTAAAGAACACACACATCATTAGGGAAACACACAGAAAGTCCACGCAGCTTCACATGGTCTGCTCAAGGACTGGTCTGCTACTTTTCAGTCTGACTGGGCATGTCCTGACTTGTTCGCTGCTAGTTGTCTTTGCACCAGAGGGTGCTGTTGAACTTTGACCTGTAGAGCTTTCTTACAGTTTCTGTGGTTGCACATATGCTGGAGAAGTAGCAGAAGCAAAGTAGAAAAGGTCCCCATAAGAATGAATGGGAAAGTGCCTCCCAAACTTCTGCCATTTTTTAAAAAAATGTAATGGTTATCACCAAAATATTTGTATAAGGAGTCACAGGAGACATTGCTGAACTCTGTGATGTCATTTTTTTTTTTTCTGAAAAAATGAGGACGCCAGAGCGAGAGACGAAACAGGTACCATCTGCTCTCCAGAAATTTAGGCTGAAAATTAACATAGATAGATAGATAGATAGATAGATAGATAGATAGATACTTTATTGATCCCGGAGGAAATTCAAGGCGGCTTATAGGGGAGTTGTTGCTAAAACTGTAAGTTCTACATCTGAAATAAGACCATCAGCTGAAAGCCAACAAGATTACCTACATTTCTATGCATATATTGTCTATGTGAAGTAAAAGATGTGGGATCAAAATCAAGCTGAAAAGATTTTTTTCCCAGTTCTTCCAGCTGCTCTTCACTCTAGCTATGATGTTACGCACTCCAGCTCACGCAATACACACCCATTATAAAATCAGAAGACTAGCTAAAAATCCTTAAAACTAAAACTGTGATCATTTCAAAACCGTAAAAGATTTTAAAAAGCCGAACACATGCCCAGCAGTTCCAAGCCTTCTGACTATTTAAAAGGTATGTGTCTGTAGCCCAAAGTATGAAGCACAAGAAGAGGTTTAAAGTCGATGAGTTTTGAAGAGGATTTGAAGATTTTCCCATTTACTTTCTATTCACACTAATTAGACTGCAACCAGAGCGCCACCTATTGGCCGATTTGCACCAAATTTAACACAAAACGACATCAGTCCATGGATATGGATTATGTGATAGACAGTATTTTGTGAAGATATGCAAGATTGCCTGTTTTCAACACAATATGCAGGAATTTGTTGTTTTATATTTTGCGTGTTTCATGGACTATCAAAATTCTTTTGACAACTTTTTGTCAGGAGGGTTCACAGATGCTACATGCAAAGTTTGGTGCAAATTGTTTGAATCGACTGGGAGGAGTTTGAAAAAGTAGGTTTCTCATTGGTCATGATTTTGCAAATGGAAAGTGGACATGGTCTACACCACAAAATTAACCTGAATTGAGGGAACATGTAGATATAAGGTTTAACAATGTGCGACACATTATGTGGGAGTTATGGGCCAAAAACACTTTCATGTGGAAAATAGCGCCACCTGCTGGTCATTTGTGGTGCGTGAGCCTCTTATCATTAACAGAAAAATACATCATGTAAACAGCAACTTTTGCAGCCTTGTCAGTCTGATGGCGAGTTATCACCTTTCTGTCATCACTAACATACTGTTAATAATCAAAGAAGCTCTGAGGCTTTACATTTGTTCTATATGTTATAATACAAGATTTCAGCACAACTACAATCAGGCTAAATTCATGATTTTGTACAGTCAAACTAACCAAAAACTTCTTATTGATCATCATTATAAAGTTTCAGGGCGTTCCTGTAACCATGGTAACTCACGGTGCTCGAGGGGAGGGAGAGACGCTGAATGAAGCCGTTTACACTCAAATACACTCATGTGACATACAGAGTGATTTACCTAGTGGTGATAAGCATTCATTTGGCAAGGGCTTGAATGTAACAGACATCCGTTTATCTGTAAAAGTTACACACTATAGCTTTCAGTTATTATGAACTTATTACAATGCTACAATGTTTGAAAACCTTTTCTAATCCTTGACCAGGAATGAAACGTATCTGCTTCAAAGACAATGAGCTTGTGTAAGGAAGTTTTATAATTGATATCATTTTTTTGTACACTTAAAACGTTTGTAATGAATATTTTTGAGATGTTTTATAGTTGACTCATTTCTAATGATTAAAGTCATCTGAGAAAGATTTGAAATATTTACATACTATATATATATATATATATATACATATATGTCATGACTCTTGTTTCTGTTTGTTCTTGTATCTGGTTTTTGGTTTTGGGTTTTGATATCATGTCTTGTGTTGTGTTTTTTCCATGTCTTGTGTCTCATGTTTTGATTTTCCTTGCCCTCATGTGTCCTTCAAGTTCTCCTATGCTCTCCCCTCTGGCTCCCTCTGTCTGTTGTCTTGTTCCCTCCTGGTCTGTTCCTCTGTGCTCCTCCCCCTCATTATCTCACCTGGCTTCCTTCCTCCTCTCTCCTCACCTGTGCCTCGTCATGTCATTAGTGTCTGTGTATTTAGTCTCTGTGTTCCACTCACTCCTTGCCCAGTCATTGTATTCTGTCTTGTGCTTTCTGTTTGCTGTCTCCTGTCATGCTCCATGCTCCATCCCCCATCCCAGTTTGGTATGTTTTGGATTTTGATTTCTGGTTCCTGTTGTTTGATTTGAACTTTGATTTCTGATTTGTTACTTTGTATTGCTGGTTTTGCTTTGCTACTTTGCCTTTTTCTTTTGCACTTTGTTGTCTTGCCTTTTTGGTTGTTACTTTGTTTCTTGTTCCCGTTTTGTCTGCCTTGGTGTTTTTGCATTCAGCTTTTGCTTTATTAAAGCTCGCCTTTTGTTCATCCCCATCTCTGCCTCACGTGTCTACTGCGTTTGGGTCTACCTTTTCCCTTCCATAGTTTTCCCTTTTAACCCTCCCCTGACAATATATATGTATATGTACATTAAATACAGCATATGCATCCAAAGGAGTATCCCAACCATTTTTATCCATAAGGAGAAAGCTCAAAAACAGTTTCATCACAGGGGTACTGCCCTTTTGGGGGCACTCCTCCTTGCAAACAGCTGTTTCCTCCTCAAGAAGAGGCTGGAGTTTGTCCTCTGCTGCATACAGCTGTGGCATACACGAGAAGAGGGCATCCTCCACGTGTCCCGTGGGCAGGTCTGGGTCTTATTTGGTGTGTATTCCATGTTCTTACAACCTCATCCAGTTCATCCTGCATGAAAATAAATATTCAATCAAAATGCTTGGCGTCAACAAGGCCACTATAAACACTAAAAAGGATAGTGTATTTTAACAATCTCTAGACTGATATGAAATGGAAAAGCCAGCCTTATGTCACAGTGGGTTTTTGGACTTACATCAGCAAAATTGAATATTGAATTGATATGGGATTATTTCCACCTATTGAAAGTAAACACTGTGTGTGCACCTAAATAATGTGATGGGCCTCTAACTGTGCAGGCAGAGATGATCTGACATGCACTGTAGCTGTGTACATGTTGCCATGACAACACGAGACAGTTTTGATTTTCAGCTAGCTTAGCCTGCGGATTCTCTATAACTGATTGTCACTCTGATTCATAAAGAGTATAATGTAAAAAATAATGCCTTTCATATAGCAGTTACCTGGATAAGGTTGAGGAAGCAGAACTGCATCAGGTTTTAGCAGAGGTGGGGGACTCATGTCACATGACTTGACTCGAGTCGGACTTGAGTTGCAAATTTGAGGACTTGAGACTTAACTCGACTTAACTTTGACTTGGCATTCATAACTTGAGACTTGACTTAGACGTGACACAAATGACTTGAAAGTCTTGGCTTCTCTTTCTTTCTTTCTTTCTTTCTTTCTTTCTTTCCTTTTTGCGTATATTGAGCCCTCAGCCACTGTATCACGCAGTGCATGCAAGCCTGGGTGATTTTGGCAGGGGGTAATGTGTGAGAGTAATATTCTCATCTGTTAGAATGTGCAGTATGGTACAGTTCCAGGACTGATATCAATCTTATTCTTGTGTTCATGGGTTTGAGAAAAAAAAATATAAAATTGATCAACTATGCAATTACATCATATTATTGACTAACCACCCTCTTCTGTTTACTGCGTCTACAGATATGAAGAATATATTCATACAAACTTCTTGACTTGACCTTAGCCATGACTCGACTTGACTTGCTTGAGTAATAGAAAATGACTTGACTTGACTTGCTTGATTTTGATCACAGTAACTTGGGACTTGCTTGAGACTTGAAGGTTAAGACTTGAGACTTGCTTATGACTTGCACGTATGTGACTTACTCCCACCTCTGGGTTTTGGTCACCTGTGAAATATCCATCATCTCTGAGGGTTTTAAAAATGTCCATCCTTTGTACACTCTGTTTACGCAAGACCCCCAACCATGACTCTATACGTTGACTGGCCATGCTGCATCCGTAAATGAGGCTTCCTTCTCCCACATAATGGTCCCCGTGATTCCTCTGCAGGAACAGCTGCATTTCTCTGACATGCCCATTTTCCGTACCTGGGTCGGCTCACACCTTCTGTGGACAGCCTCCAATGCATGTCACTGTGTTTATGAAGTAGTCCACGATTACTTTTGGGTCACTGTTGGTGTAAAATGCTTCCATCAACATTATGTGACGACTAAATCCGTCAATACAGTTTATAGTATATATTAACAACTTACACACTGTCAATAGTTTGATCAAGATCACTGTAAATTAATGTTACCTTCTGTTTATGTCCAGTCCAGTTGAGTGTCTAGTATTCTTTAGACCTTATAGATTATACCTTCTCAGGAAGTGTAATTAAAATACATGCCTTTTTTATACCTTCTTTAAAAATATATAAATAAAAAAAACATTGTTTAACCACCATCTCATTGTCTTAAATTAAATGGCTGATATAGCACATAACATAATCCTTCTTACCTTCATGTATCCATATTTAACTTTTACATTTTAAGATGTTAAATATATCAATTAATCAATGACAGACATAGATCAAATCATCAAACCTTTATTTTAAATGGCGCTTCATTTGTTCATCACAGAACTCTGCAATGACGTTACACTCAAATGCTGCGTTCCAGAAAAGTTGGAGGTTGGAATTTCCCAAGTTAAAGTTTCCGATTTCTGACCTCAAAGCGCTCCAGAGCTGGAATGTAACTTTTAACCATGAAACGACAAAGGTGAGATGTGCGCACAGGTTGCCTATAGAGTGCAAGCTAGGTTTTTATTTGTCAAACAGGGAGCACTTAGTTCAAGGAAGCTCAAGGAGGCGCTGGTGGATTGCGGAGCGAGTGGAGAGTCAGGTGAGCGCAGGGCATTGCTGTTAGCCGCGGAGGTGCAGAGAGCTGGGTTGCTGGAAGCGGAGCCGCAGGTAGACGGGAAGGCAGGCGAACACTGGAGACAAAGCAAAGCAACATGAGGTCTCGAGGAGGATATTAAGAGGTGGAGGAGATTCTAGCGAGTGAGTAATCCGGAGCCATGTTCCACGTCCGACTGACGGAATCACCTCGCAGCAGGGCTTCAGACCTGCCGCAGGTGCGTGTGTGCGCCAGCAGCTCTATCAAGGAAAACTCCGCGAGCCCCTCTGTTGGAGCAGCACTGTGAATAAAGCAGAAAACAAAACAAAACAGCAATCCCAAAATCAGAGACGTGACATTCTACCTGTATCCACAAAACACAGCATTCTTAAGTCAAATGTGTCAGCTGAATGAAAGAATGGAACCTTGAAGGACACATTTTAAGGCAGGTGCTGATGCCTTTTCAAACCAATGTGCGTTTGTATTTACATCTAGACTTAAGAATACAAGACAATACTATTGACAAAAATCTTAAGACATACACAGATGAATAAATAAATCCACTCAGTTTAGCTAGCTACCATAGCCAGCCCACATTCATCAGCCAGCCTATCACACAAAAAAACACAGAGCCGATCCTATATTGCTATATTGGTTTAGGGAGGCAGGACTAGTAGAGAACAAAATATGTTAACCGTTTGTGTACCAACACCTGGATATTGGTGGGGATATGTCCCTGGCGTCCCTACCCGATCCTATGCACATGATTAAGTTTATAGAAATATGACTTAACTGGAATTTTGGTTTATAGCCTCTTATTGCCTCAGATGATGGAGGCCTTTCTGAGAGCAGTAATCCATCCAGGGTCATTAACATTTTATCTCCCACATGTCAAAAAACACCAACAACTTCTGCATTATGGCATATCTGAGGAAAAATACTATGTTGGTGCTTTCTAGTGGGGTTTAAGTCACGCTAATACTCTGACTGCTAGCCATTGGTTATGGATGAAGACATTATTTATCCACTTAACCATCTTGCATGCAGTGAACATATTTTCACCTACATACTCATTTATCATTAACACTGTAAAATGTCTTTGGGTATCTGGCAAAACACTATTTAAGACTAAGGAATTATTATTGTTATTATTACTTTCATACATGAGGAACATTTTACATTTACATTCCTACATACTTAAGTATTGTACCACTTGCAAATTACATGTTGTATTATTGTTATTTGTTCTCTACTTTCACATGAATGATGTAACATTTAGCTAAATAAGTAGGCCCAAGCGTGAGATCATCTGAGCCAGGGCAGAAGGAAGTGTACAGGCAGTAGTCAGCAGGTGGCTTTTCAGGTTTCACAACAGAGAGAGTTTTAAAGCAGACAGACAGGGAGGGTGGTAAGGCCAGGGTGAGTTCAGGAATGTCAGCACGTAACAGGGTGGTGTTAGAGACTGGGATGGAGGGAGGGAGCCAAACAGAGGAGGGACAAAGAGCAGGAGAGAGAGTCATAAATGCAATAATAACAGCTTAGGCTGAAATAAGCAAAGCGGCTTTCCTGGTTCCAAAGGCTGCCTGCGTAACTAACAATACTGCAGTGTCTCTGATAGGAAGGAGATAAAGCCCAGGAGTTGCTGTTTCTACTCTACTCATTTTTGGATTAATTTTGTCACTAGAACATTACATTTCTAGGCATGGATATTCTCTTGGATTCTGGATAAATAGAAATATTTCTCCCAATTTCAAAGCCAACACAATTTTTCTAACTCACTTGTTTTTCAAGATCGGGAAACGAGTCATTAACTATGACTGCCTTGTTCAGAGGCAAGTGGGGTCAGAAGTCACAGGAAAACCCAGAGAAGCAACTAGCAGCTGTGGTTCAACCCAGCCATGATGAGGACGATGATGAGGATGACCCAAAAGTTGGTTTCAGCAGGGAACCTATCCGCAGGAACTCCCGCTTTTACCGGTCAATGAGGAAGAAGAGGCTGGTCTCATCTGAGCAGTCTGGAAGTAAGACAACATCAGGCCTTTGCTGCTCTTGTCATTTAATATTGTATTTCTATTGTACCTGAAATTTGTCAAACCTGTGCTCAGTTTTCACAAGTTACACTTAAGATGACTTTTCTTGTATATGGTTCTGCTTCTGCTTGGCTTGTCCAAAAAGAACAAAACAAAAACAGCACATTGGCAGAACAATGATCTCTCATGTACAACAGTCATTCATACATCTGGTGCACAGGATATTTAAGCTTATGGTAAAGTGTTAAGCACATTGATTGCATTTGGGATAAGACAACCATTCTAGATGTTTTTCCTTGCTGGGGGTTTTCTGTAGCATTGCCCTGAGGGGGCAGCTCAAACTTGGGGTAAAGGGGACATGTTCTGTAGCTGATGATTGACAGAACTTTCCCGTGTACAACTATACTGTAAAGATCATGTAGTTGCTTCTGTTGGCAGCCTGCTGTCTTAACAATCCCAATCATCTTGTTTCTATTTACTAATGTTAAGTGCCCACACTAAACACATAAATTAAATGCAAGGGAGGGTGTCTATCAGGTCCCTTTTTTCAAGACTGAGCCCAAAGCCTTTCAGTTTTCTAGCTACAACTGTCTCTCACTGGCTTTCTTATATTTAAAATCAACAGTTTGTGAAACTCATTCTGTCTGAAACTCAGTTTGTTGCTCAATATTGTTGCCCCATTGACAGTTGCTGCAGTTGTTACTGAAAGTGGAACAATGGTCTCGTAGTCCTATCCCTAAGTGGTAATCTTCATGAATATAACCTGAGAAACTAGTTAGGTCTGAGCAGCATAATCGTCAAGTGAAGAATACCTGTATTTTCACCAGGTCACTTTCTGACCTCATGATTAAAAAACTGCTTGTTTTTATGTTCCTATGAGAATCATATACCTGATATCCTGTTATTAATGCATGTTGTCAGTTTAGTTATCACATGTTGAGTTTTTGTCCTGCATCTATCCTTATCCTTCTATATTGGAATACAGTAATTCATAGAGCCACACCATAGGAACTGTTGGAGCTTAGACTTTGCCCTGACTTCAGAAGGAGGGATCAAGTCATTCTTTATTATGTAACTGCACAATCAGCATCCATCTTACAAAATTAGGTCATAAAAAATTATGGTCTGTTGAAAAATGTCACAAAATCCAGTCACCTGCTTATTGATGACCTGAAATATAAAATAAACTAAAACCAGTAATGTGTGTTCTGTGGATAAAGAGAATGTCCAGTAAGTCCAGTCTTAATAGCTGAGGAGTGACCGGACGTAAAACGTGTGAAAAGAACTTGGCACTTTTTTTCATAGCACCTTCGCTGAGGTTCTAAGCAAGCCAAGACAATCCAACACCTGCTGACTGGTCAGATCTGGTCTCTACTATGCTATGACGACCAGTACTACTAAGCGAGGAGAGGCGAGTTGCGCTGAGCCGCCAGTACTGGTCATTCATGACATGGCATCAAAATGAACCATTCATCTGGTTCAGAAAAAATAAAAAAGAAGAAACTAGATAAAGAAAAATGCTCACATGATAAAGGTAAGGTTTTTTTCATGATGTGGATGGAGGGGGAGCTTTAATGCTGAATTTTTAGTTATCATAAGTGTTTCCTTTAGGAAAGGGCTAAAATAAAATGTGTATGTCACATGTCTGTCAGATGCCTGTCATGTCTGCTGTCATGAAAATAATGTTAAACAATCCTAAATTAATGTTACGTGGTAAATAACAGTGGAGAAGGTCTATGACGGTTCAGCAGCTCCCACTGGACCCTCGTAACATTAATATAGGATTGTTTTAGAGTGTCTTCAGTTTATAGATCTCTAATGTGAAGTGTGCTAAACAACACTATGCATATGCGGCCTATTGTGGATTATGCCACAATTGTGGCAGTGGATTATTGCTCTGAGTGGATTATTTTTAACTCTACTGAGTTAGTTGCATCTGTCTTTACCACATTTATTAGAATAGTTATTGTGACAATATAATTTGAACAAATTTGCCTACATTCCTACAGTTTAGTTATGTGTTTGATGTATTATTTTGTTTGATTCAAAAGAATCATAACAATACAAATTAAAGCTAATTTAAAGTAAATTATAGTATATATGACCATTAGTTCTGCCCACAGAATATAGGTTAAGACCATATCATCAGTTAGGCACAAGTAGTTCACTTTGTAATACCCTGTGAAATATACACAAAAATATTCCTTCAATATTAGTATATACATAGTACTCATCACTTATTCTCTTTGTTTTATAACTCTAACAAATACAATGTGTTGAAAACTACTTTGAAATTGGGTGCATGCTTTAAAAGGACACTGTACTGTATATTGCAATTTTTAATTAATTAGTTTTAATTGATTTTAATTTATGTAACTGCTCACTAGTCCTAAGACACCACAGTAACGCTAAATTAAAGTCAGCTTACATTGGTCAGGGTTGCTTTATTGTTTGTGATATCAGACACACATGGTACATTCAAGTTTTAAACCCAACAGATTAACTACATTAAAGGTCCCATATTATACTGTTTTTCATCAATTTCACACAGCTGTCAGAGGTCCAACAACACTGTATTCGAAATTCATTGTGCCAAACCCATTCCTGGTCCTGAATTTCAGCTGTCTAAACGTCGCTCAAGTGAGTTCTACTGAGAGCAGACTGTTTCTGTGTGAGTGCATAAGGTGCGTAAGGTGTGAGTGGGCGAGCGAGAGTGAGGGAGTGTGTGTATGTGTGGGCAGTGAATGAATGGGAGAGGAAGGAGGAGCGAAAGGAGTAGCAGTAGTACAATATAGGCTGCAGTTTGGCATCTATATATATCTATATATAAAATTCCCCTCTCACCCTGGTGAGGTGACATCTGTGTCATCCTCAAGCTCGGGTCCTCTACCAGAGACCTGGGAGTTTGAGGGTTCTGCACAGTATCTTGGCTGTTCCTAGGACTGCGCTCTTCTGGACTGACGCTTCAGATGAGATCTTGTTCCTGGGATCTGTTGGAGCCACTCTCCCAGTTTGGGGGTTACTGCCTCAAGTGCCCCCACTACCATGGGGTCCACATCCATTCCAGCTGCTTTTTCAACGCTTGGTACTTCTAAAGTTTCTCGTGTTCCTTCTTCCTGATGTTGGCATCAGCTGGGATCGCCACATCTATCACCACCACCCTCTTCTGCTCTTTGTTCACCACCACTATGTCTGGTTGGTTAGCCAGGAGCTGTTTGTCAGTCTGGAAGCTGAAGTTCCACAGAACCTTGGCCCTGTTGTTCTCAGCCACCTTCTTCTGTGGTATGGCCCATTGGGATTTGGGTACTTCTATTCCATACTGGTTGCAGATGTTCCTGTATACTATCCCAGCCACTTGGTTGTGCCTCTCCATGTACGCTGATCCAGCTAGCATCTTACACCCTGCTACTATGTGCTGGACTGTCTCAGGGGCTTCTTTACACAGTCTGCATCTTGAGTCTGATCTACTCTGGTAGATCCTGGCCTCTATGGCTCTTGTGCTTATGGCCTGTTCTTGTGCTGCCATGATTAGTGCCTCTGTGCTGTCTGTTAGTCCAGCATTTTCCAGCCACTGGTAGGATTTCTTGATATCAGCCACTTCTTCTATCTGACGGTGGTACATGCCATGTAGGGGCTTGTCCCTCCAGGTTGTCTGCTCCTCCTCCTCTGCACTCTCATCAGGGTTCTGCTGCCTGAGACATTCACTTAGCAGTTCATCCTTCAGGGCCATTTTTTTCGATGTGTTCTCGAATTTTCGATGTTTCATCCTGGACCGTGGCCTTGACGCTCACTAGCCCTCTGCCTCCCTCTCTCCGCTTTGTGTATAGCCTCAGGGTGCTGACTGAATGAATGAGGAAATCAAATTCTGTGGCTGAAAGAGGGCGGCGACAGAGAGAAACTCGAGGTTTGTTGAGAAAAAACCTGGTCCTGACCAGGTTAGGTTCATAGAGTATTTTACCATGGTAACTGACCAAGAGGTTAAGTTATCTCTCTCTGTGAAACAGGCTAGAGTTACCCCTCTTTCTCTGGTTTGAGTTACTTCCCTTTGTGCAACAGAAAACTCAGAGTTTCCCTCATTTCAGGGTTAACAGACTCAGAGTTTTCACTAAACCTGCTTTGTGAAATGGACCCCCGGTGATCTTTTCTTTTACTCCACAGCATGATGGAAGCCTGCTGGAGAGTGCCAGAGCTTCCTTCTCCAGTACACCTACTGCATCGGGAAGCTCCATGAGGGAGGAATCAGTCTTTGTCCTAAACAGTTCCTTGATGTGGTGAATGAAATCATAGGCTTCTTGGGAGGGGTGTCAGTTTGCAACTTAACTTACCTTGGTTTTTGTATTGTTTTTCCTGTTCTGTGTTCTCTGTTTTTGATTTTAAAAAATCTTTAGCAACCCATGCTTTTCTCCTGTCTCTGTCTTTGTGGAAGCCACGCATGTGTATCCCTTTCTCCGAGAGCCTGGAGAATCCCCATGCAGCATACCATGGTGAAGACTGTGTTCAAGGACAACATAGCACAAAGGACACAAACAGCTTGACATGCTGATCTGTTTGACTTCTTTTGATACTGTTTGTAAGGAATTCATTGTGGTATTAACTGGATTGGGAAAAACATATTGTGTGATTTATTATGCATCAATGAGTAGAGCAAGTTTGGGATAAGTGACAGTCACCTGTTAGTCTTCCTCACAAAGTCTTAAAGAAACAAAAACAGAAATGACTCAATTTTATTGCTTTCAACGACTGTACAGGTTTAGTAAAATTAACAGAGTTCAAAGCAATTAACACAAGCATATACATGTTGCAAAGCAAAGCATTTATTGACCATTATTTACCAATTATCGTGGTTTTCATAATGTTTTCTATTGCCCGCTAAACACTTCCTGGAACTTTTGAAGAGCTTCATGGACCACGTGATCATCCAGCGTTTTGAACTTCCGTTGTTACCACTGTCTCTCTTAAGGCACTCCAGATTCAAGGTTCGAGCGTGATTAGATCATCAATGAAGTAACCAATTGCAACCTAATGGGCTTCTGCAACTGAAGTTTGCAAGATCTATTTGTGTTTACTGACCCTGTCACTGGACAGGCTCAATTTTGGGCCTTGTGTCAACTACTTGTGCTTCTCCGAGGTGGGGGACTTGAGTCACATGACCTGACTCGAGTTGGACTCGATTTGCAAATTTGAGGACTTGAGACTTTTTTGACTAATACTGATGAAAGATTCAACTCAGCACAGTGCAATTAAGCATGTGGTATTGATGACATGACATATTTCATATTTTCATTTTTTTGAATAGTGAGAAGTTAAAGGGATATTCTGGTGTAAGTTTAATCCATGTTCTAACACACAGTAATAACCAAAAGTACCATGTGTTTCATGGGTCTGACTGTGAGACTGCAGTCTGCCCCACAGTCAATACCAGCGGCTCTTCAGAGCGGTTTTATTACGATCACCGTAAAAAAAAATGTGTGACTGACAGTGTTAAATATGCACCTAATGGCCAGTCTGTTACTCTTCCATGCTAAATCAGATTTCTGACACACTCCACAAATATGTAAAGTTTCATACACTTTTACCCAAAGGTACAGAAGTTGTCCATTGGTATGTGTGCAACATACAAAAGAATTGCTCTAACATTATTACAATGCTGCTATATTTCTAAAACACATGATCATATTGGCACAAATTTTGTCTGCTACCATCAGACACCAGTTGCAATTGCTGCTGTTAATTAAATTTGATGGTGCTACATTGTTGTCTAGCAGACTCCAAGGGCCACAAAATCTCCAGCTCCAAAAAAAAAAAATCTCCAAAAAAGCCAGCATAACTGACACATTATGCGAGTGCTTGTGTCCTTCCTGCGATTGGTTTGAAAAGACAAACCAAGAGAGTGGTTGGGCTTACACAGCAGATTGTGGATTGTGATTGCATTGTCTCTGCAGTTGAGCCAGAAACACTCTTGCAGGAAAGAGCACTTCTGGAAGATGAGTGACTGGGAGAAAGGCTGAAGAGATCGGTGTGTTTACTGCACAAATATGACTCAAAACCCATGATGACAGATGTCCCTCTCTGGGAACCATCACCTTATCATGGTGGAGAGGTTTGCATGTAGGGCTGGGTATCAATCAAATTTTTTCGATACCAATACCGATACCGATACCTTAATTTCGATACCGATTCCTGAACGGTACCTTTTTCTGTTCCTATTTTATTTTTATTCTAGAAAGAAAAAACATTACAAATTCTATTCCACATACTGGAGTTTATTTTCCAAGATCATTCCAACTGAAAATTTAACAAGAACAAAAGTGCACACCATCACACACGCACGCGCGCGCGCACACACACACACACCGCATACCAGGCAGGTATGAATGTGTTTGCCAGCATGTCTCTGCTGGGGGGCTGATACCTGGGGTTAAGGACTCTTATCATCTCCCTAATTGACATCAATTAAAACACAAAACAATAAAATAGTTAAAATCTTCTCATTGCTTGAAAACACACAACTTTAAAATACATCTAGGCTTGGTTTAGATATAGATCATATGATTACAGACACATATAAATAAAATGATTTATTCATCAACAATATCCTGTATAGACAACTTACCTCCACCATGGAGCCTCCATTGTGGAAAATGGTAGCAAACCTTTCACCACAAACTGTGTCACTGCCCTGTGGCACTCAGCTTGTTTTTCTTTTGTCATTTTAGCTTTTTCTGCTAGTGTGAATGGATTTACACAAGCTGCCTGCCTTTTCCTCCTCACATCAGGGACCTGGCCGGAAGCTGCAAAGGTTTTGCACTTTTAGTTTTGAGGCTAGCTAGGCAGGGGTGAACAGCTTTCATACCCAATGACGGTGCACATTTTAAATGCAAGCAATTTAATCACTTTTGACTTGGCTAGCCGCTAGTTACATATCCATAAACAAAAGTTACTCGCTAATGTCCTACAGTGGCCCACCGTTAATATGCACAAACTTGCTACAAGCTAGCTAGCTCCTACCTCGACAAAAAAAGCAGTTCAACGGAATTCGTGGAACAAACTTACCCGATGAAATATCAGACACAGCGCTGTGCTCAGTACTTTCAGATGAATCCGAGTCTGGTCGTAAAACGTCCTGTAGAGAGGTGGTGGGTGCAGTCGATGTCGCGGGTGTGGTGGTGGAAGATGCAGAAGGGGGTGTGTGAGAGAAGACGGTGCAGCTCTCCGCTCTCAAATTTATTCCATGCACTGTCAAATGCTTTAGCATATTTGAAGTGTTGCCTGATTTGCAGGCGATAGTCTTGTCACATATATTGCACCGGCATTATTTGAGTCGGTCTTGCAAAAGTATAACCATGCTTTCGACTTTGGCATTTTTGTAGCGTTTTGACGACTCCGCAGCTAACTTTAGGTGAAGCTCGCGTTGCCTGTTAAGGAGGGGGCGTAATCAGAATGTGTTTTTCATGCACGCGGGCGTTTCAGCCAATCTCAGGTGGCATTATCAGGCCATAAACACGCAGGCACATATTGGAGCTACACGTGATTATCCTCTGGGTATCGAAACGTGGAACCGAAAAACAAGACATATTTCGATACCCAGAAGAACCTAAACATTTCGGTCGGTGCCATGAAGGAACCGAATTTCGGTGCCCAGCCCTATTTGCATGTCCCACTGAACCTGGGAGCTAGGTTGTCAGGAGCCATGTGCTCCTGGTAGGGTCTCCCAAGGCATATTGGTCTCAGGTGAGGGGCCAGACCAAAAATGGTGCACAAATACCCCATGAAAGATAGAGGTGTGAGGCGAGAGACTCTGCCTGGAGGAAGCCCATGAGTGAGCGCCTGGTGGCCGGGTCTGCTACAGGGCCCGGCCAGGCACAGCCCAAATGAGCAACGTGGCACTTCTCCCTCCCCATCCCATGGGCAAACCATCTACAGGGGAAACCACTGGGGTCGGGTGCACTGCCACATGGGTGGCAGTGGTGGTGACGGGACTCGGCGACCCAGACCTAGGTGGCAGAAGCTAATGTGGAATGTCACCTCTCTTGGGGGGAAGGAGCCGGAGCTGGTGCTGGAGGTTGAGCGTTACTGGTTGGATCTGGTGGGGTTGCCTCCATGCACAACTTTGGCTCTGGATCCAACCTCCTTGATAGGGGCTGGGGATACAAGTCACTGGCTGAGCGCGGCCATGTTGGAATTTACCCCGGTGGATGAGAGGGTGTCCTCCCTACACCTAAGGGCTGGGTGGAAACCCCGACTGTTGCATATGCACCGAACAGCAGTTCGGAGTATGCAGCCTTCTTGGAGGTCCTGGCTGGGGCCCTGAAAGGGGCTCCAGTGGGGGACTCTGTGGTCTTACTGGGAGACTTAAAGGCGTATGACTGGGTCCCCTGGGATGTTCTGCGGGAGGTGCTGCAGGAGTATAGGGTGAGGGGGTCCCTTCTCAGGGCCATCCAATCCCTATATTCTCAAAGCTAGAGCTGCGTGCATGTACTCAGCAGTAAGTCGGACTTGTTCCAATTGGGTGTTGGACTCTGCCAGGGCTGTGCCTTGTTCCCAATACTGTTTGTGATATACATGGACAGCATTTTGAGGCGAGTGACTGAGTGTGAAGCGGCAGGGATGAAGATCAGCACCTCTAAATCTGAGGCCATGGTTCTCGGTGGGAAACCGGTGGATTGCCTACTACAGATGGGGAATGAGTCCTTGCCCCAAGTGAAGGAGTTAAAGTTCCTCTGTGTTTTGTTCACGAGTGAGGGGATGATAGGGCGTGAGATCGATCAGAGAGTTTGAGCGGTGGGTGTGGTGTCGCATGTGCTTCACCGCATGGTTGTGACAAAAAGGCAGCTGAGCTGGAAGGCAAAGCTCTCGATCTACTGGTCAGTCTTCGTTCCTACCCTCACCTATGGTCATGTGCAATGGGTCATGACCGAAAGAATGAGATTGTGCGTACAAGTGGCCAAAATGGGTTTTCTCCACAGGGTGGCTGGGGTCTCCCTCAGAGACAGGGTGAGAAGCTCAGCCATCCGGGAGGGACTTGGAGTAGAGCCGCTGCTCCTCTGCGTGGAAAGGAGCCAGTTGAGGTGGTTCGGGCATCTAATGAAGATGCTGTGGCACGTCCAACTGGGAGGAGTCCTAGGGGTAGACCCAGGACCAGGTGGAGGGATTATATCTCTTCTCTGGCCTGGGAGCACATGGGGATTCCCGAGTCTGAGTTGGTCAGCATGGCCGGGGAAAGAGAAGTCTTGGGATCGCAGCTGAAGTTGCTGCCCCCGCGACCCGACTTTGGATAAGTGGTTGACAATGGATGGATGGATGGATGGACTTGCTTTACCTGAACATGTCTTGACTTGGCTTGCTTGACCCTTTCCACAGTAACTTGAGACTTGCTTGAAACTTGAAGCTGAAGACTTGAGACTTGCTTGTGACTTGCAAACGTGACAGTCTCCCACAACTGATATTTCGACTATTGGTAGTAGGAATATTAATTTACAGCACCACTATAGTTCTTTTCAATAGGCCAGAGTTGTTGTTTGTCTTGTGTCTATCTGAATAACAGGTTTTCTTAACACATGCAGTATAACCATAGATATTGTTGTGCCAAAGCGCAACAAGTGCCTCTCCGCCACTTTCTTTCTTCAAGTGAGGAAATAAAAAGAAAATAGTCCATATGACTTCTGTGAGATGTCTCCTGCTCCTGATTACTGCATTATATTCTCAACATGAGAGTCGAGTCAGCATTTAATCATGTGGTCAATAAGCTAATGTATTTAAACTTGTCGCTGTAGGAACAGTGGTTACTTGACCTTCAAAATGTAACCGTGTGCATTCACACACACTTATCGCATGTATGAATGCCTTAGTTGCACTTTGGTACTAAACAAACAGCACTACACCCCTGAATATAACAGTTCAAGTGATTGTATTTCTCTCTTCCTCTTTCTCTCTGTCCAGATACTACCAGGCGTAGTTTGGACCAAAGTCCATCCGGCACTGCAGGAATCTCCTTCTCTAGTTCTCCCTTACCCCACAGATCACCTTTGTTGTCAGGAGCCAAACAGTGAGTCTGCATGCTTTCACTGCCCAACCCTACACAAACACACCCAGAAAACAATCACTGTATGTGCCTGTTTAAACATTGCCACACACCACACTCCTTCTCTTAATTTGTTACTCTAAATGGTTTATCCTGTTATTAGGGGTAGTGATGGGAATTCCAGCTCTTTTAAGTGAGCTGGGTCTTATGGCTTGGCTCACTCAGATTTTTGTTGTTTAAATTATTACCAAAAATCATGTTAAATTATGTGTAAATTGAAAATGTAAAAAACATACATCATATCAATTGATTATTATACATACACTATACTGCCAAAAGTATTCATTGACCCATCCAAATAATTGAAATCAGGTGTTCCAATCACTTCCATGGCCACAGGTGTGTAAAATTTAACACATTTTATACACGTGTTTTCATTTGTGAAAGAAATGCGTTTCTGGAAGAATGGTCAAAAATTCCCATAGACACACTCCTAAACATTGTGGAAAGCCTTCCCAGAAGAGCTGAAGCTGTAATAGCTGCAAAGGGTGGACCAACGTCATATTAAACCCTACGGATTAAGAATGGGATGTCACTTAAATTCATATGTGATTCAAGGCAGGTGAACGAATACTTTTGGCGATATACTGTAGTTTATGTCTTATTATACTCAACAAGGAACAGATTGCTAGAACAAATACATTCTTAAGTACATAGCTCTACAGGGCACACTGTCTCATAGAGACAGTGTGCCCTGTAGACACTGCAGCAGCAGCAACCGTTGCAGTAGACAAACTCGCACTTTAATTAGTAGCAGGTTCACTTGCTTTAGAATTTAGACATTTATTTATCCCACATCGGGGAAATTTATTTGTCACAATAGCAGGTGAACAGACATATAGACGTACAGGAATTGGAATACTAAAGGAATACTATGAAAGATCTGAATAAGAGAGGAAGATAGAATATAATAAAATAAAATAAAAATATAGTAAGGACAATATGTTGTGTGCATTGTATATACAGGAGGCAAAGATGTGCATTATATACATTTAAATAAAGTGTCAAAGTATTGCTTTGTTGAGGTTGGGTGCATAAATAAACTGTTTAAATACAGTGTTTACGAAAAAACAGACTCAGTTCATTAATATGAATATGTATATATACAAAATATAAAATAGTATTACTGCACAGGATGAATTACACAAGATGGCGGAAGAAGAGGTGTAAAGATAAGTAGGTGCTTATGGTGCTACATTAAGAGTTATTGGTGTTAAACAGTCTTACAGCAGTTGGAATGAACGACCTGCAGTAGTGTTCCTTTTTACACCGTGGGTGAAACAGTCTATTGCTGAAGGAGCTGCTTAAAGCCCCCACAGTCTCATGTAGGGGGTGAGAGGGGTTGTCCATGATTGATGTCAGCTTGGCTAACATCCTCCTCTCACCCACCTCCTCAATGGAGTCCGGAGGACAGTCCAAGACTGAGCCAGCCCTTTTGACCAGCTTGTTGAGTCTCTTCCTGTCCCTCTCTGAGCTTCCACAGCCCAGCAGACCACAGCGTAAAAGATCACTGATGCTACCACAGAGTCATAAAAAGTTTTTTTAATGGGACCTGCACACACCAAAGGACCTCACTTTGGCCCTTCTTGTACAGGACATCTGTGTTGTGTGTCCAATCAAGTTTGTTGTTTACGTGAACACCCAAGTATTTGTACTCCACAATCTCAATGTCCAAACCCTATATGTTCACTGGTGCAATCAGAGGAGCCTTCCTCCTGAAATCGATCACCACCTTCTTTGTCTTGCTGGCGGTGATGCGCAGGTGGTTCAGTTCCCACCAGGCGACAAAGTTGGTGATGAACCTCCTGTACTCCAGATCGTTCACCTCTGGCATATGTGCAATGATAGCTGTGTTGTCGGAGAGGTGGCAACTGTCCGTGTTGTAAGTGAAGTCTGATGTGTAGCGTGTGAAGAGGAAAGGAGAGAGCACTCTACCCTGTGGAGCTCCCGTGCTGCAGACTACCACATCAGACACACAGGTGCAGAGCCTCACATACTGCGGTCTGTTTGTGAGGTAGTCGGTGGTCCATGCAGCCAGGTGGCAGTCGACTCCCGCACCTTTCAGCTTCCCCCTTAGCAGTAATGGGTGGCTTGTGTTGAAAACACTGGAGAAGTCAAAAAACATGACTCTCACAGTGCCTCCAGTGCTCTCCAGGTGTGAAAGTGACCAGCGTCATCCACACCAATGCCAGGTCAATAAGCAAACTGATAAAGCTTGTCCTTTTTCTTCCAACTGCACTGATGAATGTAAGTTGTCATGTGCCTGTGCAGGTTATTTGTATAGCCTGCTCGATATGAGATTTTAAACTTGCATACTCTAAACTCAATTTGCCTGCATTTCCTGTCGTCACTCATTTACTGCGGACACACAGACACCACCAATAATCATGCGTGGCATGAACACAAAAATATTAGAGAAAAAAACATAATAAATAAAATAATTCAAATAATCACAACAATTACTATCAATTAAGAAAACTCACAGGTAACCAGGGCAGGAAGGATTTGTCTAATATGGTCACCTCTTTGTATGTGTTAAAAAACTAGCAGCAGAGTTTTGTATCAGCTGCAGTCTTTGGATGTTTTGCCTGCTGATACCAAAATAAAGTGCGTTGCACTAGTACAGCCTAGAGGAGATAAAAGCACGGATGACCTTTTCTAAATCTGCCGAGGACAAGAATGACCTGATCTTGGTTAGCTGTATCAGTTGGGCAAAGAAGGGCTGCACCACTATAGTCACCTGAGCGTGAAAAGAAAACTCAAAGATTACACCAAGATTGCGGACCTCTTTTCAAACGTTGTTAGATAAGGTGCACAGACTAGAGGAGAGATTGTTAATGCTACTAGTGCTGGGCCAGAGGGGGTCATTATAAGAATGTCTGATTTGGAGCCAAATCACAGATACCAACATAATTCTTCACACGACTGATTAAGACATTATGGTCCACTGTGTCAAAAGCTGAGCTGAGGTCAAGGAAAATTAATATTGAATACAGGCCTGTGTTGGCTGCAAGCAGTAGGTCATTGGCGACCTTGACCAGTGCAGTCTCAGTGCTGTGAAGGGCGTAGAAACCAGATTAAAATTTCTCAAAAATATGATTTTTTTTCTTAAAAGAAATCAGTTGAGTGGAGACTATTTTTTTTCTAAAATCTTGGATAAAAAAGGCAGCTTTAAGATTGGTCTAAAATGACTTAACTGACTTAGGGATCTTGGGAGGGTTTCTTTAAAAGATGGTAAACAGTGTCATGTTTATATAGGAAGGGAAAGTACCAGTAGACAAAGAGCAGTTGATAATGGCTAGGACCAACTGTCTTAAATACAGCTTTTAAACACCAAGTGGAAATGCAGTGTGAAAGGCAGGTGGATGATTTGAAAGTTCAATTGTACATTCCAGTGTAAACAAAGAGATTTCACTGGAGACTGTTGACAGGGGTCAACTACCATTTCTCTAAAAGCAGTGTCAAAATGATGCCAAATCTCCACTATTTTGTTCAAAAAGTGATTAAGAAATTCTTCATATTTGTTTGGGGAGGATTCAGCTGGCTGGCTGGGAGGGGGACCATCCACAGAATTAAGTTTTAAAAGAATTCTGGGATTATGACCCTATTTGACAATCAACTCAGATAATAGTTGTTAATTGCTTCTCTGATTGTACACTGATAAGTGAACATTAGCTCTTTTAGAGAAGCAAGTGAGACACTGAGTTAATCAGTTTTGTATTTCCTCTGTAATCCTTCATCGTCTCTTTAAAATCCTTAGTTCCTCGTTCAGCCTGGCAGAGAATGAGGTTTCACATTTTTAAGTCTGACTCAAAGGCCACACACTGGATCTGGTGTGCTCCACTGGCACAGCTCCCTCCCATCTACAATGCCTGGACCTTGTTGTTTCTGACCACTATGCTGTCCTCTTCACTGTTCCTGTCCCTGTGCCCAAGCAGTGCATAACTCACATACATACAGGAACATCAAGCAGTGAACACTCTGGCCCTGTCCAACATGCTGGAAACCCACCTGGTGTCTGATCCCCTTGACACCTCACTGGATGGGCTGGTGGCCCACTATAATGCTTCTGTCTCCTGGGGTCTTGACTCCCTTGCCACTCTTAAAACCCGGACTGTCTCATTTACCCATTCTGCCCCCTGGTTCACTGCTGAACTCCGCACCCTAAAGACCACTGGTCGCCACCTGGAGAGGCTCTGTGAAAGATCTGGTCTCACTGTCCATCATGAAGCCTACAAAGACCACATTAGGTCTTATAAAGAAGCTCTCTCTAGGGCTAAAACGAACTACTACACCACTTTCTGGTGCCCCTGACCTCTGCTTCAAGTTCCTAGACTCCCTCCTAGATAAAGTTGGCTGCCATTCACCAGCAACTCCTGGCATCTGCCACCACCCCACCATATGCACCTCAGACATGGACAACTGATCCTCACACTGTTCGCCTGCCCCAGTGCTCTCTCTCCTTCTCTCCTGTGGACTCTATTTCTGTTGCTAAGTTGGTCTCCCAGGCCAAAGCCTCCACCTGCTCTCTGGACCCCATGCCAACAACTCTGGTGAAGTCTTCCCTGCCTGCCCTATGCCCCCTCATGGTTGACATTATCAATTCATCCCTAGAATCTGGCATGGTACCGTCCACCTTCAAAACAGCTTCAGTGACCCCCATCCTCAAGAAGCCAGGTCTGGACATAGAGGAATTACATAACTACTGGCCAATCTCCAACCTTCCTTTCCTAAGCAAAATCCTGAAAAGAGCAGTTGCCGCCCAACTCCAGCAGCTCATGTCCAGCCATGAGCTCTATGAACCCCTTCAGTCTGGCTTCAAAATCACCGATGACCTCCTCCTCGCTGCAGATTCTGGCCACATCAGTATTCTGATCCTCCTGGACCGCTCTGCAGCTTCCATTCTTATGCTGATGATACTCAATTATTTCTCTGCACCAAACCGTCCACCCAGCTACCCCCACAGTCATTCGTCAACTGCCTGCACGATATAAAACTCTGGATGACATCAATCTACTCAGAAACAGAGCTCATGGTTGTTGCCTCCAAGGCACTGCTCCAGAAGATTGGAGATCTTCTCCTGGACGTGTACGGCTGCACTATCTCCTCATCCACAGAAGTCCACAACCTGGGTGTCATCCTTGATTCCACATCTTCAGACCTCCCTCTCCAAACCCGTGGCTGAGACCCTCATCCATGCCTTCATCACCTTCCACCTGGACTACTATCTAGGCTCCCTTCCAAAACCCTGGACAGGCTCCAGTATGTGCAGAACTCTGCTGCCAGGGTCCTCACCCGCACCAACCCCTAGCAACACATCACCCCCACTCTCATCCGCCTTCACTGGCTCCCAGTTAAATCATGCATCAATTACAAAATTCTCCTTCTGACCTATAAATCTCTCCATTCCCTCGCCCCCCCAATATCTGTCTGACCTCCTCCACCCCTATACCCAGTCTCAGACACTGCGCTCATCAGGCACACACTAGCTCTCCATCCCTCACACCAAACTACAAACCTTCGGCGACAGAGCCTTCTGTTTGACAACCCCCACTCTCTGGGACACACTCCCAGCTGAAATCCGCAAACTGACTTCTCTTGAAACTTTCAAAAGAGACTTAAAAACCCATCTTTTTAATAAGGTTTATCACCTCTAGATCCAGACACATCAATTAACTTTTCTGTTTCTTTTTCTTATATATATTTTCTTTTTATCCATTTAGTCCTCGTTTTGTTTGTTCCACTTTGTTAAGTGTCCTTGGGTACCCTTATTATTATTATTATTATTATTATTATTATTATTATTATTATTATTATTATTATTATTGGCTGGTGGAAAACTAAACAATCTGGGGGGGGGGGGGCGGAGATGGGCACATTCATCAGGATTAATCCAGGACTCTGTGATGATGTTAAGTCAGTATTGTTTGTCATGATAAAATCCTGGCAGATTAAAGATTTATTTGCAAGCTTATTCTGCTTATTATATTGAGTAAGCAGAAATTAGCTGATTTAAAAGCAGGGATTAAAGGAGTGGGATTAAAAGGGATTAAAGGAGTGGTTTAAACGTGATGAGGTTGTTTCCGTGTGGACTTTGAGTCAATTTTGGTAGTGCACACTGCCTTTCAATGATCCTAACAGGAATCCTAAGTGGAATAAGTGACTAGATAAAACCAGCACCAGTAGGAGTCGCATTGTCAAGGACAGGGCTAGAGAACACAGAGCCCGGATGCTGGGCAGGGTCCTGCTGGGGAAACCATCAATTCAGACCAAAAGAAATAAAACTGATTAAAATACAAATCAGTTTTCCTGCTCCTTTCCTGTTAGGATGCAAAACAGTTCCACCTGGCCCAAAAGGAGTCAAAATGAATAATAAAACCAAGACCAGTAGCAGTACAAAAAATTTGCATTCACAGGTGCAGATTAAAAAGAGAGCTAAAGCGTTCTGAGCTCTTGATCAAATTGGGAGTGTTCAACAGTGGAGATCAGAGACTCAAGTTCATAGTGCAGCTTGCTGGATTTCCTGGACATGACATCATTGGTGCCGGAATGCACTATCACAGTGTGCACGGTGGAATGAATGTCAAGAATAGCTGGAATTGGTTCACTAGAATAAAAAAATTGCCTCCTGAGAGACTGCATGTAATTGCATCAGGAAGCTTTACAAATCTAACAACAGAATCTCCAACCATTAAAATCGTGGGTCACTCAGTTTCAGGGCTTTCTTTGTAAACTGAGAGCTTTGGTCTGAGTTTAAGGCCAATCGTTGACGAGCTGAGCTGAGTGATTGATTGCCTAGTCCGATGTTTGAGAGAGGAGAGAGGACAGGCCCAGGGAAGCTCAGCCAGAGGAGAGAAGAAGTTAGAGAGTGGAATAACATCACTGCCTATACCAAACCAGTCATAGAGGAGAAGAGAAAGTCTTTTGCAACACTTAACTACAGACGCCCAGGACTGGGATCCTGGTGGTCAGGCAGGGGACGTCATCAGGAGTAGTCACTGTATCCAACGCTAAGGCCCATTGGCTACCTGCAGGCTTGAGACACGTTAGCCGGGGACACAGCTCTCTTTACCACTGGAGAAGATCCTCAATGAGATGCTCAGTGGATTGTAGCTCCTGCCTCAGCCCCGCAACCTCCGTTGACATTATCATCAGTTAGCACTAGTGATGCTAACAGCATCAGTGCAATAAGAAATTGAACTCCATGCTGCCTTCACTGTCTGATACACCAACATCTCTCTGGACCAGGTGCCACATTCACAGTGTTTGTTCAGCCCAGTCAAGCATTTTTTTGCAGTGTGGTAACAAATTAAACCCGTCCTGTTTTTTCTTCTGACACATTCAGTATCAGATTGTTCTGTTCAGTTGTAAACTCTCAGCATGGCTCGTTAACCCACCTCTCTGTAGTTTGAATCAGCACTTCCACTTAGATGCACCACAGGAACAGGTGGGCAAATAGCCTGTATGTATACAATGTAATATAAGAAATAACATTAGTAGAAGTAGTGGTACAAGTATTAGTATTAGCAGTAGCAGAAATCATAGGACGTCCTTGTAGTCGTAGTAATAAAAGTAGTAGTAGTAATAGGATATTGCTGAAAAAGCTGAAAAGGCGTAAGGGCTGTGGAATAATAGACTGAATGGGCTTAAAAAGCTGAACATTTTGATAGTTTAAGGGTTTCTCTAATTGAATGTATGCTGAAGAAATAGCAGAACCAAATTTGAAAAATCTCCCATAAGAAGTAATAGGAGCAATTTGCCAAAAAAAAAAGCTGAACATTTAAAAAAGTATATTAGCTAGATATGCTTAAAGAGAGCAGTTTCTTTCTTTATTCCTTAACGAGCTGAACGTTTTGATAGTTAAAAAGTTTCTGTAGCTCAGAACTTATAGGAGGAGAAGCGCAGAAATAAACATATGGAAGACGGAATAATAAAAAACAAGAGGAATTAAAGCTACAAGCGGCTATGAACGGGCCCTCGCAGTCCAAACGCACTGTCTGTTTGAACACAATGTGGAGGGAAATCGCAGTTTTATCGTTTACTATTACAGCTCTTTTTCTCAACTACGTTTTTGTCAGGAGGGTCCACAGATGCTACAGCAAAGGTTTGGTGGAAATCGGCGAGAAATCACCCAGAAGTACGTTTTTCATTTTTGTTGGTTTTGTGGATGGAAATTTACTACGAACGTGGGTATGGCTTAAATCACACAATTCAGCTCAATTCAGGGAACATGTAGATGTAAGGTTTAAAATTGTGCAACATATTATGTGGGAGTTGTTGGGCAAAAACTCTTTTGTGTTGATAACAGAATCACCTGCTGGTTATTTTTGGTGTGAGAGTTACGGCGGCCAGGTTATATCACCCCATGAATTTCACTAACATTTGTTATGGAGTAGGCACAATGCCAAATATTAAATTAGACTGCCACCAGAGCACCATCAAATGGCGGATTGGTGACACCTTTGTGAGATATCCTCAGGAGGGCATTGACAGTAATTGTCACAAGTTTTGTGTTAATCTGAACAATTGATATCGAGATATAAAATATTTAAATTTAAAGAATGTCACTTAGTGGTCATCGCCCCAAATTTTGCACATAGCCTTAGGGCTCATGGGGAAGTAGAAACCTGAGTTTCATGTCATTCAGACACACCAATGTGGAGATATGCAACACTTCCTGTTTGGAATGAAATCTGCAGGAAGTTGTTATTTTATAAGTATTTATTGGAACATCAAGATTCTTTTGATAACTTTATGTCAGGAGTGTCCACAGATGCTGTGTGCAAAGTTTCATGCAAATTAGTGAAATTGCCTAGGAGGAGTTTTAAAAAGTAGGTTTGCAACATTTTGCTAATTTGCGGGGGGGAAAAAAAAAAAAAAACGGTAGGCGGATATGGGCCTGGCCTATATCACAAGATTCAACACAATTCAGGGAAGGTTTGGATATAAGTTTGGTGAGTTTGGTTCAGGCAGTGAAAAATGCAATCTTTTGGGATAAAAGAGTTGTCAGTGGAAAAACAATAGGGACCTTGCAGGTTGTTTGGACCCTAACAATGGTGTGAATCAGTATTCTATATCTTCTCTATCCATGAAATTGCATTTCCTTCTGAAAATGCAGTATAAATTCTGAAACATCCCTTGTTGGAAAGGCAGAAATTGCCGCCCACTGTCTAACCAAAAGTCAAGATTTGACCTAATGCCCAGTGCATGGGCATGCTTTCAAAGCTTAAATCTCTTGACTGCCACGGCAGACAATAACGTTTATGGGTATCTCAGCTATATCTACCAAGGTACCGGGGTACTCCAAAAATGTTGTGAGTTTTAATATTTAGGCAGGATTGTACCAACAAATTTAACTTTTAAAGCTGATAAAATCATGCTTTAAGTTTAAATTCTGTTGCACCAAACTTTAAAACTACAAATCTTAACAGGTAGTTTTAATCTACCCCCCGTTTACTGCCCCATTCTCAAATCTACCTCCCTTTCCACTGCATTCAGCTTCCACATCCACCCCACTGCCACCCCTGACATCCAGCCACCTCCCCCAACCAAACACTCACCTGCTTCAATCTGTCCCTCTCCACTATCCAAATGAGAAACGAGCTCCAGCTCTAGGCAGGTGTAGTATTGTGGAGTATCCCTTTAACATGAGCCTGAAGCTAGGATAAGTGCCATTGCTTTGGAAAACTTCCTGCATGGTATCAGTACCAAGGCCCCTCACCCTAAAGACTTCAACAGCTACAGACCAGTTGCTTTGAATTCACATCAAATGAAGACCCTGGAGCAGCTCATCCTTATCCATCTCCACCCTCTGATGGGTCCTTTTATGGGCCTACTCCAATTTGCCTACCAACCTGGCATCGTAGTGGAAGACGCCATCATCTTCCTCCTGGAGAGCTCACTGTCTCACTTGGAAAAGTCTGAAGGCCCTGTGAAGATCATGTCCTTTGATTTCGCCAGTGTTTTCAACACCAGACAGCCTGCACTTTTGGGGGACAAACTGGAGCTCATGGGAGCGGACCAACTCCTCACATCCTGGATCCTCCACTACCTTTCTATGACTCTGTGGTGGCATCAGCCATTTTCTATGGAGTAGTCTGCTGGAGCAGCAAGTATGAAGAGACTTGACATACTTGTCAGGCCAGCGCCATCCAGCAATTCCCTCTTGACCCAGTGCAGATGGAGGGAAAGAGCAGGATGATGAATAAGCTGTCATCACTACTAGTGAAGGAGTCCCACCCCCTGCAGGTCACTATCACAACATTGGGCAGCTCCTTCAGTGATAGGCTGATACACCACAAGTGTGTGAAGGAGAGGTATCACAGGCCCAAGTGTGTGAGGGAGAGGTGTTGCAGGTCCAAGTGCAGTAGAGGTATCGCAAATCCAAGTGTGTGAACAGATGTCCAGTAGTACTTCAGACACTTACATGTTCAAAACATGTGCATAAGAGATCCTGTTTCAACTTTGCAATTAGGGAATTGTACTTAGTATGTCCTGTTTATTTTATGGGGGTGTTCAGGTATTAAATAAGTGCTGTATATAAGATTAAACTGCAATAGTGTGTGTTGACTGTTGTCAGATAATGACTGAGAGCTAGCACAAATTGACATCAGAGTCTCAGACTCAGAGTCCTCAAAATCCTCACCAATGTCTGCGTCCCCATTTAAACCCTGCACTGAGAACTTTATTTTCCATAAGGGACACTAGTCTCCATAGGCAAAAGACAGAAAACCTTTAGGATACTTTTTTTCTTGTATCATAACGTCTATTTGGAGCTCCTGCAAAGGGGCAAGTTTACCACGCTGCTGCACTCTAGTCTCTGACTCACAGGAACGTAAAAAAGTGATTTGAAAGAAGCCCAAATGAGGATCTCAGTTGTTCAAAAGGACCTCAGGTTCCATTCATCCATTCATTGTCTGTAACCGCTTTATCCCTTTTATGGGGTCGCAGGGGCTGTTGCTGAAGCCAATCCCAGCTGTCTCTGGGTGGAGGTAGGGTACTCCCTGGACAAGTCGCCAGCTCATCGCAGGGCCCTCACTGATGGCAGAGGTTGCCATGCAAGGTGTGTGCAACCACACATCAGGACCAATTTGGTTTTCAGTATATTGCTCAAGGACACTTCGACATGCAGCTCAGCTCAGCCTGGAGCTGGGATTTGAACCAGCAACTTTCCGATCATTAGACAACCTGATCTACCCGCTGAGCTACAGCCGCCCCAGACCTCAGGTTATCTTTCTCAAACAGGTGTCCAAATGTACACATTCCTCTGTTATACTAGTTATTCATAATTCCATCTCTCAACAATGTGGGTTAAGCAGGATGAAAATGGAATAGATTAGATCAATATATGTTCCAGAAGCTTTTAAAATTTGGTCTGATATCATGCCATATTTTGTTTGTATGTTTTATCAATGGATTTTTTTGCATTTTCTAGCCTGTGGTAAGAGGGGTTAAATGGAATACTTGACAGCACTTCAGTTGTCTGAGATTGTGTAATTTGTTTCCATGCTGGTGAATGTTCTAGAATATTCTAGAGTTTTAGTCCAAACGGCTTTGGATTGGGCAGCCATATAGTATAATGGAAATCGGGTAGGTTAAGCCTTCCCTACTCAGTGGGACAACAAGGAGTTTTAAGCTTGACTCTCGGTGCTTTACCATTCCAATTTTTTATGCTTTCGAAATTGAAGCTCCGCCTGAAATAAAATATTGTCTCTTGGTGGGTGCATTATTGAGAGGCAATATCATACTTTTATTGAAGTTTATTTTGTAGCCTGAGACACAGCCGTATTCATTCTGTGACGATGCTGTGTTAGTTAGGTACAGTAAGATATCGTTGCCATATAAAGAAATGACGTGCTTTTCATGCCCCACCATGATGCACTCTACAGTAGGGTGTGCCCTTATAGCAATTTTGAGGGGCTCGACTGCCAAAGTGAAGAGCAGACTAGACAGGGCACAACCCAGACATGTGCCACATGACAAGGGGAAACAGATGATATATTAGCATTTGTTTGGATCATTGCTTATGGGTCAATGTAGAGAATCTGAATCATTCCTATTAAATTTGGGCCAAAGTTCATTTTTTCTAAAACAGCAAAAGGAAGGGCCACTCTCGGCGATCAAGTGCCGTTTCAGCATCTTATGAATGTGCAATTACAGGGGTGTTGATGTCTTGAGAACAATCAATTATATTTAGGAGTCTGCGTATGTTGTCATAGGAGAAGCATTTTTTTTTTTTTTTTTTTTTATGAAACCAATCTGATCCTTATTTATAAGGCTAGGTATTACATTCTCCAATGTAGTTGCTATGACCTTGGTAAATATCTTGCACTCTGATGATAAGAGGGAAATTGGCCTATGGGATCCGCACAGTTTTGGGTCCTTGCCTGGCTTTAGTAAGACTATGACCAAGGCCCGTTCTAATGTTCTAGGTAACTGGTCAATCTCGATTGTAGTCTAAACATATCCATCAATGGTGCAATAAGATCAGACGCAAAAGTTTTATAAAAATCCATAGGGAAGCCATCTGGCCCCGGCAGGGACATGCACATGATTATAGAGGGGCAGAGTATCAAAGTCAGTATGTGCGCACACAATTTTTCAGGCCTTAGTAACACAATATGTAGATTAATGTAAAAATTAATGAACAAAGCACTTACAGAAAGCTCAACTGTGTATCCTCTGTGCCTGTGAATGATGTGCAATTGCCATTTCTTTTGTGTCAACAAATTATTGTCAACATGAGTTTATTCACATCATCATAATACTGAGGTTTGAAAGAGATGAATTAAGAGGTCAGCTACCCTTAGCTGCTTCCCGGTGTATCCTTTCTCCTCCGACCGAGGAGCAGGCACAGGACTTGGCATTGGACTCGGCTGGGCCTCCGACCGAGGAGCAGGCACTGGACTTGGCATGGGACTCGGCCGGGCCTCCGACCGAGGAGCAGGCATTGGACTTGGCATGGGACTCGACCGGGTCTCCGACTGAGGAGCATGCACTGGACTCGGCCGGGCCTTTGACCGAGGAGCAGGCATAGGTGCCATCTGGACTGCCGACTGAGGACCACTGGCAGGTGTCGACCGGGCCGCCGACTGAGGGCCACTGGCAGGTTATCTACCTGGCAGCCGACTGAGGGCCACTGGCTGGTGTCGACCGGGCCGCCGACTGAGGGCCACTGGCAGATATCGACCAGGCTGCCAACTGAGGGCCACTGGCAGGTGTCAACCAGGCCGCCGACTGAGGGCCACTGGCTGGTGTCAACCAGGCCGCCGACTGAGGGCCACTGGCTGATGTTGACCTAAGTGTCTGCCACACCATTAGTGGAGCAAACCCGGCAAGCGCTGGCTGGGTAGTTGACAATGGAGACTTCAGGGAGCCAGGACGTGGCCGAGAACGTCGCTTTCTTGGTGGGGGCACTTTGTAGGCCAGGTGGGTTCCACAAAAAGGGGAAAATGAGGGCTTGTCCAGGATTGTGACAGAAGCCTGGGCTGGTAGCTGGGCTGAGGCATGGGCTTGGGCTGGTAGCTTGGCTGTGGCTGAGGCATGGGCTAAGTCATGGGCTCGAAAGAAAAGTTTGCTAGCAGCTATTTGACGAGCCCTGCTAGCAGGATTTGTCATAAAGTCTTGGTACCAACGGATTACTTCTAGGCCATTAACTGCTGGGTCCCTTTCTGCTCCGCTCACACATCAGGTGTCCTTTCACACATAAACTTCTGTTCTGAGACTGTTTTGGAGACAAAAACAGTTAAAGTGCTCCCCAACCAGAAACCGTGTTTCAAAGGCAAGGGGGAGACCCTGCTCAGGACGTGTGATTCTGCGTTCAAGTCTGGGGACCTTCAGGCCTACAAACAAGCATGGCAAAGCCCGAGAAGAGGCATCAGTGAGGCCAAATGCAGCCTCAAGCAATGCATAGAGGAGCACTTTAACTCCACAGACTACACACTGCCACTGCCACTCCCTCAACCACTTATTTTCTCGCTTTGACCGCCGGATTGCTGCTGACACATATCCGGCTCTACCAGGGAAGGACAACGCTATCAAGCTGAACCAACATGAGGTCAGATTGACCCTGTATAGAGTCAATGCGAGGAAAGCAGCTGGTCCAAATGAAGTCACCATCTGGACCTGCGCAGACCAGCTAGCAGAGGTATTCACCACCATCTTCAACCTCTTACTACTACAGTCTGCAGTCCCCACCTGCCTGAAGTCAGCAACCATGATCCCAGTCCCAAAGAAATGTACAGTGAGCTGCCCTAATGACTATTGCCCAGTTCCTCTCACACCCATAATTACCAAATGTTTTGATAGACTCATCCTCTCTCACATTAAATCTGCCATCTGTGCTGACATGGACCAACACCAGTTCGAGCAAACACGTCGACAGAGGATGCTGTCAACACAATGCTCCATGCAGCCCTTAGACACCTGAACCAGCCCAACACAAATGAAAGAGTGCTGTTTGTGAACTTCAGCTCACCATTCAACACAGTCATTCCCCACAAACCTATCAACAAACTGAGCAACCTGGATACTGTGCTTCAACTTTCACCTACTGCCCTGCTCCCCCATCAGAAAAGCTAAATGGTCCCTTCGTCACCTTTTTGCCCTGGCCAGGAGATGACACTCTACAGGAAGCGCACCCCCCTTTCTTTTGGGCAGGTGAAGCCCATTTGTCACCTCTCCCCCTCTTTAAGACACTTCTTTTCTCTTTATGACTGTGAAACATTATTCCCCAGGTTGTTTTTCTACAAAAAGTGTGATAATTGAGTGCACTATTGAATATAAATTAGGAACGAGTGGTCACTGGATTGTGTCGTCCCTTCTTCTGTTCTGACAGACTCCCCTGCAAGAGATAACAACATCCTGAAACCAACATCTGGTATCCCGTTTGTCGTGTCAAGGTGTGATATATGATGTGTCCTGTTTAAACGCTGTTTACATTCCCAACGACAGCAGAAGTCAGACCAGCCCTGATTTCAAGTTAATCCTGGATGAGTATCAAGCTAGATTTTCATCTTTTTCTAAAATAGCATATTCTTAACTAGCATGAGAAGGTCTCAAATTTGATGTTTTTCACACTGTTCTGACATAAAATTAGCCGAAATTACAGATTCTGGTTTAATATGTCTGAATGTTTGGTGGAACCACAGTGCCACCTTTTGATAAGTTCCGGTGTAGTTGGAAGAAAACTTTCTAAAGAGCTTATGTTATAATTCATGTCTATAATACATAATTATACACCTCTGACATATATTTTGTACTAAGGATTAAGCTAGCACTTTTCGAAATATGTATAAGCCATCAGTGCTGCTGCTGCATATGTCTCTGTGTGTGTTTGACATATTCTAGCAAGTAATTTTCTTTGCCTTTTAAGGATTTTGGTTATGTCATTTTAAAACGTGTAAACAATGTCTGTTAAACCATGGTGGAGTTCTGTGGACAGTAAATTGCGATCTTAAAACTTTCAAGATGATAGGAATAGCTAAATAAAAACTCTGTGATCTACAATGGGAGATGGGCAGACTCCGTTCTCCCTCTCTCTCTTGCACTCTTCCCAAAACTCTCTTGTCTTGACTTTTAAAATTTTTTTTACTCTTTTCTACTTTTGATTTCCGTACTTCACTTTGGTTTTGCGCCACGCTCCAAGACTTGTAATTTCCACAGATTTAAACCACATGTTGAATTTTTCTTCAAAGTTATCACTCGTGGTTTTTGAAGTGCTTTTATTTTGAAAGCTCGGGCAAGAACGAAACTCATTTCTATTTGTCTTCTTTTATGTATTGTTAAAGTATCGTGCCAACCCAGAAGAAGTTACCTTTTTCTAATTCCTGTAATTGGTAAGGATCAATGACTCACCTGGCCAGCGTTTCATCCTCCAGTTATTTTTATACAATAAGTTAAATCAGTTCATAATCGAAGCTGAAGAACTACTGCTCTAAGAAATCCTTATCAAGACATTGATCAGCTTTAAGAAAACTGGTGCAGAGGTTGACTGCTCCAGAAGCTGTGTCAACATTTCCAGCTAAACAGAGACATTACCATCCAGCCAATATACCGATCAGAGACGAGATGCAACATCATCCTCCAGCTTTTGGATCACTGCTACAAACCTGCAGACAAGCTGAGAAAGGATCAGAGGAGACCAAAGACTTGGACTTCGTCCATCTACAAACAAAGTAGGCTAAACCTTCTGCTGAATCCAGCTGGATTCATACACCTGAGATCAAAGTTCCCTTCTTACAAGCTCAAAGACAATTTCGGATAGGCTCTGTTAGTGTAAAAATTACTCCCGTAATACTCTGAATTAACTACTAGTTCCGTAAATTCACCATCGTTCAAAAATCACCTTATTTCAATATTTTACCCTCACAATCTCCACATTTTCTGTTATTTGTTGTCATCTGTTTGAATTATTATTTCATATTATTTACTCTGCATTATTTAGGTAATAAACATATATAAGCGTTTGTCCTTGTCTTGCGTATGCTGTTGTCCGCCTAATATTTTGCCCTAGTAACCCTAATAGGCTTAGTATCTTCTGCAGTACAAACTCAAAAAAGTGTGTTTACAGGCACTGCATTTACAGGATCTATTTGAACAACTGGAAAAAACTATGCCAAACATGTGCGTTTACACACAAAAGCGTTTCCATGTGGATGGCCCCTTAGAGCTATCAGATCTAAGACAACGACTGAATAACACTTTCTTCCCACAGGCAGTGAAAAGCACAACCCCCTCCCTTGACCCCTCACTCTGTAAAGACTACCAGTGCAATAAAACTCCAAACCAGAACTTGAAGTGCAAACCCCCACTACCATCCCTCACACACCTCATTTACATACCCATAATGTATGTATCTCATGTCTATTTATCTTGTTGTAAATATTTTACTATTATTGTCCGGTTGTAATATAATGAATCTATCCTACGCTCTTCTAGGGAGCTAAGCTTTGTCCGTGACTGGCATGGCTCTTTTCAGGAGATTTGACACAATTACCCAGAGCTCTCGCATCACTGACAAGTTTCTCTTTTGAGTCCGAAAGCGTGGTCAGTTTCAAGTCCAGTGGAGCATAAATGCGATTGAACGCTTTTTCTATTTTGCTAGTGAACCATGGCAGCAGAGTGGGAGCATGCGAGTAGTTGTCGTGGTTAGCATTAGCAGCGGTTGAGGTTTTGCTAGCACGGATATCTGTAATAGGCTGTTTATTGTTGTTGTCCTTGAGTCTCCTTGGAGTTGTAGTGCCCAAAAGCAAGCAAAAGTTATTTGTTTCCTCACTGTTTCAGGGTTAAGATTTAAGGATTTGCACAGGAGCTGGTAACACCGCGTGTGACTTCTATGCCACCATTACTATTATTGCTGACTGTAATATTACCGTCCTCGGGCTGCTGTGTCACAGAAATGTCCCAGTTTTCGGGACAAATATGGGAATTCTGACTCTGATTCTGATTTGAAGCACCTCAACTGTAGCCAAGTCTTTCTATGAGCACTGCTTTGTCCATTGTTGACTACCTGCATGGATCCAGGGGTAAGATTTGGAAAGAAACTGCTGACAAGAGTCACAAGAAAAACAAAAGAGACAAGCTTGTGGAGACAAGTTTTGGAGGAAGGAGACAGTGTGTTGTTGAGAGCACAATTTGAGGGATAAAAGGAGGTCAGTGCCATACTCTATTGTTGGAAAAATGCAGAGACTTGTGGTCTTTCAAGTGAAACCTGAAGTGGGGCTGAACCTGAACAGTTCACTGCAGTCATTTGTTACCTAGTCAGACTGTCATCAGATCATCATGAGCCAGAGCAGCCACAGGCCTTTGACTAGAGCACGGAGAAGGGCTGAAGCGTGAGTGGACACCCGAGGACCACTGACAGTCAAATGGCAAGATTTTGTTGCAAGACAACAAAGTCAAGTCACAGATGGAGATCAAGATGCGCCAGTAGCTGGAATCTGGTTGGAGTAGATCTAAGTGTTGAGATTGTTGATACTCAGATGCAGATGTTGCATAAAAGGGAGAATTTTGAGTTGAGCACTCAAGGGGAATGAAGAATTGTTTCATTTTCAGCCCCCCTATTCAGTCTAAACAAGTTCAGGTTATGTGAATATTTGTGTGCGATGAGCGCATCAATACTTTCTAGAGAAGGGAGGGTGTGGCCTGGTGGCAAATAAGGTGATACATTAATATAATGTCTAAAACAAGGAGAAACAGAACACAAGAAGCTAAAGTGAAAAGGAGTATCCTAAAGAATATTTCATATGGGCAATACTTAAGATAATTCAGTTATAAAACAAATAATGTAATGTAAAAACATAAAGTGGTGAAGGGCCAAATGAAAATAACTAGTAAAGTACCAGAGTAGACACACACGATTGCTGTGGTTTTGTATGGGTATTTCATTGGTCAGCAGAGGTGGTCAGACCAGTCTACCTGTGATGATTATGAGGTGGGTAGAGATGAAAAGATGGCGAAAGAAGCCAGCAACAGAGAGCACATGATCAGTAGCAGCATTAGCCTTGTGTAGGTCTATGTTATGTTTCAGAATCAGATGAAACTGTAGTCAATGAGTTACCACGCTTTTCCCGTTTGTGTTTGTGTGTTTCAAAAATGTTAAGGTGAAGCTAAAATAAACTTGAGGTCCAATGACAGAGCTGCCAACCGGGAAGGATTGAGTGGGCTCTCTGATAACATTTTGGTGTGGCTTCTATGTGGTAATCTTCTGTGATGTCCAGTGAGGATTTACACAGTTGAACTGTGAGTTTGTGTGCTTGCTGGACTTCTGCTTCATGTTAAGGGGACCATTCCCGCCAGAGTGTGAGTGTTAACCCGCTGGACTTCTGCTTCATGAGGAGAGGAGTTCTTTTGATTAACTTTGAGTTTGCTTGTCCAGGCCCAAAAGGTTGGGCACATTGGATGCTTGTGTATTGCGTGGCAAATGTATTACCGAGCTGCTTCTGCTCATACGTTTGTGTTCCCATACGCTGCCTGTCAACTGTGTTGCTCCTGCAACGCAGCTTTTGCCTGCCCTATCAGTTAACATGGAATTATCCTTTGATAATTATTGAAAAATATGATGTAATGATTTTCCTTTACCCTGCTGAAAGAGTGAGAAAGCCAGAGGGGAAATAAGAGGGATGGAGAGAAAGTTAAAGTAAAAAGAGAGTGCACCAGAAAGAAACTGCCTTTCTCATTTTGTGTGTATTCTCTTCATGTCTGTGACATATTCTACAGATATAGACATTAAAACTGTAGTAAAAAATCATATGCTGTCCTGACTGTTACAGGCCATTTCCAGGTAGTTTTTTGTTGAAAATGTGGTAGAAATATGCAAGACTCCGAATCCCTAGATGACACGACAAAGCAGTGACGCTTGACACACACATGAGAAGCACGTCTAACGGTGAACGGTCTAACCTGTTAACATAAACAGCAAAAAGGAAAAGCAATAGGTAACATCATGCAGCAGTGTACCCAGCTTGTCAGATACAGTGCCTTGCAGAAGTATTCACACCCCCCCCCCCTTGAATTTTTCCACATTTTGTCACATTTTAACCACAAATGTAAATGTATTTTTTCATATCCTAGCCATGCTTTAAACTTCTCCACAACTTTTTCCCTGACCTGTCTGGTGTATCCTTTGGGCTTCGTGATGCTGTTTGTTCACTAATGTTCTCTAGCAAACCTCTGAGGCATTCACAGCTGTATTTACACTGAGATTAGATCACACACAGGTGGACCCCATTTACTAATTAGTTGACATCTGAAGGCAACTGGTCACACTTGATTTTATTTAAGGGTATCAGAGTAAAGGGGGATGAATATTTTTGCACACCACACTTTTTCTGTTTTTATTTGTAAAAAAAAAAAAAAAAAAAGAAAAGAAACCATGTATCATTTTCCTTCCACTTCACAATAATGCACCATTTTGTGTCGGTCTATTACACAAAATCCCAATAGAATACATTTACATTTGTGGTTAAAATGTGACAAAATGTGGAAAAGGTCAAGGGGGTGAATACTTTTGCTAGGCACTGTAGCTAGATAGCTAGATGTGTGTGAGAGACATTGTCCGTGATTGCCAGCATCCTTTCCTCCACCTCCTCCAGGGTGACAAGCTCAGAGCCAACAAAAGACCCTGCCTTCTTATTGAGTTTATTCAGTCTGTTTGTGTCCTGTCCTGTTTGTGCTTTGATGCCCACACCCCATGGCAGATGATGAGCATCTGGTTGCAGACATTAAAGGACCTGAGCCTCCTCAGGAAGTAACATTAGCTCAGGCCCTTCTTGTAGACTTCCCCCATATTTGTAGACCACTCCAGTTTATTGTCCAGCACAACACCCAGGTATTTGTATTATTCCACAATGTGAACATCTGCCCCACCAATGCAGACTGTAGAGGGCATGGTCTTGTTCCTCCTGAAGTCCACCACCATCTCTTATGTCTTTGCTACGTTCAGCTGCAGGTGGTTCTCCCCACATCACTTGTTGACCAGGTCCTTGTACTCATCCTCCCTCCCACCCTCTACATCACGATGGCTGTGGCATCAGAGAATTTCTGCAGATGACACAGCTCAGTGCAGTACTTAAAGTCTGCAGTGTGGGTGGTGAAGAGGAAGGGAGACAGCACAGTTCCCTGGGGGGGCGCCAATGTTGCTGATCAGACAGTCAGACACACAGTGCTATAATCTCATAAATTGCATTCTGCCTGTCAGATAGTCAACCACCCAAGTGATGAGGGGAGAATCCACTTGCATGTTCTCCAGTTTGGACTTCAGCAGTCTGGGCTAGATGGTGCTGAAGGTGCTAGACAAGTGGAAGAACATGACATGGACAGTGGTGTTGGGTATAGGGAGGAGTAGGCTTCCTGCAGCAGATGACGGAACAGTATGTGACTCTACCTTTGCATCTGCTGCATGAAATAGAGGATTCCTAATGGATGTACCACACTCCGGCATCTAAGAGACCTGCAATGTTTTTTATTCTTTCTGTCTTGGTGTATGTGTGTGAGCGAGATAGTTAGTAGCATAAACTTTAAAAAGTTAAACAATAACATTTAGGGCACATATAATTAGATTAGAATAACTAGAAAATGCATATCATGCTGAAAATGCAGTGTGAATGGTTAAATTAAAGTCAAGATGATCTTGTAGTCCAGTGCATGGACCTGAGTCAGACAGCAATGTTAATTTGGATGTCAGCATTTGTGTACAAAAGTTAAATAAAAGTCATATTGCATGAGGGATGTGGAATATCTTCCATGATTGTTTTTAGACTTTCCAAGCAAACTAGCAAAGAGATTCTGACACGGTTTCCTATTTTTTTCTGTTGTAGACTGGTGACCTTGATTAAAGGACCTTACTAGAAATAATTATGACACAGCTGAGGCCTTTTAACATTTACAACAGAGAAAGGTTCCACATGTATAATGTACTCAACAAAAACACATTCAGACACTGCCACAGGTTTGATTTGATCAATCATCCAGTCAACCATGTGCATGCAAGTGTGACGTTTTTAACTACACTGGAAATTTCTCTTAAAGTAAGAGGATGAGGATTTGATCATGTGACCATGACATCATGTGATTTACCCATTCCCCAAAAAGGTTAAGCACCAGGGATCTACATCATATACACTTCTCACATTAGACTGAGAATTAACCCTAACCCACAAAAGTCAATTCCTATTTTCTGTTGTGGTGGTACACAAAAGTGGTACATGAAAACCTAAATTTACAGGTGACCATGGAAGTTAATTCTTCACCTTAAGGAAAAAGAGTTAATTTAACAAAAAAAAAAAACCTAATCTCAAAATTCAATTACCATCATACCATAAATTACTGTCATGGTCTTCAGTTTGCAAATAGAGGTGGTTTTATGGTAACCGTGTTATCTCAGTGTGAAACTTGTGTACTGTACTGGGCATACAGTCTGTTTAAAGATTGTAATCTTATCAGTTGTGAATGTCCTGGACCATGACCTGGATACTTCCCAGGTGTTGCTGTGAACAGACAAAATTTAAAGGTTCACCCTAAATTATGAGACCCTGAGGTCTAAAAATGATGCATTTGTTATGTCTACAAAATTAGGATAGTAAGATGTTGGATATCTTGTCAAGGTACAGCCACCATCAAATGAAGGCTAATGCAATTAACTTTAGACAAATAAATGCACATCTGTAAAATCTGAAAATTGAGCAACTTGAAGAATTTCAGTTCCAAGGTAAAGATGATGATAGTTGCCATAGATGTGATTATAAATTTGTAATTTTTTTTTTTTTTTTTTTTGCTTTCAAATGTAGCCCTCAGCTTTCACCACAGCTCCATCATTCCAGAACGGTGTTGCCAAGCAATGGTGAGACCAGCAGCAGACATGCTCTGTACAACACTGATGCTGCGGATAGGACAAGAGCAGTGGGAGGAGGGAGGAGTGTAGACATATCCGCTGCCTCCAACAGCCAGCATAAAGATTTTACAGCTGACATGATCCCTTACCGCACTCACAGCATTCATACTGGAGACATTAAAATGCTGTCTGAGCAAACGGCTGCAGCTTGCACTGTACAGGAGGTCAGAGGGAAAACCATGAGCTCACATCAACCCTGTTCTGGTGGAGAAGACCAGGATAACGTCAACCTCAGGTTAGACCAAATTACACTGGAGCAGAGAAGTTAAGGATAGAAATTAAAAAATATATATTGTTTTATAAAGCTTAAATTTTGGTTTCTGCTACAAGTAAAAAGTGTGTGTATAACAGGTAAATATCAATGATTAATGGTTTTAGTAGATTTCAATGTGGGCACTGTACATTATGAGAGGGTGATGGTGTGATTCAAATGATTTAAGAGGTACACATTGTGTGCTTAAAGAGTAAGAGTGAAAAGGGAACAGACGTTTCTATGTTTCCATCAAATACTGCAAAGAGTGATTTCCAACTTGAATTTGATGAAAAGGCAGCATGGAGAAGTCATCATTTTTTAATGTTAATCAAATTAAGCAAAGAAACGTATATATTCACCCACCTAGACAAACATTTCCTTTTTTCCAGGTTGCTGAGCAAAGAAAATAGCTCGAAGACAATCTCCCACAGCCTCAACATCATCAAAAACATTGGTGAGGAAAGGCTTGTCAAAGGGTGAGGGTAGCATATGCTTTGTATTCCCCCCCGCTATCTCCACCTTTTGCTACAAACATCTCTTATATTATATGAATATTACTGAGCACTGGTAACAAATAGTGATTAAGAACAATTTATTAACCATAAATTATTACCATAAATGAACACGGTAAGAAAAAATCTAATCAGAAAGCAGATAAAATGTATAAGAAATGCAACAATATTGTCTGTGGTTTGCACTGGACAGGTACTGTTTTATCTCTCTTGCATTTCTTTAGCTGTGTGTTTGTGTGTGTGTTACATTCATTGTTATGTAATTTTCAGTCTATTTCTACACCCACCAAAGCAATCTGCAGTATATGAGGGAGATTATGCAACAAGCACCTTCCTTCTGGATGTAAATACTGCCAACATTTCAAGAAGGAGACACCTGTTCTGATCAACAAAAATAAACCAGTCAATAATTAATTGTTGCGCTGACATGTAAAAACTTGCCATATTTTCGAACCTGTAATTAGCTGTGTAATTATAAATATGAATACAGATACTATGTCTCACCTAAGTACCCTATCCCACACTACACCATATATGTCAAATCAAATCAAATCAGTTTTATTTATATAGCCAAAAATCACAATCACTTTACAGTCTGTGCGGTGAACAACATGCTCTGTCCTAAGACCCTCGATTCGAGGGAGGAAAAACTTCACATGTTGATGGAAAAAACCTTTAAACGGGGAAAAAATAAGATGGAAGAAACCTCAGGAAGAGCCACAGAGGAGGATCCTCTCCCAGGATAGACTGACATGCAATAGAAAGAACAACAAAATCACAGTTTACAAGTTGAGTTGACAGGGTATCTGATACAAATTATAATATATGTAAAGTGTGTGGATCTGAGAGACAACTGAACCGGACGAGGCATCGCCAAGTCGTGCCCGAGCCACACAACATCCTCTCAACCGCGGCGACCTGGAAGAGGGCAGGACACACAAGATAGTTAATAATAGACAGAGAGATCAGAGTGAGGAGGCATCAAACTTTACAGAAATACAGACATAAGGAGCAAGTTAAACAGAGGAGAGAATGATCCAGTGGAGCCCAGGGTATGATGATCCAGATCATCATGGGAAAATGAGGAAGATAAGGAGGAAGATATAGAGAGCATAGAGAGCAACACAGCTTGCAGCTTCTGGAGACAGAAAACAAAAACAAAAGATATAGAAATGTGATGTTAATCAGAATAAACAGATTGTTTCTCATTGGCAGGACAGTGTGAATTCTAATACAATAGGTAACGCATTGAGCCTGAGACCGACTGACTGAAGAAGATAGCAATCGAAATCAGTAATAATGAAGGCTAAGTCAAAGAAGTAGGTTTTGACTTCAGATTTAAAGGCGTCATAGAGCCAGGTTATTCCAGAGGAAGGAGGCACAATAGGATAAAGCCCTGCAGCCAACTGACTTCTTCTTAATCCTGGGAACCATCAGGGGCCCTGAATTTTGAGAGTGTAATGCACAAGTTGGAATAGATGGTATAATGAGATCTGACAGGTACGACGGGGCAAGGCTGTGTACAGTTTTGAATGTCATCAGCAGCAAATTAAAGTCTGATCTTATATGAGTTGGGAGCCAATGCAGTTAGGCTAGGATGGGTGCAACAGAAGACCTGAAATAGGACATTGCAATAATCCAGCCAAGACGAAACAAAAGCATGAAACAGGATCTCTGCATCAGCCGTGGACAAGAAGGACCTAATTGTAGCTATATTGTGCAGGTGGTAAAAAGCGATCTTGGTAATTTCACTGACGTGCTGATTGAAAGAAAGGGGAGAATCAAAAGTAATACCAAGGTTGTTGACATTTGGACTGAGAAATAACACAGTTGTCAAGAGTTACCATCATCTGAACAACCTGGTGTGTCTGTCACTGACCAGCATCTCAGTTTTGTCCAAATTCAGGAGCAGGAAGTTTTCTGACATCCATTTTTTCACTGCAGACAAGCAGGTCTCTAATTTTGTGATTTGAAATGTATCATCAGCTTTCATTGGCACAAACAGTTAAGTGTCGTCCACACAGCAGTGGAAATGTAATCCTTAACTCTGAATAATTTGGCCAAAAGGTGAAATATATAAAGAGAAGAGCAAAGGGCCACCACGAGTTGAGTCCTGCGGAACTCTGTACTTCACATCGATAAATATTGATGTAATAGTATTTTAAGAAACACACTGTGTTCTTCCTGATAGGTAAAACTTTAGCCAAGCATCAGACTTGGCGAGACCAAGAGTTCCCGCAGGTATGTGTTATAAAAACAACACAACTTTGTCAACAAAGTGCAAAGGCTCAAATCAGCTCCTGATGAGCACAAAGAAAAGCAAACAGCAAGCACAAACAGCAACAATTTGGACTCGTGCTGAAACTGATGGTGCATTCAGGTGCAATTCCAGTCAATAGGAAAGGAGAGATTCAAACCTTGGGAAATGTAGCTACTAGATGCCAGTTAAAGGACACTGGGTTTGGCACATTTTTCCCTTTGTTTGGAGGCTTTGGTTATGCATGGAGGCCACATGTTGGTTTACATGCAGGTCCCCAGTTAGGTCTCCTGGCTGGTTCTTCTCTAATTTTGTGTTCTGCTAGTGTCCTTGTCACTACTGGTAGCATGAGGGAGTACTGTCGCACAGTTGCAGTCAATCAATCAATCATCAATACAGCAAGGAGGAACAGGAGGAGCAATACCAGAGCCCTACAAAATGACCTGTAGAAGGTCACTGGTGTGCATGTTTCTGCCATTCATGAGAAAGGACGGGGGGGTCTATCTATCTATAGATATGTATATACTCAGAAAACTTGTGTTATGATATCATCAGTGTGTGTGTGTGTGTGTGTATGTGTGTGTGTGTGCGTGTGTGTGTCTGTGTGTGTGACCACCACAGCCTTCCTATACCAGGAATATCGAGACACCTCCAAGCTGCAGGAGATCGAGCTACGGCGACAACGTGAAACCCTTTCACCTGTGGTCACAGGGTCTATGTTGTCAGGGACCACAGCAATGTCCCCCCCGGTGTTACAGCTGCAACTGAGGAACAGTGCACGCTCACTGAGCTTGTGGCAGAATCTAGAAGCTGTGCAGGCCAGTGGCCTGCTCACCCAGTTACCACAGAAAGAAATCATAATGCAAGAGGTAAGTGGTTTTGTCAGGGTGAAATGTTATTTGGATATACTGCTACTACTATAAACAGTAGTGATAGAATATAACATTCAAGAATTAATCATTACCTTTTAGATTTCATCATTCATTGTCATCTTATCCTACACCAGACAGGAGAAAAACATAAAATACTACTAGTAGACTGGCAACACAGATATTTAATTTTTAAACACAATATGATACACTGTAATACACAGTGTATTATATCGCACTGTATGTCAGCCAGTTGATTTGCACTGCCAAACCTTGCCAGACTTATAAAACAACCCTGCAATACATGGGAGGATGACCTGGCAGCAGAAAAGATGACTGAGGTCGATCACATACAATGGTCATCCACATACACGAAAATAAACTGTGACAACCTGTGGAACTGGTTATCCTTTGCGGGTTAGGGTGTAGAATAATGTTAGTGTAATGTTAGAAGCAATGTCAAGGCTCCTCCCCAACCATTAAAATGAAAGTAAATAAAGGCAGACAGAGACGATAAAAATATGATAAAAAACCTTTTTCACAAGAATTAAACCAAGGGATGCTATCACGCTATTTTGCCAAACACAATTCTGAAATTCATCAGATAGCCTCAAGCTGGAATTCTGATGAAGCACAGGGATGTGTACATGATTATAGAGAGGCAGGGGCTCAAAGTCAAAAAAGGGCAACATGTGTGCATGCATTTTTCAGGCCTTAAAGGTCCCATATTATACTGTTTTTCATTAATTTCACACAGCTGTCAGAGGTCCAACAACACTGTATTTGAAATGTATTACCCCAAACCCATCCCTGGTCCTGAATTTCAGCTGTCTTAAAGTTGCTCAAGTGAGCTCTAATGAGAGCAGGTTGTTTCTGTGCCTGCACCTTTAAATGATTATGAGCTCCAAAGCGGAGCTAACTAGTTAGCCAATTTCAAGCTTACGTCACCAAACTTGTAGCAACTGTAAATACTATCAATACATGGCGACACTTACCTGTGGCTTGGGTGCAGTTCCTGGGTTACGTATGGTTGGGACTGATCCTTTTACGAGGGTCAGTGTCGAGGCAAAGCCAGGTTTGTACTGACCCTTGTTACTGAAGCAGTGCTTAGCACACGCACATAAAATTACACGAACCGCAGCCAGTCAAAAATGAAATGCAAACACTGTCTTTTCTGTTGTTCTGTGACAGTATATAGGTACATTTGTTGATTTTTACAACCAACAACAGAACAATTTGCGTGTCTAGCTCTGAGCAGCAACATTGTGAAACACTGCTAGCTTACCGCTGGACACACTGAACTTCACCTGTGGATGGACACCCCCCTCTCAGATATCTCCTGTCACCGTGCAGACGAGGCCTGCCTATGACACTCTCTCCTGTCGTAACATAACAACAGGAACTGAATTTGAACAGCCTGGAGTCCCAGTATATCAGTGGGTGGGCTGCAGAGACCATGCAGGACTCATTTGCTCCTCATTCTGGGAGTTGGTAGGCTCAGGGAGGACCAATTTATATATGTTGACACCAGAGAAAATGTATTTTTCATAACATGGGACCTTTAACCCTTTAAGCCCCAAGCCAGTTTTCTAGGGTTAGGGGTTAGGGTTAGGGTGATTCACAAAGTTTGATGTTTCGTTGTTTATTTGGGTAGTGTTTGGGCTGTGTTTGGATCATATAAAAATATATAAATGTTTTATACACATTGTAGCCCAGCTTCTGCTGTTTAATTTGATATAAAATATGACTATGTTCTTTCATAATTAGTGCAGTAGTGGCTCTGAGGTTGTTCTGCATGTCTTAAGGGTTAGGGTAAGGGTTTGGGTTTAAAACAATATATAGATTCATGTAAAAAAATGAATAAACAAAGTACTTGTAGAAAGCTATCTACTTAGCTGTGTATCCTGTGTAGATGTGAATGATATACAATTGCCATTTCTTTTGTGTCAACAAATTATTGTCAACATGAGTTTATTCACATTATCATAACATCATCATAATTGAAGTTTGGAAGATATGCATTAAGAGGTCTGCTACCCTTAGCACCGTAGGAAGCATCCTGGTGCTCCTTCTCCTTCCTTTTCTGAATCCTTTTTTTTTTTTTTGGGCATTGTGCTGCAGGCATAATTTACATGAATCCACTCTGAAAACTCTGAAATTACCATATTATTAATCATTTATTCAGTGGCTGCGCCAGAGTAGTTTTTTCAGGTTCAACTACGGTGGGGCTGACCCATACAGCAGTGGGGCTCAAATCAATGCTATAATTTCAATGCTAATATATATTCAATAAAACAACACCCTCCCACAGCTAGAAACATGCACGCGTGCGTGCGCACAATCACGCACACACACAGACAGACAGAGAGAGAGATGATTGTCCTAAAGCCATGTATAGTCTACCACACAACAGCCAAGAGTCAAAACACATCTCCAACAAATTAAGTATGCTAGTTAAGCAACAAGACCACAGCAAGGAAGAGCATGACCCAACCCATAGTGCTCAGCCTCGTTCCTCACAGTCCATGTTTTACATTACACACAAACATAACACCCCAATCAACATATAATTCCTTATAATTATAATTATATGCTATGTTGGTGCACATAAAATATGACCTGTGGATTATCATTGTGCTGTCAGATGGACTCCGCTCAGGGAATGAGGCCAAATCATGTCATGATTACATGCAATAACATTTGATGTTAAATGGGCATGACAGGATGCACGATGTAAAATCACTTTCAGGATTTGCACCTTCAGCAAAATGCATTTAATTGCCAAAATGTACAATATTTATAACATACATATGCACACACTTAGAGCTTGGATCTGGCCCAAAAAAAATGAAGCCCGACCAGACCTGACCAGACTCGAGCCGAGCCCTGCATGTTGTGTCCAAGTTGTGTTAACTGTAATTATGAGCCCGAGCCCGATTTAAACCCTACATTTTTTTTTTATATGTGGGCCGTTATAACGCAAGCTCCACGTTGCACTTACACTACACAATCAGTGATGCCCCTAACGCCTTACTCTAATCTGACCACTTTTTTCAGTGAGGAGTAATCTAACACAGTAATATTTCCAAACCACTAATCAGATTAAAGTTACTTATTCAAATCACTGTGCGTTACTATTATTTTTGTCATTTTCCTTAGTAAAAATATATATTTATGCTTTTTTTTTTTGCGTCTCAGAAAGTGACGTCACGTGCTCGAGAAGTCACGTTTTTAGCACGAGGACACTCATTCACGTGTAAAACCACGCAGTGGCGCAAACAACATGGAGGGAGGAGAGAGATGCACGTTTTGTAGCTGGAAGTACTGTCATTATTTTTGAGTTATTACAAAAAAAAAAAAAAGAAAGAAAACCACACACACACACACACACACACACACAAATGCTTGATCAAATGCCAGCCCAACCTGGCCCGAGGTTACTGACTGGAAATGTCGGCCCGACCCGACCCGCGGTCCGGTCCGGTCAGCGCAGAGAATCTAAAGTCTGGCCAGTGGCGGGGATGGGATCATCTATTGTCGGCGGGACGGGCGCAGGTGGGCACATAATGCTGGCAGAGATGAGAGCATGCGCTGTCGGGGAGACGGGAGGATGCAAGCCAGGACGCAGAGGGTCGGTTCGGCCCCACTGACCAGCGTCAACAGACTCTTCAGATATCCAGACTTTAACTGGTGACAGTCGCTGTAACTATATATAACTAAGTGGACACTGCAGAGACAGGCGTTGGTGCTGATTTCTAACTCTCCACAGCAGCTCCTTTTGACAAAATCGATCCACCGTTTCCTTATGTTGTCATCCTTAGGAAACTTAAACAAGCTAACGGTGTTGTTACTCTACACACTGTGGCATCCAGGGAAGATGCTGGAGAGATGTGGAGGAGACATGACTGTTTAGCTGACTGGTTGACTGGTTAGCTAGCAAACTATTCCAAGAGATGCTATCCAAGACAAAAAACACTTAAGCTAATGCACTGAGTGTATTTATAGGACTTATGCAGCAGGATCGGGTTTATGCACCTCATGGCCGTGTTATGATTTGCACGATTTTCTGACCCGCCCATTAAATCCTGAACACAGAAATAAATGAAACACAGTTTGTGAGCCTAGCTCCAAAATTAAATTATAAATGGTTGAATGCTTTTTACATGTTTTAAGGAAATATGTATATGACCCTGAAAATTGCTGAATTTGCTTTACATGGACTTTAAGACCCAGTTTACACAAGGACGCTTGCGGGTAAAAACGACAAAATATTTTATTGGAAGTGTCTTTTGTTTTTTTTGGGGCTTAAAAATGCAAAAATCTGAAACCACCCTCCAGAGTGGAAAAGTTGAATATGCTCTGCCGCAGCGTTTCCATGTTCACTGGCAAAAGGCAAAACTCTGCTCAGATCTGCTCACGTCGCGTACGCCTTTACGTCACATACATGCGCCAGTACAGGGAAATAAACAAACATGTCAGATTATTTCCATGCATCGGACCTTCAAGCTGCTCTGGCAACTCTAATAAACGTACAGGAGTCTTTCCACGAAATGTACAGGATATGTACAGATAGTATTACTGAGCAGACAAAGATCTGTAATTATCTCTATCAAATTTTAGATGCACCAATTCATTTGCGTGAAGCAGAGGTCACGGGCAGGGTCAGTGAAAAAAAAAAAAGTAGCGTCCGTCTCAACCGAATATTCAGGCCAGCTGTATGTGTCAAATCAGGCAGTATTGAAAGATCTCTGCTGGTTACCCAATAGCCTTGAAGGGTACATTTTCTTGGTGCTGCGGTCCATCCCCGGGTCGTTGGCTAGTGTCAGTGTTAGCATTAGCATCATGGCCAGTGTCCATGCCCGCAGTGGTTGGCTGTGGGTGGCCATGCCAGCCCCTTTCCTCGTCCTCTTCCTCCCGCTCCTGCTGCTGCTCAACCTCCTCTTCGTCTTGCTCATCTTCCTCTGGCCGAGCCTGACGCATGGGAAACGCGGGACCGGAGTGGTCGTCTTACCCTGCAGGTGTCGGTGTGTCCATAGTTTTATCCAACACGCCCGCCACCACCTTCTGTTGTTCTGTCTGACAATGTTTAAAAATAAATTCGTCCATGATAAATTTTGAACTTCATAACGTGACTGTAAGCCGCTAACTACAGCAAGGTAGCTTCTCACAAAGTCAGCCTCAACTAAATGTCTCTGTGACGAGCACACACTAATAGCACTCACATGAGTGATGTATGGACTGACAGGTTCCCCACTGATCTCAGGACAGTGATGGCCTATGTTGATTAATAATTATGGGGATGCTGGAGGCCGACTCTTAATGAACTCAGATCAGTGAGAGTTGTCATCGCAGCTGCCTGAATGCCGTTATGACGTGGAGTTGCTGTTGGACTCTGCACTTCTCTTGGTTGTTATGGTAGGGCGAACGGTAGGGCAAACACAACTGTTGATGGGGCTGTAGCCCAACCAAGCCATATCCCGCCTATGCATTTTGCATTTATTGCATTGTTATTATTATTATTATTATTATTTGGGGGTCATTATTATCATTATTACATAGGCGCCACCACAAATTTTGGGCCCCATGTTTTTTTGCTTTTTTGTATTGTTTTTTTTTTTTTTTTTTTTTTGGTGAAATTATGTGAAAGACAAGGTGACATGAGGAACAAGTACATCACACCACAAGGATGAATACAGACAGGGGACATACAGTCCAGATAACAACAGAAAGGTAGTATAGGTGTGTGTGTGCGTGTGTGTGTGCGTCCAAGTGGCTGAGAGGCAGATAGTATGATATTATAAACATATGTAATATGGCATAGATAGATGATACAATAAAAATAAATAAGTAAATAAAGTAAAAAGTATAGATAAGAAAAGAGAAGGAGGAGGAAAGAAAAAGTTAACAAAAAATAGCTAAATAAGTAGTAATAGTATGCAACACGAAATGAGATATATTAACATAGTATAGTGTCATATAATTTGATATACATATAATGTAATATAAAATGTAATTTCATAATAAACTCATGTGCCGAGGCTCTGCAGCAGACCCAGGTTCGACTCCCCGGCCCGGGTCCCTTTGCTGCGTGTCACTCCCCCTCTCTTTCCCTGTTTCCTGTCACCCTCTTCAAGCTGTACTATTAATAAAGCCAGAAAAAGGCCAAAAAAAATACTTAAAAAAAAAAGGTATGATTTAACCTAATATAGTCTGAAGAGATAACGGTGAGGTATGATAATGGGAAACAGGGCAAAATTATAATATATCATGATATAATATAGCACAAGATAATATGTAATAATAACATGATAACAATCATCATAGTATAGAGTATTATTACATGGACCTTTGAGTCATTGAAAAAAATCTTTGTGGCCCTTTAAGATTTGTATTTGAGTACCCCTGGCCTAGACCTCCCTGTGCTAGAGGGAACTGACTTCAAGGGTTACATACATATACCCATATACACATTGCTCAGTTGCATTCTTTAGTTGCGTAATAAGTACTAAATAAAACTTTTGGAGGTATACAATGATCCTGTATTCTGAGAACAGCTCAGTCTAATACTGTAACAAACACGGGTCTTTGTAAGCTGGCATTCTGAACAACCACTGTAACCTACATTTGAGTAAAACTGGCACAAAAGCCTTTTCAGTAGGTTTGAATGTTTCATTTCAGTTATTGTCAACACAAACTGCCTTTCATGTTTCGTCATTTATTACAAAGTTTACAAAATGTACAAAAACATCAGTGTAGTAGTGAACACTAAAATATCCTCTTTTTTAGAGGAAGGAATTTTCCTCATCTGGCACATAAAAATGAAGGCTAACTACTGTAACAGTCAAGATCATAAATATAGAATACAAAAATTACAAAGAAATTAATTCTATAGCAAGCATGTATGTTTTAGATTCTCACAGTTTTGTGCAAACCTCTTCATTATTGGATGTGCAAATGAACATCCATTAACCCTTGTATGTTCTGCTCTGTAACATGCTTGGCGCAGACTGCACATACATACATTACTGATACTACTTTTAGTATTAACAATAAGAATACCTTTAAATAAAAATGCAAGAAATAAATTATAAAATGTTCAATGTATTTGATAACAATATGCTTGATGTAAACATATAGAAAACAATATTCATCAGGATGTGGTGACATCCCAGAGGAAATGTTTACTGCTCAAAGCTTGCGCTTTTACGGCTATGGAGCCATGAAGGAGCACTTTCCAGCACTGGGGAGACCAAACTGAGATTTCTCATTTGTTTCTCCTAAAATTCCTTAGGAGCAATAGGTGAGACTTGACAGCTAGCAACAGGAGCCATACTTGAGACATGACATAGCTTTATTTGAGCCTTTTGTTGGAGACAAAAATGAGCAATACTGGAACCGTAATTTTACCAGCACTGGGAAGACCAAACTGCAAAAACCACAACAAAACCCACATAACAAACCCAGCCAGAGGAAAATTTTACTGCTCAAAGCTTGCTCCTTTCCAGCACAGGGGAGAAAAAACTGAGATTTATCATTTATTTCTCCTAAAATTCAGTAGGTGCAATAGGTGAGAAATGACAGCTAGCAACAAGAACCTTACTTGAGACATGACGGAGCTTTATTTGAGACCTCCTTTGAAAACAAAAATTAGCAATACTGGAGCTATTCTGGAGCATATATATCAACACTTGAAAAACATTGAAAAAAAGCCTTTTATTAAAATCACCATCTTTAGTATACAACACAGCAGCACTTTATAAAGCACAGTTTGAACAGAATCATGATAACATTTAACATTTCTGACAATAGTGATCTCTTAAGAAAAAAATGCAGATTCCCTTAACCAACCTGTAACAACTGACTATTTCAGCTGGTAGTGTAAGACAGTTTATTAATGTGTCTCTTCTCAGTGAAACTTCTTAAAGAAGTGTCTAACAGTGTTCCACACAGCTGCACAACAATGCAGAGCATTCATTACTTTAGTCTTTTAGCAGTATTTGTGTATAAGGACTTATTTGACCATGATCACCTCACCAAATGCCTTCTCAACTGAAGTCCATCCCTCCCATGTGCGATAGTGCATGATGTACCTGAAAGAATGACAGTAAGCCCAGATTACAAATGAATCCCCTTAAAGGTCCCTTATTATACTGTTTTTCATCAATTTCACATAGCTGTCAGAGACAGCTCTGTATTCGATATGCATTGCCCCAAACTCATCCATGGTCCTGAGTTTCAGCTGTCTAAAAGTTGCTCTACAGAGCTCTATTCAGAGCAGTCTGTTTCTGTGCCTGCACCTTTAAATGCTAATGAGCTCCGTCTGTCTATGCCTACTTGGAGAGCCCTGCCTGCTATGTCACTCTAAGGGAGAGGATGCCCCTTGTGTTAGCAATAGCATGTGCTAATGTTTACGGTGGATGTATATATGTATCGCTATGGCTGCAGAGATTTTTTCGTTCAACCATACCAGTTTGACCCAGAATATGACCCAGAAGGAGAGGCTCCTGAAGAAGTACAGACTCTGTGGCTGCAGCAGGATGTTTCAGAATGGTTAGTGTGTCTGTATAATGTTAGTTTGTTCGTATGTGTTGCTACATTTACTACCATGAAGCTAATGGCTAACAGCTAGCGAAAGCTGTGTTTGTCTCCAACTCAGTCTCCAAACTCTTGGACACTGTTAGCATCGTCTCTGTCTCCAGTCTGCACATGTTTCCAGACTTTTAACCGTGCAAGCATCGTAATATCCTTAACATTAAACTCACTTAAAACTCCAATAATAGCGGACTGAAGTGGGGCTGACTAGTTAGCCAAATTCCAGCTGACTTCACCATACTCGTAGGCAACTCTAAATACTATTAAACCGCGACGACACTTTTCGGTGGCTCGGGTGCAGTTGCTGGGTCCAGTATGGTTGGGACTGATCCTTTTATGAGGGTCAGTGTCGAGGCAAAGCCAGCTTTGTACTGACCCTCGTTACTGAAGCAGCCCGATGTGAAGTGATGAGCACACACACACAAGCTACAACAGCCTGTAGGAGCGCCATGTTACCAGTGGGTGGGCTGCAGAGACCATGCAGGAATTGCTTGTTTTCCTCATTCTGGGAGGCTCAGGGAGGACCAGCTTATATATGTAGAGACCAGAGAAAACTTGTTTTTTTATGATATACCATAATAGCAAACTATCAAATATAAACTAATTACTGCATGGAGGACAGTCCATGACCACTCTTTGCATTGCAAGTTTTATATTCATACATTTTTTAAGGTATGTCTTTTTATGTAAGTGCGTTGGATTCAGAAATGAATAACACAATAACATTTATTTTTGTAATTTTCAAATTTTGGACTCATTAGTGAATATGAGAAGAATGAATGAAACACAGATTGATAGGAGCATGGCAGATCTTCCACCTGCTGACCCAGATCTGAATATTTGTGTCTATGGGGGAATAATTAATGATACAGCATCTCTCTACAAAAGCAAGGAATCTCTGTCTGTCTCTGTGTGTGTCTGTCTGTCTGTGTATGTGTGCCTCAAATATCTCTGCAGATCAGGATCAGACTGATCTGAGAGTTTCAATATGGCTGCTGCTTGGTTCAAGGGTGTGCAACGTCGCATTTGTTTGGACTACAATGATACCATTAATAAATTATTTCATAAATGCTTTACAAATTCCACTAGCATTGTCAACCATAGCAACCATAGTCACGTGTGCACCAGAGCCAATCTCTGCACACCATAGCCACGTGCGCACCAGAGTCAATTACTGCAGAGCTCAAACCCATGACATACTTTAAGACACAAGCGAATTTATACCTGCAGCGGCGCAAGCTGGACCGGGATTTTGCCAGAGGTTCGGTCCCGCTCTGTGCATCTAAACTGACTGTTGTGGATTAATGAGTCTAAACAGGTCCACACTGAGTCTGTCCCAGTCTGAGGAGATCTGGATACACGAGGACAACAAAGCGGAATCGGAATCTGTGGATGTTCGTGTGTAGCTAGCTGCTAGCCCACCCCCACACAGCCCACCTCCCAAGTCAATGGACCGGACGCACCGGCAGGGTAAATAAAGTCCGCCACGCTTTTTTGCGAAGATTGCCGTCACGTTTGCTTTGTGTCTGGTGCAGGTAGAAATGGTAAAAACGGGCTTTTGTCATGAAAGTGTCTGCAAGCAGCAAGATTGGTTGCTGAGGAACAGGGGAAGTTGTGTGAGGGATGCCGGTGGTGATACCGACAGTGACAGAGATGACAAGTTTTGAGAGTTGAGAGAGTTGTGACATGTAGCGTGTTTGGAGTGTATAGTTAGTATGTTACATAGTGAGCTGAGGAGCCCTGAGCCTGAGGCATTGCCTGCATTTAAATGCAAATAGTTACATATAACTTTGTGAATTTCAAAAACTTATGCACAAATTTAGCAGACAACAATTTATATTTGCATTATAACTAATGTATTTGGTTAATTAAACATATTTGTGGTTTTCATAGTAAAAAAAAACTTTTTCCTACTCTGATTTTATGTTATTTTGTGATTTTAGATCCATAGTGTTAATACAGTATGTCAAAATGAAAAACTGTGTAACTGTACTGTAACTGTGTAACTGTACTGTGTAACTGTACAGTCACACATGTGAGGTTATGCTGAAAATAATGAAACCAAACAAGGCAAGGTAAATAGTTTTTATGGTGAAATATAATGGTATAATCAGAAGTAGTTAAAAACAGCCAATTATATCCCTGACGTCCCACCTTCAAACACAACCTCATTTGGCCATCCATGAAAAAGCTACTTAAAGGGATATTCCGGTGTAAGTTTAATCCATGTTCTAACACACCTTGACACAGAGTACGACCCCCCCTCAAGAGATAAAGTTTGCGGACCGCTAGCTTACGTAGTTTTAGCATCCTCAGAAACGACCGCACAACAACAATACACTGCAGTAAAGGGGTCCAAGTATAAATCGCCATCAAAAAGGCACAGATTTTGCTCAGAACAGCACCAAACTTCAGCAACATTAGAAACAGGGTCCCTGCACATTTCAAGGCTTCAAACATTTGATATCGTTGCTGGCTTTGTTGGAAAAGATAAGCAAAACTCACCACCCAAGAAGCCTCCTTGTTGTGGGGAAGCCCTGCGAGTCGATTACCGAGTGCAGTAGAGTCCCGCAGTAATGATATTCACTGAGCTGCGGAACTCTGTACTGCACTCTGTAATCGACTCGCAGGGCTTCCCCACGACGAGCCTGCAGCTGGAGAGGTGGGTTTTGTTTATCTTTTCCGACAAAGCTGGCAATGATATCAAATGTTTGATACCTTGAAATATGTGCTGGGACCCCGTTTCTAATGTTGCTATAGTTTGGTGCTGTTCTGAGCATTATTTGTGGATTTTTGATGGCAATTTATACTTTGATCCATGTCCCTCACTCTGGTAGCATAATATTTCAAAATGGCGGCCACAATCAAAATGGCGGACTTGGTATTGATGCTGAGACATATTCGGGGCAACACCGTATACACGTATGTGCATTTTGGTGTAGATGGGCAATTGTATGTTTAAGTTATAAAGACTTGATGCTTCACGGCGAAGGGAAAAAATGGTTTCCACTGTCACGCCCACCAAGTATGACGTGTTTAATCTCTAGGACACGACAGTTTTCAAAGTAGGCATGAATTTGGGAAAATGCAGCCACACATCAAAACGGCCGACTTCCTGTTGGATTGATGGTATCGGTCCCCCAGACTTTTTTGCGCATCTGCTCGTAATGAATCTGCGTAACGAATTTCGTTTATCTATGTGCATGTGGACGGCAGGCAAGAACAATAGGGGGCACTCACAGGTCTGCGACCTGCTCAGGCCCTAACTATATATGGTGCATATTTATAAAGTAGCATACTGCAACTTCAGTGAGCACTTGCAGAGAGCTCTTTATTTGCTCTGAGGTCAACCTGAGATACATGAATTGAGGAGACTGGGATGAGAGTAGATAGATTTCATGATGAGACCGCTTTGATGTCTCTGCATGAGATCAAAAAGAGACACAAGAGTTGAGACAATCTGAGATTTTATTGAGAGCTTGATGAGATCTCCTTTGAAACTTACAGGGAGACCAACTTGAGATTTTCTGCACCTGTTTGATCAACCTGAGATAAATGAATTGAGGAAACTGGGATGAGAGTAGACAGATTTCATGAAGAGACCTCTCTGATGTCTCTGCCTGAGATCCGAAAGAGATACAAGAGTTGAGACAATCTGAGACTTAATTGAGAGCTTGAGGAGATCTCTTTTTGAAACTTACGGGGAGCCCAAGTTGAGATTTTGTGCACTTGTTTCTCATGAGAAACAATTGAGAAACAGGTGAAATCATCCATAGCGTCACTTTGGTCTCACATAGATCTCATATTTGTCTAGGAGAAATGAATGAGACACTACTGAGATCTCCTCTCCAACTTTGGTTTCCTCTGGGATTTCAAACATAAAAATAAAGATACAATTTCAACCCAGTTACACAAAAGTTTCCAGTATGGAGAATATTTATTGTGGGATGATGGTCAAACACTTCAGCTGATGTAATGTGTGAGGGCACTCAATCTTTTGACTCTGTGAGAGTGGTGAGACAATCAACTCACTGCAATCAGGTGTGTGTGGCACTGACTGGCTGATTAAGCACAGGTATGGGGAGTTTTCATATACCCTGTGCTCTGTGCTGACTCATTATCTCACCCTCAGAGGTATTGAAAGGTTTTTTTCATTTTGTGTTTTCTGGGTCTCCTGGACAATTTTGGTTTTGAGTTAGCTGCTTGGCAGTGGAGGTTTAGTTAATCATTTAGTGCTTTATTTCATTAAGTAAGCCTGTAGTGGCTCTATACTGTTTTTTTTTTCTCCCCTGTCCAATCGATCACTTTTGCGATTTTGTGGTTATCCCTCTGGGATAACTTTGAGACACCCCTGGGTCCGAACCTGTGTTCCCCCATGTCCATACTGGATTTATTATACAGTGTTAACAGTGATGAGATCAGGCTCAGATATATACAGTGTGAATATTGTAGTTATTTTAATGTTTTTTGTAAAGCCCTCTGTACATGTAGGATATGATTAATCAGATCTTAAATGTAGTTTTACAAAGGGGATTCATTCATTATTTCACTGGACGATGTCAGTACTCATAATACAAACATCACAGTGCCATCTGCCATCTTTCAGGAAGAAAGTAAGGAACAGAACGATTTCTATATTATTATTATACAGAGAGGAAACATGGACTGCAAAACGTGTTCATCACAGAGCCACATGTTTTTTCACAGGGCAGATGGTTACCAACTATCTTCAGAGACCTTCAACCACTTTAGACTTACTTGTGAATGTCACTCAGTCCAATACTTGAAATTGCAGGATCTTCAGCTCTACAAGCCTGGTTGTTTCTTCAGGAGAGTAGAAGCCAGAGATGCACCTTGTTCTTTCCTGGAGAAAAAAGTTAATGATGTACTAGCTGTAAACGATATCTAATAGCATAACTGATACAGTGCAACACCTGTAATAAACCTTGTACTCTTCTCAAAAATGAGTAGCAAAGCTACATAACAGTCTCATTACCGTGATGCCAAGTTGTTACAGTATAATGATTGAATGACAGTATTTGGTCTAATACGGGGTCCTTACAATCGCAAGTTACAGTCAGCTGTTATAATTAAAGGCAACTGACAGCAGAGAAAGGATACAGCCGGTCAAAGTAAGACTGCTATCTTATGATTATTTTACAGCTGACTTGGCTCAGATTTAGCACTGCCTCAGTACCTAGTAAACAGTCCCATCACCTTGACTGTTACAGTTTATGTTAACTAATATTAGCTAGAGATATGTTTTGGTAAACAGCAGGGCTGTCAAACGATTAATTTTTTTTTAATCGCGATTAATCAGATTTTGTCCATAGTTAACTCGCGATTAATTGCAAATTAATCGCAATTTTTTTGGGCACATTTTTTTTCTTTTCTAAATGTACCTTTGTGTATTTATTCATGTTCTTATTACTTTTAGCAACATAAGAAAGGGTTAGGGTTAGGAAAATATGCTTGCTTTATGAAAATGTTTGTTCAACACTTGAACAAAAAATATCCCCTTAACCTAAACGGGATAAAAACATGGTGATGTCTGCTTTTGGCAGGGGGCAGTGGGCTCTCTGCATCTGCCATGTGATTGGCTTGCAAATGATATTTGAGACTCGATGTACTTGAGTGGTAACTCATTTCATGTCGACAGTACATGCAGATAACTTTTGACCTATCGTCCTATCATTCTGGCAGTGAAAGTGAATTTGCCGTTCGTAAGTCCTCTCTCCATTTCCTTTCACTTTTGCTTTTCAGTCCCCCATGTTTTTCCTGAGCGCCAACCCTGCGTCTTATTCTTCTGAGTCCCTTTCTTATTTTTCTGCCACCCTCTGGATCAAGACTACAGGTGCCATAGGCAGCCGTAAATCATACAATGCGCGTTTCTTTTTTTTTAATACAGAGCATTAATCGCGCGTTAAAAAAACGGCGGAAGTTGCATTAGCGTGTTATTAATGCATTAACTTTGACAGCCCTAGTAAATAGACAATGTTAGATCCTACTTCCTGGTCTAAGGAAACATTGCATTGTTCATTGCATACATTGCATTGTTCAGCTCTTTACTCGTCAGCAGCTGTTTCCAGTGTTCGAAAGCCTTGACAATAAATACTCCTGTGTAGCTTATTTTTACATCACTTCTTTTCTTTGCCATGGACATCAAGTCTTTTCAGGACCTTTTCAGGTCTTTTCAAGAACTTCAGCATCATTGTTTTTACAGAGTAACTACTGAGGCTGCTCCACTTCCTCATATTGTCCTGTGGTGATTTGTTAACTCACCATTTTTTGACTCAGATTGGGTTGTCTGTCTGTGAGGGTTACATCACTGTTTAGAATTTAGAAGACATTTCCTGCACTAATTAAGAGACACCGTGATGATAACTGAATATTGCCGTGTAAATGTGTTCTTACAGAACGTATGAAGTACATGGATTACATGGGACTGAATTTTTGGGCATGTTAAAGCCCTCAAATGCCCCGATGCACCAGCAGACTGCCACTACAGAGTAGGGGTGTAACGGTTACCGGTGTCACTGTAAACCATGGTAAAATTCCCGACAGTGAAGGTTACCGTTTTAATTACCATGGTAACTGCCGTAGTCGATAACCACGGTGTGGAAAACTCGCAAGCTACTTTATCCAAGTCTCACTAGGCAGGTGCAGCGTGCAATGTGCCCTTGTTATGTAGTGAAGACAACATGGCAGTGGGAGTATGTGACAGTAGTGGTCCTCAAGGCATTTTCCACCTTCAAAGAGAACCAAATCTGAAGTCTGGGTGCATTTTGGTTATTATAAGAATGCTCAGGGATAGTTGGTTGAGGATGGCAGCCTTATCTGCAGGAGCTGTGAGAAGAAAGTTGTTGCAAGGGGCGGCAACACATCAAATTTACTTACTCTTTGCTCAACCTTCACCCTCAACTCTTCAGCGAATGCAAGGTAAGTTAACCTAAAGCTTAGGCGCATGATGTATGTGTATATATATATATATATATATAATCAGAAATACACTATATTACCAAAAGTATTCGCTCACCTGCCTTTACTCATTCTATGAACTGAAGTGCCATCCCATTCCTAACTCATAGAATTCAATATGATGTCGGTCCACCTTTTGCAGCTATTACAGCTTCAACTCTTCTGGGAAGACTGTCCACAAGGTTGAGGAGAGTGTTTATAGGAATTTTTGACCATTCTTCCAAAAGCGCATTGGTGAGGTCACACACTGATGTTGGTCGAGAAGGCCTGGCTCTCAGTCTCCGCTCTAATTCATCCCAAAGGTGTTCTATCGGGTTCAGGTCAGGACTCTGTGCAGGCCAGTCAAGTTCATCCACACCAGACTCTGTCATCCACGTCTTTATGGACCTTGCTTTGTGCACTGGTGCACAGTCATGTTGGAAGAGGAAGGGGCCCGCTCCAAACTGTTCCCACAAGGTTGGGAGCATGGAATTGTCCAAAATGTTTTGGTATCCTGAAGCATTCAATGTTCCTTTCACTGGAACTAAGGGGCCAAGCCCAGCTCCTGAAAAACAACCCCATACCATAATTCCTCCTCCACCAAATTTCACAGTTGGCACAATGCAATCTGAAATGTACCGTTCTCCTGGCAACCTCCAAACCCAGACTCGTCCATCAGATTGCCAGATGGAAAAGTGTGATTCATCACTCCAGAGAACGCGTCTCCACTGCTCTAGAGGCCAGTGACGGCGTGCTTTACACCATTGCATCCGACGCCTTGCATTGCACTTGGTGATGTGTGGCTTGGCTGCAGCTGCTCGGCCATGGAAACCCATTCCATGAAGCTCTCTGCGTACTGTACTTGGGCTAATCTGAAGGTCACATGAAGTTTGTAGCTCTCTAGCAATTGACTGTGCAGAAAGTCGGCGACCTCTTTGCACTATGCGCTTCAGCATCCGCTGACCCCTCTCCGTCACTTTACGTGGCCTACCACTTCGTGGCTGAGTTGCTGTTGTTCCCAAACGCTTCCATTTTGTTATAATAGAGCTGACAGTTGACTGTGGAATATTTAGGAGCGAGGAAATTTCACGACTGGATTTGTTGCACAAGTGGCATCCTATGACAGTTCCACGCTGGAATTCACTGAGCTCCTGAGAGCGGCCCATTCTTTCACAAATGTCTTGTTTCACAGTCTGCATGCCTGAGTGCTTGAATTTATACACCTGGGGCCAGGCCAAGTGATTAGAACACCTGATTCTGATCATTTGAATGGGTGAGCGAATACTTTTGGTAATATAGTGTATATCATACTTGTGGATTATTTGTACAATAGACTATATATAAGGAATAATATAAAATGGTGAATGTAACAAGTGTTTAGATAGAGATAAGAGCCATCTAGACTCATGTCTATTCATTAATTTAACAATAATCCTTTTTGTTTTGATCTAAAAAATTATCCAGCCTGTTTCTCACAGAAGTGATATGATCTAAATTATGAGTTTTGTGATATGTCGGTTGCAACCTTATTATTAAGTAACAATGACAATGATAATTAATAATAATATTTTCTATTCATTTTTTCCACAGAGAGCTGGCCAATCGAGTGCTACTGCCAGTACATCTCATTGTACCTCTGAAACACAGACATTAAAGGACACGTTTCAGAAACAGGCTGCCTCATCACAAAAAGCCAATGACCCATTTTGTACAGTTTTGATACATTCTTTTATACTTATTTAATGTTGATTTTGCAGTGTTTTGGATTTGGACTATTTTAATATGTAATAAATCTATTTAAATATACATTTTGGTGAAATTATTTCAATTTATTAGTATAGCAGTTTTTTTTTCAACATTTTGAGCCACGGTATACCGATAACCGTGATAATTTTGGTCGCTATACCACGGTGTGAAATTTTCATACAGAGTAATGCAGCTATATCATCACCTCTGCCACAGAGGTTATATTGCTTTGTCCCTGTCTCTTTGTTTGTTTGTGTGTTTGCTTGTTTGTTTGTTGGGTGGCTGTTTGTTTAGTATGTTTGTCAGCAGGATTACACAGAAATTACTGAATGTATTTGTATAAAACTTGAATGGAGGATGGGTCTTGGCCTAAATTAGACTAAATAAACATTTGGATAAAGGGACAAATATAGGAATTATTTCTCACTTTTTCATTAATTTCTCAGGGAATAATGCATGGATCTTGATGAAAAATGGCATATATTTTAGAGGGGCTTGTATCTATAAATGATATAATTTGCTGTGGATCCTAGTTCTCTTAAATTATGGTTAAGAAGTTATGAGTTGTTTGAGATTTAGACTGATACAGGGCTATCAAGTGTGATATTTGACTAGGTTTAAATGAATAAATGGGACTGTTGGACCTGAAGGAGGTATGCACTCTGCTGAGTGCCATTCTAGTTATATAATGTTTTTTTTTTGTTCTGAAATGTTATAGGCCCCGCAAAATAACTTATTTTTATATATTCATTTTATTTTCCAGGTTTATATGTCCTTTAGACATGCCTGAAATTTAGTCAACTGATTAGTTTTGTCTTGCTTGATATAATTTAATTATGGATCATCTGCATAACAGTGAAATTCTGTGAGTGTTTCCAAATAGTATTTCCTTAAAGAAGCCTATATAGAGTGATTGGCCTTGGTCCAAGCACCAAGCCTTGTGGAACCAAATTTGGTATGCATCGAGAATTTATTGTTAAACTGTACAAACTGCCCAATGCAATGCAGCTCGTTTAATGCAAATGTTCCAGTATTCGTAAGAGGATGTGATAGTCAATGGTATCAAATCCAGCACTAATATTTGACAAATCTAGTCCAGAAAGCAGTCAGTTGCAATTAAAAGGTTATTTGTAACTTTGACCTTCAAGTCTTTCAGTTAAAACCAGTACAATTTAATGAATAAGCTTTATACTGTATGTGCCTTTGACAGCTATGCCAGCAAGACATCAGACTTCAGCAGAATTTCATCATATCCTCTGCTCACACGGTGTAGGGATGTGCAGTATTAATGTGGCCTCATGATTTGCTTTTCTGTCTAGGCCATGTTTGAGCTTGTTACCTCCGAAGCATCCTACTACAAGAGTTTGGAAATTTTAGAGACTCACTTCCTGCGTAACCCTGTTTTAATCAACACTCTCAGCCAATCCGACATGCATTTTCTGTTCTCCAACATCGAGGAAGTTATGAAAGCCAGTGAAAGGTAGGACAAAGTCTTGATTTACACAAATCAGTTCATTATACAAGTCTTATTCCATAAACATTAGGACATTGTGGAAAATGTAAAAAATCTAAACAGAATTCAGTCATATGCAAATTAAATTTGTGTTTACCTATCCAATGAAGTATATATACATATATACATCAGTCAGCCACAACAATAAAACCACTGGCGGGTGACGCGAATAACATTGATCATCTCATGTGAATGTCACCTGTCACACACCACCCATTCAGACACTGTTGTGGACCAAGCACACCCCCTCATCACAATGACACTACCCGAGGGCAGTGGCCCCTCAGCAGGACAATGTGCCCTGTGTTGACTGGGCCTCCAAATTCCACAGATCCCAATCTGATATAGCGTCTGTAGGACATGCTGGAGCAGGTCCATGGAGGCCCCATCCCACAGCATACAGAACCCAGAGGATCCACTATAAACCAACCTGGTGCCAGACACCATAGGACACCCTCAGAGGTCTGACAGGTCAGAGCTGTTTTGGCCTGACATCCTGTGGGACCTGTGCTAACAGCCCAGCACTGTGAAGCTTGAATGGCATTCACTAGAGAACACCACAATTGTCAGGTGGCACCCCACGTTCTCTTCACAGATAGAACAGGTTGGTTCACACTGAGCACATCAATCAAATCAGATCAATTTTATTTATATAGCCCACATTTATTATTATTTATTAAAAACATTTAAAAATGTATTTATTTATCTATTTAGTCCCTCAATTTGAGGAACCTTTTAGCAGGGAAAAAAAATAAGATGAAAGAAACCTCAGGAAGAGCCACAGAGGGGGGATCCCTCTCCCACGACAGACAGACATGCAATTTATGTTGCATGTACAGAAAAGAAAAAACAAAATCACAGTTTACAAATTACATCAACAGAATAATTATACTGCATGTAACATCATCCAGCATGACTGGTTTGGCAGAGTGTCAGTGATGGTCTGGGAGGCCTACCCTTGGAGGGTCACACAGACCTCTATGTCAAAGCTAGCGGACCCTGACTGCTGGTAGATACCAGGATGAAATCCTCAGATCAACTGTCAGACCTTCTATGGTGCAGTGTGCCTGGGGTAGGGGTGTAACTAGAGTTCTCAACAGGCCTGAAAATTACAACCTGCCCCGACCCGGCCTGCGTTTTTTTAAGCCCGAATCCAACGCAGCCTGACACACCAGCATAAATTGTCTGCCCGAACCCAACCCCCGCGCTCCTGCATTGTTTTCCTCATACACTTGTTATCGTAACTTTACACAGCGGTGTCACGTCTGTGTCTGCCCCTCCGCATGAAGCAGGCAGCCAGACTTACTCTTCACCACACGTGAACAGCAATGATTCACAACAAACAATATTTAATTTACAACCTGCAAGAAATGTGTTTTATAAAAAAGGAAGCCCGGGGCCTCACTGACCCGGCTCATTTGCGAATATTTTTGGCCCGAACCCAGCCTGAACCTGCGGTCTGGTCGGGTTTGTCAGGCCGGGCTTACCCATTGAGAACTCTAGATTTAACGGTTCTGAACCGATTGAAAACCTCGGTTCAAAGGACTTAGGTTCAGAAACTCATTCTATCTTCCCGAACCTCAGTACATCCCTGCCCAGGTTAGTCTCATTTCTGCAAGATGGCTAATAAACCTGAGCTCACAGATACCCCAGCCACATTCCAGTTAGCCATGTGGAGACATTTTGGGTTTCCAGTTGATATTAAGGAGGATGGCAGTCGTGTCATTACCAAAACGCACATAATTTGTCATCTGTATTATATGAAACTTGTTGTGGGAGGGGCCGGCAACACTTAATATGCAAATGAATATGCGGAGACATCACCCCGACACTGAGCTCACTCAGCCCAGCGGAGCAGCAAGTAAGAAACCATAACAACAGCAAACACTTCACGAGGCCTTTAAAATGAAGCTTCATCTGAACACAGAGCGAGCAAAAGCTAGAGGGGTTTTCATGGAATTGAATATGCGCCCCTTTTCAGTTGTTATGATGTACCAAGTCAACCGCATTTCAGCCAAAATGTGTTGCCAAAACTTTATGAGGACTTGAAGGCTAAACTGCGAGAGGACTTAAGCAGCGCAAAATTCATTGCATTAGCTACCGATGGTTGGACATCTCGCACAACGGAGAGCTTCATCACGCGCTGTGTATGAAAGTCACACAAGTGACCATCTGTCAGAAATACTACAGGCAGCTGTATCAGAGTGAAAGATTGAAAGACCAAAACATCACCATTCCCGTGACAAAGGACAGCAGCAAAAATATTGTTTTTTTTTCTCCAAGCATCTGGTGTTTCCGGCACACAGTAAACCTAGCATTGTAGAAGGGCATAGGCATAAACCAGTTGTCACGTGTTTTAGGAAGGGTGAGAAAAGTCATTTATCCATCAGAGCACGACTGCTGCAGCACTATTGCGGGATAAATGAGACTGGCCTAGAAATTAAGTTTTGTTTGTTATTGTAGACTGGTCTTAAGAGAAACGTTTTTCATTTATTTTTGTTATACCTCAGATTGGAGGCGCGAGCACATTTGGTCCAAGCATTACAGGGCTCCGTGATCGGAGCATTAGCATTGACAGCTAACAGCATGGGGTCAGAGCTTTACCCTGTGTTTTAAGCTTCATAACATGCTCAAAATCTCACCCCAAAAGTTATGCAACATCAGCAGACACCTTACAACACAGCACTGTAGCGTGTATGACTCAAAATGAATTAAAAAATAGTTACATAGCTAGACCAAACTAGTCTATCCATCGAGCGTGCGCTTAGTCCCTCACTGGCGGAGACGGAAACATATTCCAGCATTTTCGTTTTTCTGTTCATAATGTCCTTGTCCATGTTACAGCCTGTCATGAGCCATGAGCCTTACAATAGCCTATTAAGCCTGTTAAGTGCACGTTTGATGGATACACTAGTTTGGTCTAGCTACCGGAGGACACGGATATCAACAAACTGGCATGTGGCTACATGCACAAACACACTGTTTTAACTACTTTTTATTCATTTTGAGTCATACACGCTACAGTGCTGTGTTGTAAGGTGTCTGCTGATGTTGCATGACTTTTGGGGTGAGATGTGGAGCATGTTAAGAAGCTTAAAACACAGGGTAAAGTTCTGACCCCATGCTGTTAGCTGTCAATGCTAACGCTCCATTCACGGAGCCCTGTAATGGTTGGACCAAATGTGTTCGCGTCTTCGGTACTGGCAAGTCAAGGGTAGCTTTAGCAATGAAGCTGCATGTCAAATCAATCGAAGTTCTCCTTTAAGTAATGTTCATGTTCATGCAACAATCCTTTAAGAAAATCCAGACATTTTTTTCTGGAAGTTTTCTAAAAGGCTTTTCAGTATATCTTTAAAAACCGAGGTTTCAACCGAACTGTGAGTCAAAAACCAAAGTTGAAACCGAATTGTGGGTTTGGTGAACCATTACACCCCTAGCCCAGGTTTCCACCTGGTGTAGGACAATGCCCGGCCTCATGTGGCCATAGTGTGTTGCCGGTTTCTGGATGATGAAGGTATGGTTGCCACTGACTGGCCCTCTCACCTGACCCAAATACAATTGAGTACATACAGGACATTATATATTGGTGCATCTGACACCAAGTACCGTATAGACTGTCCAGGAGTTTACTGATGCCCTCATCCACTTCTGGGAGGAGATCCCACAGGACATCCCCAACTCATCAGGAGCATGCCCAGTAGAGTCAGTGCACGCAGGGGCCATACACACTACTCAGTCACATTATGACTTACCAGATAAAATTCATGCAACTTGGATAAGCCTGTGATTTCAAATCTTTATATTTACGTTGTCATGTTCAAACTGGTAAATGTCTTTTATTTTTTTATGTAAATAAATGCTCATTATCAATTTGATACCTGCAGCACATAAAGCAGGGATAACCACAATGTCCCAGTGTTTTTGGAATAAGTGTTTATCTCAAGTCCTAAGCAAACTGGCTTTTGCTAATAGCCTCTTTATATTTTCAGGTTCCTGATGGATCTTGAGCACCGAATCGAAAAATCTATTTTGATTTCTGATGTGTGTGACATTGTCCACTACCATGCTGTGGAACACTTCAGTGTCTTCATCAAATATGTCATTAACCAGGTGTACCAGGAGAAAAACTACAGACGCATTTTGTGAGTACCTGTTTCTTAATACATCTGTTATAATGTAGACTTCTTCATACACTCAAATAAAGAGTCATTCAAGAATATCAGACATTATTTTTGTCTTTTAAAAATCAGTAAATGATCGACTCTGGGTAGAACGGTTTTGTGGCCTGCTTTATTACGAATGATAATTTACATGCTTAGAGAAAGAGGAACTGAGAAAAAGAATAATAGGCGTCATCTCTAACACAATCCTGTTTTTTTTGCCTGTGGACATTGTCTGTCTCTTTCAGTACAGAACAGGTTTGTTGATCAAGACATGTGACTAATAAGGTGTGGTTAACTATGAATATAATGCATACCACATGCCTGAGTGAGAATGTGATGTTCCCACGCTTTGCAGAGAGCAGGTACCTCCAGTAGCAGAAAGCAAAGGGGACCTCTGAGACCTGTTGGTAGTTTGAAAATGAATTATAAAATGTTTTCTCAAAATTGCATGCCAGTGACTAGTTTATCAACAAGCATTCAGAGATGCAGCATGAAGTCCATATTTTTTTATTCAGTTGTCTGTTGTGTACATGTAGATTAAGTTATGCGAAGTCTTTTCAGACAGTTTGTTTTAGCAGTCTGATCACGATCATAAAGGCCGAATAACTTGTCAGTTACAATCACATCAGTCGCTGAACTGCAATGTTAAATGTCAGTTATATTTGGGAGTTTGTTTGTTTGTTTGATGTTTGGTTTGTCCACTTTGCCATTGTTTACCAGTTTTCCATTACCTTTGATGGGGGACTGACATGAGAATGTACACGCAGGAAAGTTTGACCATTGTTTACTCATAAGAATTATGGCACGATAGTGACACTACTTTAAAATTCAAATTTGATTAAAAACTGTTGAATACAAAATAATGAAATCATGGGTTGGAATATTTTGGATTTACTAATAATATGGCAAATGAGTAAATCCAAATCAATTTCACAGGTAAAACTGATTAATATTTACTACGTATCAAAAAAACCCCAAAAAACAAGGGTGTCACTAGCTTTTAAGGACAGGTTAAGCTTAGTCCCCAAGAGATGCACAGGATGTGAGCAAACCTAGCAGTGCAAAATCACATTAACAGCTAACAAAGACTGAGAAATTATTTTGTATTATTAGTTCAGTCTTTTTTAATATAGTACAAGAACAAACACAGCACTGAGAGATTGTGTTTTTTAAAACTTTTGTGTGATGCCATTGAAAAGTGTTCTTATGACTTCTTGTTTCTGGGAGGTGATTTTAACTGCACCGAAAATGCTAAACTAGACAGAAATCACTTGGAGACTCATCAGGCGAGCTTAGGTGAGCTAAAGGATGCGTGGAGAGGTTTTAATAGGATGGACAGGCAGTACAGCTGGAGTCACTGCAATGACAATCTGATTTCACTGGCAAGACTTTTATTGTTTTAAACATCATTTTAATATTTTTAAAAATTGTCTGAAATTTCCTGTCGGCATTAAGCTCCGCAGCGCTTACTGGCATTTTGACACTAATCTTTTAAATGACAAAGCTTTTAGAGAAGGTTTTATTTTTTTATAGTGTTCACATCAAAAGCATAAGTCTTCCTTCCAAGATGGCGCCGCGTGAGTGGCAGCCTGTCACAGCAGCTCGCGCTCACTTTTGAGTTTTTTCCTCTTTTTATATTTCTTTTGCACTTTTTAACTATTCTTTCTTTACTACTCTTTTGAGCTCTCTCTTGGGCAGTATGGAGACCAGACTCATGTTCTTCGTTGTGGTCTCAATCCTTTTTTTCCAACGTTTTCCGCCGTGTCTGGGGAGCCTGTGGACAGACCTATTGTTTACAGTAGGGATCAGCTGTTGGCCCTCAGTAGCACCACGGTGCAGCTGCATGAGCTGCCTGATGTCCCCCGCGAGCTGAGGAGGAGGAGGAGACGCGGGTGCCGTTCCAGAGCTGTTCGTCATAGCAGGAGGACACGCTACAGACCCATCCTCCCGTCTGTCATCACGGGGAATATAAGATCTCTCCTCAATAAGATGGACAAGCTAACGGCGCTGACCCGGCATCAGAGGGACTACCACAAGTTCAGCATCATGGTGCTCACTGAGACGTGGCTAACGGAGCTGACCCTGGACACAGATGCTAATCTGGACAGTTTTCAACTTCGGCAGGCAGACAGGACGGCAGAGAGCGGTAAGAGGAAAGGAGGAGGGCTGGCTGTGTTTGTTAATGACAGTTGGTGTAACACTGGGCACATCACTGTTAAAGAACAGGTCTGCAGTAAGGACACCGAACTTTTAGCTGTTAGCATGAGACAACTTTGTGATGTTCTTCATTCAGTCACAAACTCACTTGCAGACACAGCAGCCACAGGCCCTCTTCCTCATCCCTGGGGACTTTAATCATGCCTCTCTGTCCTCCACCCTGCCCACATTCACACAGTCAGTGCGTTTACATGCACAGTTTAGTCAGATTACAGCCATAGTTCGACTATGCCACTCAATCAGACAACTGCAATTATCCCAGTATACATGCCAGTGAGAAAATCGGATTATTGGGCCAGAGCATGTCATACCTCGGTACGCTAGGTGGCGCTGTACCCATTTCAACTAGTGGTAACAGAAACACCCCTGGCTGACCTCTTTATGTCACCAGCTGCCTCGGCATTCAAGAAAGATTGCGTACGAAGAGCGAGATGAAGCTACATCTTTGTACACTTTGTATATGGTGTACATCAGGCATGTCCAAACTCTTCCACAAGGGGCCGTGTGGCTGCAGGTTTTTGTTCCAACCAGTCAAGAGCACACAGTTTGACCAATCAACTTTCTGAAGACTGAAATCAGTTGATCAAATGAGTCAGGTCTGGTGTGCTGCTGCTTGGTTGAAAAGAAAACCTGCAGCCACATCGGCCCTTTGTGGAACAGTTTGGACATGGCTGGTGTACATGATAATTACACAAACTAGATGCACAATGGTGCTCTTTCTTGCGGTGATTTCAGAGGAAAGACACCGCTGCCTCCGTCCGTCTACTTCCGGCTCACGACCCCGGGGAAAAATCTCATGCCTGCGCTGAATGCAAAATCCGATCCGATCCGCTGGAACGTATACATGCAAGAGTAATGCGACTATCAATCGAACAATCTGGTTTTCGACTATGAGAAATCCGTTCTGGTCCAGTTTTAGTCAAACTAAGGTGTATTCATGCATCTTAAAGATCCAATCATAGTTGGACTCAGTCACCCCAGTAATTTTGTTTTTTTTAAGGGTCATGTAAACGCACTGAGTATGTCACCTGCCACACCAGAGACAATAAAACACTGGACTTATTGTATGCCAACAGCAAGGAGGCATACAACTCATCCCCCCTCCCTCCCCTGGGAAGATCTGACCACAACCTGGTGCATCTCCTGCCTGTGTACAAACCCCTCGTGAACAGGCAACCAGTGGAAACATGCACAGTTAAAGCATGGACTGAGGAGTCTGAGGAGGATCTAAGAGACTGCTTTGACTCCGCTGTGTGGGAAGAACTGTGTGTTTCTCATGGGGAGGACATCGACAGCTTAACAGGCTGCATAACGGACTACATAAACTTCTGTGTTGATAACACTGTACCCACCGGGACTGTACGGTGTTTTTCTAACAGCAAACCCTGGATTAATCCTGACATTAAGGCTCTCCTTAAGGAGGAAAAGAGGGCCTTTAGGTCAGGAAACGAGGAGGAGCTGAAGGCTGTGCAAAAGGAGCTGAGGAGGAAGATCAAAGAGGGGACGAAGAGCTACAGGAGGAAGATGGAGAACCAGCTGCAGCAGAGGAACATCAGTGGAGTCTGGAAAAGCCTAAAAACCACCTCAGGGCAGAGGACTCCAGACTCCCAGGCTGCAGGGGATCAGACATGGGTGAACCTGTTTTTCCATGGGTTTGATCAGACACCCACCCCTCCCCCAACCCAGCCATCTCTGCTGCCCCCCACAACCTCTTCCATCGCCCCTTTCTACTGCCCCATTCTCACCTCCACCTCCCTTTCCACGGCTTTCATGTCACAGCCCCCCCCCCATTGCCCCCCCAACATTCACCCTCCCCTACATCCAACACTCAGCCCCCCTGCTCTGCTCTGTCCCTCTCGTCTCTCCAGGTGAGAAATTAGTTGAGGAAGATGAAGGTGAGGAAGGCTTCAGGTCCAGACGGGATCATCTCCAGGCTCCTCGGGTCCTGTACAGACCAGCTGTGCAGGATTGTGGAATATATATTCAACCTGAGCCTGAAGCTGGGAAAAGTGCCACTGCTGTGGAAAACCTCCTGCGTGGTACCTGTACCAAAGATCCCTCACCCAAAAGACTTTAACAGCTACAGACCAGTTGCTCTCACTTCACACCTGATGAAGACCCTGGAGCAGCTGGTCCTCGTCCATCTCTGCCCTCTGGTGGTTCCTTTTATGGACCCACTCCAATTTGCTTATCAACCTGGCATTGGAGTGGACGACGCCATCATCGTACGCACAAAAAAAATCAGATGTATCAAAGTGTGCGTACGCATGGATCCAAGCACTTATCCTTTGTACATCCCAATCAACGTGGAATTGAGCGCACATGTACAAGTGCTAAACTCCTCCCTGTCCATGCCACCATTTACATATGCAAATTAATTTGAATAGGGCCTGCATCGGGGATTCCCCTCTCTGCACCATCAGATTTACACCATGAGTATATACCACGTATATATAACAACATTATATATGAAAATGTTTCCTGTTGACAAAAACAAATTCATCTTGTGATGGCGCTTATATAGCAACATGTGTGCAGTCAATAGCTCCGATTACATTAGGGAAACCAGCTCTTGTTGCCCGCCCCACACAGCTGGCATGGCTCAGCTCAGTGTGGACTGGCACACTCCTGACCGACTGGCCAGTTCCCTCTGGAAGGCTCCTGTTGCCAGAAACCCCAGAGTGGTCAGCACCTGTGTGGGCACGGACAACCCCTTGCTCCTGGCTGTGTTTCGTTCTAGGGCCGGCCACAGCTCTGTGCACAGCTCCAGTAACACTGGCCTCGGCAACCTAAAATGACTCATGAGCCAGTTGTCGTGATTTGCCAACAGATCTTCACATTCTCTAAACACCCTCTCACGTCTGATATTACCATTTGTGATGTCTTCTAAAGAGGCCAGGGCTGCCATTGTTAATGGCATTTTTTCATCAATTTGTGCATGCTTTTATATCCATCCATATAATGGTCCGTTCATGTGTGTGAGCACATTACTCTGAGGACTAATTGTTTTCACATAATTAAAAGTTTCCCAGCATCACCTCTAAGTATCACCAAAGGAACAATAGCTGTAGAAATGTGCGTACGGCAGCCATGAAGCTGGCGTGGGGCACTGCACATTTCCACGGTCATTTCACTTTTGATACATCTGAACGTTGGTGTGGAAAATGACGCACGCCACGTTTTTGTGCGTACGCAACATTGATACATGAGGCCCCAGGTCCTTTGGGGTGCAGGGGGCACTCCTGACCTCTTTCTATGACTCTGTGGTGGCATCAACCATTTTTTATGGAGTAGTCTGCTCGAACAGCAGCATCTCTGCAGCAGACAAGAGGAGACTTGATAAACTTATAAGCTTTTGTAAGCAATGGGCCAGCATATAATCATTAAATTAATAAAAATGAAAAATAAACCTATAAAAGAACCTTCAAAGGACCCCCTGATTATAACCTTGATTCTTTTTATTCGTGAAAATTGTATTAATTTCCAACAGAATTAGCACTTTTCTTAGTGGGACATGTTTTTTGCCAAAGTTTCAAGAATCTGTGTTTTTTATCCTCAGCCATGTTCTCCTCCATCACCTCATTCACCACCTTGTCAACATTCACATTCCCTATCCTTTTTCTTTTCCTGTTTACTTTCTTTGGCACATGTGACCATGCTCTTTTTAGCAGGAACTTTTTCCTCCTGGCTAACAGCCTGCTCCTCATCCATTTCTTCCTGATCACTTTGTTCTGTAGTCACATCAACCCGCTGCCCATCGGGCGAGTCTGAACAGCTCTGGAGACTACCCATATGAAAAATCGTCCCTGGTAACCAGGACCCAGCCCCGCAGTGCCTCCAGCAGCCTTCCTGGCCACAGGGCAAGGTCGAGCCAAGTGCCCCTCAGGCCCGCAAGCCTGAGGGGCACTTGGCCCCTCAGGCTTGCGTACACGTTCCCTCAGCCCCACGTGTATGCAAGTAGACGCATTTCCTAGGCCCGGCGGTGCTAGGAACCCTGTTGTAATTGTAAAAATTTTCATTTTTCTCCTACTAACAGTGGTGCTGCAGGCTAAACTGTGCAATTTGGAAACCTTATATCCCCAGATTCCCTGAATGGAGCTGAATCACTTTGCAATGGCCATGCCCACTTCCACTCCAAAAGTTTTTTCGCTAAATCGCAAAAACTGAAAAAACATACTTTTTCAAACTCCTCCTTGGGATTTTGTCCGATCTGCATGGAATTTGGCACGTACACTCTTCAGCTGTACCTGATCTAAAGTTATCAAAATAATTTTGCTTGGTCAAAAAATGTGCAAATTATTAACAAACAAATTTCTGTAGCTAGCTATAAAAATGTAAACTGTTATCTCAGTCAAACTAAATGCTATTAACACCAAACTTGAGATCCTTGGTTGCCATGAGGCCGAGAAGGGATGAGCCGAATTTTCTAGGGGGCGCTAAAATGTGGGAAATTTATATATCCCTTGAATGGCTGAGCTGATTTTTCCAAAATTTGGTCGGTATGATGTAGGGCCAATCCTGAGGCAATACCTTAAAGGTGGTCATGACTGGTCAATATGGGCGTGGCTCATTACAAGATAAACAACAAATATTAATTTCAGCCAAACTATTATGCAGAGAGCTTTGAGATTTATATGGTACATATAGAATAGGACACAGTTCTTCCATACCAAAACTTGCATATGTACTCCACTAGGTGGAGCTATAATGGATGCAATCGCGTTTTTGCCTGTAACTTCCACATTTTAAATAACACATTCACAAACCTAATATCCATATGTTCGCTGAATAGAGCTGGGGTTTCTGACATAGGACACGCCCATTTCTGCTGCACATTTCGTTCGCTAAATCGCCACATATACAAAACCTAGTTTTTCGAACTCCTCCTACAATTTATGCACCATCTGCCTGAAACTTTGCACATAGAATCTCCAGATGTGTCTGATAGTTGTCAAAAGAATTTTGAACCTAGTTTTCCAACTCCTCCTACAATTTAAGCACTATCTGCCTAAAACTTTTCACATAGAATCTCCAGATGTGTCCAATGAAAAGTTGTCAAAATAATTTTGGCACTCCAAAAAGTTTGCTAGTTATAACCAAACAATCTTTTTTGCTAGCTAAACTCTGAACTCTGTGCCAAATTTGGTGCACATTGTCCAATAGGTGGCACTATAACAGATGTAAATGCGTTTTTGCCTTTAACTTCCACATTTTAAAGAATACATTCATAAGCATTATATTCATGTATTTCCCCAATAGAGCTAGGTTTTCTGACATAAGCCCCGCCCACTTCTGCTGCACTTTTCCTTTGTTAAGTCACCACACACTTATCAACATAAATGCATTTTTCCTTGTCACTCTCATTTTTTGTTGAAATAATAGAAATGTAATGAAACAGTACTGATGTGGGGCTCACTCCTAAGGCTAGCCATATACTTAAGGTTCTTAACGATTGGTCAAAGTGGGCATGATTTAGTACAACAAATCCAAAACACATTCAGCTTTTTGCACTTCCAGTGCACTTCCCATTACAGCGATTACCATGGCTCAGACGTTGGCCTGCGTCCTCACTTTTGCCCCAAGCCCGTCATTCTTTGGGGCTAACTTCCGTGGGCTCTGCGGTGCGTGGGGTCGGAGTCGCATGGGGGGGCCATCTTGAAAATGGTCACCATCCTGAATTTTTGAGGGACAAGCATCTTTTTCCATTAACATGTCCCTTAGAGAGTATTTGTATCAAATCTTATGCTTGGATTACTGTTTGAATAATGTCTCTATAAAAGCAAGGAATCTGTCTGTCTGTGTTTGCCTCAAATATCTCTGTGGATCAGGATCAGACTGACCTCAGAGTTTCCAGATGGCTGCTGCTTGGTTCAAGGGTGTGCAACGTTGCGTTTGTTTGGACTACAATGATACCCTTAATAAATTATTTCAGAAATGCTTTACGAATTCCGCTGGCATTGCTAACCATAGCCACTATAGTCACGTGCGCACCAGAGCCAATCACTGCAGAGCCTGACTCCATGATACACCTTAAGAAACAAGCTGATTTATACCTGCAGCGGTGCGAGCTGGACCAGGATTTTGCCAGCGGTTCGGTCCTGTTCTGTCCGGTTCTAAACTTAATGAGACTAAACGAGTCTGGACCAAGTCTGTTCCAGTCAGAGGAGATCCGGATACGCCAGGACAACGGAATCTGTGGATGTTCGTGGCTGTTAGCCCACCCACACAGCCAACCTCCCAAGTAGATGGACCGGATGCACTGGCACGTCCAAAACCGGACTTAGGGTAAATAATGTCCGCCATGCTTTTTCGCAAACATTGCTGTCATGTTTGCTTTGTGGCTGGTGCAGGAAGAAACGGTAAAATCAGGCTTTTGTCACGAAAGTGTCCGCAAGCAGCAAGTTTGGTTGTTGAGGAACAAGAAGTTGTGTGAGGGACGCCGGCGGTGATACAGACAGCGACAGAGATGGCGAGCTTTGAGAGTTGAGAGATTTGTGACATATACCATGTTTGGAGTGTATAGTTAGTATGTTATATAGGGTTTAGCATAGTGTGTTTAGTGTGTAGTGTAGTCGTTTTTTGTGTTGTGAGTGAAGACAAGGAGGAGATTGCTGAATGTGGAACAGGCAGGAATGAGCTGAGGAGCCCTGAGTTTGAGGCATTGCCTGCATTTAAATATAAGTAGTTACATATAAATTTGTAAACTTCAAACATTTATGCAAAAATTTTGCAAACAACAATTTATATTTGCATTATAACTAATGAAAATGGTTCATTAAACATATTTGTGGTTTTCACAATAAAACAATCTTAACTTTATCCTACTCTGATTTTATGTTATATGTGATTTTAGGTCCATTGTATGAATATAGTATGTCAAAATGAAAAAAATACTGCACAGTCTCACATGTGAGGTTGTGCTGAAAATAATGACATCAAACAAGGCAAAGGTTAATAGTTTTTAAGGTGAAATATAATGGTATAATCAAAAGTAGTCAAAAACAGCCAATTATATCCCTGATGTCCCACCTTCAAACACAACCTCATTTGGCCATCCATGAAAAAACTACTTAACCTCCCAGTTTTCTATTAGAATACATGCTTCCTACAGGCACTGCACTAGTTGATATAATAAGCATAAGCAAGCAACATGTTCCTTGAAGATTATTTCTGCCTAATTTTATGCTTGCATCACCATTTGAACAATTTAAATAATTAATATTCGACAGGAACGGTGGCCATCTTTAAAAATGGCAGTCATCTTGAATTTTTGTGGGACAAGCACCTTTTTCCATTAACATGTCCTTAAGAGAGTTTTTGTATCAAATGTTATGCTTGGATCCCTGTTTGAATAATTGATATAATAAGCACTGAATAGCAGTGGCGGCCATCTTGAAAAATGGCTGCCATATTATATTTTTGAGTGGCCAATGCCTTTTTCCAAAATAGTGGCCCTTTGAGAGTATCTGAGCCAAATTTCATGCTTGTATACCAAAGTGAACGATTTTTTTTACTAATCTGCTGCACTAAAAGTGGGTAAGTTGCAAGAAAAAGGAACACAAGCAGTAGTCTGCTATTGTTGTTGTTGTTGTTATGAGACATCACAGAGGTTCAGAGGTCAGAGGCTAGATCCAGGGGTGGGGCGATGTTTGGAAATTCTGCGGATTCGCTGTCCACACGAGAACGGGAGGGCTGCGTTTTCAGATTTTTTCGCCCTGAGACCCGTTTTCAAAAAAGTTTTCTTGTGGACGGCCTCAATAATAGAAACAATTAGCTATACATAATCAGTAGATTATTTATGATTATTATGAACAAGAGGGCAAATTAATAATACAGTTACAATTCAAAACGACTTAAATGTGTGCTGCAAAAGTAGCTGCATTATATGTCTAGTCTAGTATGTCTAATGCAGGCTAGTATGTCTAATGCAGGCAGATTTCTGATCCTGTGTGTTATCTGCCAGGCAGCAGCTTTTCAGGACCCCATGTGTGTGTGTTCAGTCCACTACAGGAGAAGGGACTTCACACTGTAGTATTATTTTACAGTCCTTTTGATGTCACCCAAAGCCACTGATGTAAACAGTCATTACCAATCAAATATGGAGACTGATTTCTCCCAGACTATAGAACAGATCTCCATCCTGTGGGAGTGTTACTTGTCCTTTTGACCCTGATAATCTCAACAGGCCTCTATTGTAAATCAGTCTGAGGTGTTAAAAAACATGTCTTAGTCTTGTCTGCAACCTCACCAGTCTGGGTATTATTAATGTGATAGTTTTGTGGGAGTTTAGTAGGGAGGAATTGGTCTGTTGAAAGTGAAAGGAAACAAGCTGAGCTGTGGCTCAGCGGTATAACCAGCATCTTGTTATTGGAAGTTTGCTGGTTTGATTCCCCTAGTGTGTATGTTGAAGTGTCTTTGCGCAAGATACTGCAACCCCAAACTACAACTTCCACTGTTGCTACCACCTTTGGACCAACGCATTTGCTAAATATAAATGTACAGCTGGTGTGTCCCAGTGTTCGATTGAGGACGTCCAAAGCGGTGGAGTACTGTACATGGAAGCTTTCAGTCATGCTGTGCGGGGGTTTAGGTGAAGTCTGAACAAGTGAATCTTGAGGCTTTTGCAGAAGATAGTCACGTAAAAAATATAAGATCAACATAAATCAATAGCGTGGGTGCCTTAACATTTTCCAGTTTCCAACACATATGATGTTCCTCTGTCACCATAACACGCAGTGGTTCAGTTAGGAATAGAAAGGCAGACTGCAACAGCTAGCTCTGGTCACTGCACTCAAATAACCCAAAAAGAAACCAAACAAAATATTTATTTACCAATCAACTGCGAACTCAAAATGAAAGAAAAACAAAAAAACATGCAACATGTATAAACTTGGCAGGTCCTCCACTGTAAATGCTGCAATAACCCCCCATCCCCACTAACGACTCACAGTCTGATTGGGGTGGATCACGACTGAACTCTAGTACACTTTAAAAGAGCTAGGGTTGCCAACTTTGTCACTATAAAATAAGGGACAATAGGTAGCCTGCAGTAGCAATGCGAGGATGGTTTTGTATTGTTTTAAGGCATTTGTCATATTGATAGCAGTTTTGCAGACGAATAAAATAGCAGAAACCAAATCGTACACCCTCTGTGTACACAAACAGTGGTGGGGAATAAATGCTTCACATTCTTATTCACTCAAACTTTATATAAGTTGGAAAACAAAACAATAAAACAAAAATAGAGGAACAGAGGGGCTTACCTCTGCTCACCAACTCTACTTTTTCCATGAATATTTTTGGCTGCTCTTGGCCAATTCACGCAGTCTTTTGTCCTTTTGTGCAGCCAGAGAAAAGTCCTTACATGACAAGTCACAGTTCACAGATATTTGAAGTTCATTTTTGATCAGCTCTGTGCTGCATCCGTTTCTTGAGTCTGACCATTTAATGGTCATCAGAGAGAAAATCCTCTCTACAAAGGCATTTGAGCCTGGCACGCTGAGGACAAATAAGAAAATCCTGAACATGTTGATCAAGTTGGCTTTCCCTAGGTTTTGGAAAACTGCAACCCACTTCTCACTGTTGGATTTTGTGGTATCCTGTGTGGCTTTCTTTATTTCCTCTCTGCTAGCACAAAACTATTCATAGAGTTGGCCCATACTCACTGTCTCTGTCATTTTGAGGGCAACCACCACCTGCTCTAGGTCAGTGAAGGAGAGCTCCTCCTGTAGGCCAGTCGGTTTCAGTTTCATCATCACATTTTCTGATGAGAAATCAAACTAGTGACGAATAAGGTTTCAAGTTGACCAAAAATGTAAATAGTTTAAAACTGCAGATCAATGTAGCTTTTACCTTTTATGAGGATGTTATTTACTCATTTTCAAAAAATGTATTTTAAGTATTTTTATTTAGAGTTATTTGATGACACCAGTCAAAAATGTCATACTGGATAACGTTAACGAATTTTCTAAATATTATTTTATGATTTTTAAAGTCAATAATGCTTCATAAATATGTAAAATAAGACAGTTACCAATATATAAAGCTCAGAAAATGAAACTTGGACAATTCCTTTTTTTGATTATAATGTGTTTGCTGTAGACGTGACCCTACTTGGTCAAGTTCTCACCTACATTTTAATGCCGCAAAGTCATTCAATCTGCAAAATGTCTGAAAATCCTTTACAGTGTTTGGCATCATACTATTATTGTTTTCTCAACACCATAAAATGAAATTATGCATGTTAAGGCCTTTTAATCAGTGTTATCCCCTCTGACTGAAATTGTTATTCGGTATGACACTTGATATTTCCACTTGAAATTAGGGATCGACCGATTATCGGTTGGGCTGATTATCGGGGCCGATATCCAGCAATTTGACGCATATCGGCATCTGCCTTTTTTTTAATCCAACGGCCGATAAGAGATCAATTTAAAACTGGGTTATTTTGGCTGTGATGCAGCCGACCCTCTCTGTCTGCTGCCCCTACTCTGTCTCCAGCATTGTCCCACCCACAGCACCATCTGATTGGTTACAGGCAGAGCGGGTAACAGCCAATCAGTAGTGAAAGCTGTGCATGCACAGCGCTCACACACACAGCGGAGAGGAGAAAAAGTTTAGCCACCACGTAAAACTGGATTCATAGCCCGGCACTGTTCCTGGGGGCTTGGTTCCGAAGGTAAGCTAAGGCAGCAGACTCTCCCGAAACTGTAATAAACATCCCAGTCCTCCACAACTCACAACTACTAGTAACATTACTGTGAGCCCGTTAACGTTATATAAACATAAGCGGCAGCTCTGCTCGCTTGCAGTCCCTCCGGACGAGCCTGTTAATCACTCGCTAATATCAATATGGAAATAGTAAAAACCAAATAAACTCAATTCAGTCCAGCTTTATTGCAGGGAAGCACGTTGAGGTGAAGGCTGTAGCTTTTAGCGTAACGTTAACCCACCGGTCCGCTTTCTCCTTCTCTGGCTGTAGACGCTCAGCAGACTGTAGAAACTCTACAACTCACGACTACCAACGTTACTGTGAGGCCCAATACGTCAGCGGCAGCTGTCTGTTCCTATGATAAACACTGATTATTAAAGTGAAGATGCTGTAGGCTATTTAGTGTTTTTAACAGTTTAATCACTTGAAACAAGGTTGCAGATCATATTGATAGGGAAATAGTGATGAAAGTAAGAAGTGTGTGTGTGTGTGTGTGTGTGTGTGTGTGTGTGTGTGTGTGAGAGAGAGAGAGAGAGAGAGAGAGAGAGAGAGAGAGAGAAGAGCACGTTGAAGGGATGGCTAGAGAATAGTGTGTGTGTGTGTGTGTGTGTGTGTGTGTGTGTGTGTGTGTGTGTGTGTAAGCCACATGAGAAGCTGCAGAAACTGACAGCAAAGCACCGTCTGAGAGGAAACTGTAGGGCAATAATGGCTGTTTAACTACCAAGTTCTTTTACTTGATCTTTTTCTGTGTTGACTGAGAGATTCCATGCAGCAGAAAATGACATATTGTCATCTTGTGTGTCATGAAGCTGTCTTTGACAGTTTCTTGTAGAGAGGAGCAGAATATTGCCGTTCAAGACTTTAGACATCATGCAACTGCATCATAAAGCCTACATGAACTGCATGGTGTTCAGGGATGAATAGTCTCTATCGTATTGTGCTATTTTTTCAGCTATAGTTACATTCATTGTTAGTAATGTAGCAGCCTAGTTTTGAATGACAGTGTCCCTGCTATCACATGTTGGTAAAATAAAACATTTACATAATAAAATCAACTACAGGCTTCCCAAATGCTGGAGTAAATTAAGCATGATGAGTTGAGCATATGTCAGCATGTGGCCCCACTTTTAAGTCTCTCTCTTTTTGTCAAACCCTTATTGCAGATGGATAGACTTAAGTCTATGTGTAAAAACACTCAAAGTTAAGTCTTGGAGTTTGTATTGTTCAAAATGTTGACGCCAATATTTTCCCTTTTACTGCAAATGAATATCAGCTTCAAATATCGGTTATCGGCTTCCTTGACTACTAATAATCAGTATCGGCCCTGAAAAAAACATATCGGTCTATCTCTGCTTGAAATGTCATCTTTGCACAACCTAAGTATAATTGATGTTCATCAATAATCCATGTTTACATCAGACTAACAGGGGGATAGTTGACTCAGGGACACATAACATATTTTAAAAACTTGAAGCAATTTAAAGTGTTCAAATACTAAAAAAGTGCTTAAAAATACAATTATTAAATTATAATATGCCAGCGATAAATTTAAGTGTGCATAATAATGTGTTAATATCACATTAAGAATGGAAATTATACAAATAAAAACAGAAAACAGTACTACAGCCTGTTAAGCGCACGCTCGACGGATTGACTAGTTCGGTCTAGCTACCGGAAGACACAGATGTCAACAAACTGGTATGTAGCTGCTTGCACAACACACTGTTTTAACTACTTTTTTATTCATTTTGAGTCATACACGCTACAGTGCTGTGTTGTAAGGTGTCTGCTGATGTTGCATAACTTTTGGGGTGAGATTTGGAGCATGTTAAGAGGCTTAAAACACAGAGTAAAGTTCCGATCCTATGCTGTTAGCTGTCAATGCTAACTCTCCGCTCACGGAGCCCTGTAATGGTTACACCAAATGAGTTTGCATCTTCGGTACTGGCAAGTCAAGAGTAGCTTGAGCAATGAAGCTGCATGATTAATCGACCGAAGTTCTCCTAAGTGTCATGATCAGCACTGCTGCTGTTGTTGTTGTATCAGCCAGAGTTTTGATCAGCGTAGCAGTCAATAAACGGGACAAGATAGGTTATGTATGGGATAAATAAATTAGGCCCAATATATGGGATGTCCCGGCTAATACGGGACAGTTGGCAACCCTAAAAAGAGTGTCTATACGACAAAAACAGAGTGGCTGTTTACTGGTGAGCTAACTAGGCAAGGTAGGCAAAAACAAAGAAAGAAAAGTGGTTAGAGACAAGGCAGCAACCTAACGGCAGACAAGCTTTAAAAAGAAACAAAGTCAGCTGTTAGTACACATGCACACATCAGTACTTGTAGCTGCTAGCAGCTACAGCGGCAACAACAGCTAACCGGATGGACACACACACACACACACCATCTCGGCCCAACGCGCCAACCGACAACAGAGGACTGTCAGCACAGCATCTTATAACCTCTTAACGTCATGAGAGTGTGCTACATACCTGCAGAAGGCACACACGGCACATACCACGCCGGGATTCTACGGATCGGCTGAGCTGCAAGCCGGCAGCACTCACTTCGGCTGAGGTGAGAGAGAGACTAAACAACCGGGGAGGCGGGGGGTATATGAACCTACCTGCATTAGCAGCCGAGGATGCGGATGCACTACAGGTGGCGTGCCACCCACCTGCCACAATCTTCATACCTGCTGCAAAATAAGAGACAAGACACACGACACAGCTCATCTGACTACAGAGCTTGTCAGTGGAGCCCTGCTCCTGATAGTGGGCAAGGTCACAATCAGTGCTATCCTTCAAACAGAAACATCTATAGAGACTCCTCATATGATAGATCTTCAGCTCGACAAAGCTACAGATCTCCAAGACGTGTGAGAGACTGGGGTGACAGTCGGGATTCCCATACTTTTTGGATCATCTGAGCACCATGCACGTGGCTTCAGCCCATCACCGAGGGATTACACCAAGCGTGGCCGCTCTCCTGACCGTCATGAGGAACAGAACATAACAACAAACAAATAGATCTACACAAAAATAAACCTCATCTTACAGTTAGCAACAACTGTAACATTACCTACACTGAGAGAACAGACTTGCCAAATTAATAGTACATTTAGTAACCACCACAGATTGTTTATTGTCTGAATGAAAAATGCAAAATGTCCCACTAGTCTCAACGAACATATATGGAGCTTGCGGTGATGCATAGCTCTTATTACTATGTTTAGAAGGTTCAAGCATTGTTTCACAGAATTAACAGTACAAGCAAGGACCTCTGAAGTCAGTTTACCTGTCGCTTTGCTCAAGCCTGGGCCTGGGCAATTGCCACACATGCTCCCATTCTATATGTAATTTTTGTGTATGTTTGACATCCATGTGGACTGGAGATAAAGGATACTCAGGACCTGTGGGAGGCAAGGTGTAGGACCAGCATCAGATTGAACATATTTGACCATGTATAGCCAAAATTGGACGGTTATCCCCCTTGGATTGTTTAGCTAGATGCCTAAGAAAAGAATACCATGAATTTCTGTCACTTACATCACCAACTCTAAGGGAGTCTGGATCAAACCCCCATGATCTCCACCTATTACCCCTAAACAGTTCTCTTTTACATCAAAATGCAGCGAGGCATTACCAAACAAAAACAGATGAATTCGTCCCGAACAGACATAATAAAAGCTAATCTCATGTCAGTACTCCAAAATGTGAAAACAAGAAATGACGAAACGGAGTGTGTAGAAAACCAATGCGCACACAGTATTCCACCCCTCCCACACACTGCGCTGATTTGCTAGCACACTGCCATCAGAGTATCCAATCCCTCTTATTCCACGTTCCATCCCTCTGAACACATGCCACGCCTTTTTCTCTGGCGCCATCAATTGGCAGGTTGTTCTGGAGACCAGCAGTTGCTCTTGTTCTCTGTCCTAAATAGCATCCTTAGTGGCGGACCTGTGATCCTCTAACGCTGAAGCCTTACTGCAGTGACTGGCTTGAATCCATGTGGCTCTGTCAGCCACCTTCACAGCAGCACCTGGAATGATCCTGTCTGTGGTGTGGTTTCCTCCAGTTCCATCTCTTGCAGTCCTTCACCACCACCCAATCTCCAGGCTGCAACATATGCAATAGACCTTGCAGTGGGAATGATATGGCTGCTTTCAACTGTGTATGGATAAACTTTAGAGGCGTTGGAGAGATTCTCCCCTACAGGTACAACCTTTGTCCTGGTATGATGTTCTCAAATGAGGACAAACCTTGTCTTGCATTTCCCTTGCAGCAGCACTTCTGCTGCTGCTGTTGCAACTGTTTTTGCTGTTGGAAAAATGTCAATCCATTTAGAAAACATGTCATCTATCACCAAATGTATTATTTCTTGACTTCACATGGTGACAGTTTAATGCATTCCACAATTAAATTGTCAAATGGAGCATCTGGGGTAGGATAGCTGGACTGCTTCATTGCTGGCCCCGGTCTGCATTATATCTGAGACACTCTAGGCACTAGTAGTTTTGGTATTACTGTTATTACTGTTACTGGCATTAGTATTAGCTGTTTACACCATCCGTCCTTTTGACACACCAGTGCAGTGCCTGTAGGAAGCATGTATTCCTATAGAAAAGTGGGAGGTTAAGTAGCTTTTTCATGGATGGCCAAATGAGGCTGTGTTTTAAGGTGGGACGTCAGGGATATAAACTGTTTTTGACTACTTTTGATTATACCACTATATTTCACCTTAAAAACTATTTACCTATTGCCATACTATATTAATAACATGAACCTAAAATCACAAAATAACATAAAATCAGATTTTTTAGTTTTTCATAAAATAGGAAAAAGTTAGATTTTTTTACTGTGAAAACCACAAATATGTTTAATGAACCAAATGCCAATTAGTTGTAATGCAAATATATATTGCTGTTTGCTAAATTTGTGCATAAGTTTTTGAAATTCAAAGTTAGATGTAACTATTTACATTTAAATGTAGGCAATGCCTCAGGCTCAGGGCTCCTCAGCTCATTCCTGCCTCATTGTTTTGACTCACAGCACAAAAAAACGACTACACTACACACTAAACACACTACACTAAACACTATACGACATACTAACTATACACTCCAAACACACTATATGTCACAAATCTCTCAACTCTCAAAACTTGTCCGTCTGTCGATTCGGGAGATAGGTTGTGGGGTTGGGCTAGTATCTAGCCACACACAAACATCCACAGATTTCAATTCCACTATGTTGTCCTCACGTATCCAGATCTCCTTAGACCGGAGCAGACTCGGTCCGGACTGGTTTAGTCTCATTAATCCACAACAGTCAGTTTGATGCACAGAACGGGACCGAAATGCTGGCAAAGTCCCGGTCCAGCTCGCGCCACTGCAGGTATAAATCCGCTTGTTTCTTAAGGTATGTCGTGAAAGTGAGCTCTGCGGTGATTGACTCTGGTGCACACGTGGCTATGGTGGCTATGGTTAGCAATGCTATTGGAATTGGCACAGCATTTATGAAAACATTTATTAACGGTATCATTGTGGTCCAAACAAATGTGACGTTGCACACCCTTGAACCAAGCAGCAGCCATGTTGAGAATCTCAGGTCAGTCTGATTCTGATGTGCAGAGATATTTACAAAATAAGTAAATGAAACTGTAACACTTTTAAGACCGTAGATGTCTTGCTTGCTCGCTCGCCCCCCCCCCCCTTCTCTCTATGCACAATGCGCAGACTGATTAAAATGAAAAATATAACACTGTAATACCATGTTTCCATCTTTGCTGAGTGAGTGCTGAGCAAGACTGGTGCAAGCAATTAAAGGTCCCGACTCTTGTCCCTAATATAGGCAGACTTCACTCAGTGATTGAAGCAAATATTAACATTAATTTAATTTTTATAGTATATAGAACGAACATTGAACGCTCCGATAAACATGGAACTACTTTTCTTTGAAATGAGACAGTAAATAATCAAACCAGTGGAGACCTGCAGTGCATGAAGCAAATGTCTCTATCGTATTCATGCAATATGTAATCAGTCAGTAAAGTAGCCTACACTTGTAATGTTCACTTTTGTTTGAATAAAATAAGGTACACAATTCCGATAAATGTGACAACAAAGAACTTTTACCCTGAGGGATCATTTACAATAAGTGCTATTAAAAAAGAAAAAGTAGGCAACTTACATTCTTTGCGCTTGTATTAAAAAAGAAACTGTTTTTTATCCCAGTGTCACTGATTGTCAGGCTCTTTTAGTCCACTGTCAATGTTGGATCTTAGGCCTGAAGGCCTACAGATTATTTGCCAAAAACACAAGACAGTCCACATGTGAAGAGGCCAGTGCCGATCTCTTTTTATTCACTATATTCCCGGCAGAGGAAAAGACGCGCTCAGAGCGCACTGAGGATCCGGGGACGGAAGATATTTCTTTGCCATCTGGGCGACGTGAGGTCTGAGCAGCAGACTGATGTTCTGCTCTGACTCAGGGCTGTCCGTGCAATACGCGTCTCCGAAGAGATCCCCCATAGCTGTTAGAGGAGTTTTCCCAGCGGTTTGCCGATCACAGGGTTGTCTGGCACTGATTTCACTGCCTGTGCCACCTGCTACATTCACCTGTTTCATCTCCTCCAGTATAGCCACCTGCACCTCCCATCTTTGCTCCTCTTTTAAATGAACGAGGCGATGATCGTTGATGATTTTTGTCTTCATCCCTGACAATGCATGTGGTTCTGGTTCGTCAGCCGACGCAGTTGGATATTTGTCCGTTGACAGCGCTTCTGTTGCCACTTTGAAGGATTTCAGAACCTCTTGTACCGGTAGTAAATATAATATGCGTTGATATTAGGTCAGGTTTGCCTTTGTCCAGTTTATCAACATTGACACACAGTAAATTAGGGCAATCATTCTACCTATTTGAATAAATAAATGAATAATTAAATAAATAAATAAATAGATAAGAACCTTTTCCGTGAGCGACCATTCGCTTGTGGTCAGCTCCATTCTAGACAGTTTTTTCTCCATGATTACAGCAGATACAGCGGCTTGCTGCTCCGATGCCCGGCAAATCATATCATATATATGTGCTGTTCCATCGTGTTGGACAGTTGTTAATCAGCTTCTCAATCCCAAAAGTTTTTGTTTTTGCTAGAGGAGGTAGCTGTCGGTGGCAGATTTGCTGAAATGTGCCGCCGCCACTTTCAGCCTACTAACGGGTGTTTCAATGGCTCTGACCCCGAGCCCCTTATGCACAGCCAAATTAATTGTGTGTGCCACACATTGTATGTTCATGTTTCAAGATGTCTCTCCACTGCACTGGCATAATTAGTGGCATTGTCCGTTGTTGCAGCAATCACAGATCCCCTTTTTATGCCATAAGTGTCCAAGATCTCTTGAATGCATTCACCTATGTGCTCCGCAGTGTGGCTTTCCGTAAGCTCTTTTGTCTTAAGCACAAAGTCATGTATTTCCCAGTCACCTGATATACAGTGGACCGTTGCTGTAACATAGGACGCTGTTGCTAGGGAGGTCCACCCGTCAGTTGTGAGCGCCACATCTTGGTCTTTGAGTAACTCCTTTATCTTGTCTGATGTACTGTTATACATGTCTTCGATTCTACTAGTGATTGTTCCAGGGCTCGGGATACGGTACCTCGGTTCCAATTCTTCACAAAACTCTCTGAAGCCCGTGCCATCAACGATGCTGATAGGCCTCATGTCCTTGCATATCAATGAAGCTAGTTTCTTCATGCATGCCTCTTGTCCTGCTGCAGACAAAGAGCTTGTGGAGGGCGGTGAAAAATATGAATCAAGACATGGCTGTTTAGTTGGAGTTCCAGACATGGCATGCTCATTTGGGTGCACATTTTCAAGATGTGCCCTCATGTTGCTTGTGGTCGAATGATAAGCTAACTGTAGCTTACACAGCTTGCATACCACTTTATCTCAATGTTCCGCGTTTTTGCCGTCTACGGACCAAAATCCAAAGTATTTCCAAACGGGGCTTTTGAGGTTGCTTGGAGTCCAAACCACTCTCCCTGCTGCCAAGTTGGGCTCTGAACTTTCTGCCATTTGAATTTCTCTCTGACATCAGCGTCATGTTATACATGTGCGACTCCTGTGACCTGTCCTCGACCTGCCGTGCAGTGCGCCCACTTGAAAAGCAGCCACCGATGTGTTTTTTTTCCACAGTCGAATACAAATTTTCCCAATCAAATCTTAGCTGTTTTTTTTTTTTAATATTCAAATACATATTCGAATTTAGAATATTCGTTGACAGCCCTAGTATACTGTGGCACAATACCTAACCACAGAAACTGAGAAGAACCTGAGAAAGACATTGATAAAGTACAGATTGAGTGACCACAATCTGGCAATACAGAAGGGCAGACACTGTCAGACCTGGCTGCCCAGAGAGGACAGGCTGTGCTGTCACTGTGACGAGGGAACTGTAGGAACAGAACTACACTTTCTAACACAATGTCACATACACAATACAGAAACATTAGAGAGGAATTCGAGCCACAATTTGAAAAATATTGCCCCGAATTCAGGGGTTTGACAGAAAGCGAGAAATTACATCTCATTCTGGGGGAAAAGAAAAAATGTGCAGTGTCCTCTTTATTTCTCCTTTTATTTTTTATTTTCATTTTATTTTATTTTTGTATTTATTTATTATCATTTAATTTAATTCTAATCTATGTTATTACTATTTGTATTATCCCTACTATTAACATCTCTACATTTTATTTGAACATCTCTCTGTTCGATTCTATAGTCAATAGATTTGCTTTTCTTGTCTGTTTTGTTGTCAGTAAACTGACATGTATTGTATTGTTGTTGTTACTTATTGTTGTCATGCCAATAAAGCATATATATATATATATATATATATATATATATATATATATATATATATATATATATATATATATATATATATATATATATATATATATAGAGAGAGAGAGAGAGAGAGAGAGAGAGAGAGAACAAATAATGAAATAAGTAATGTTTTGTCTTAATATGACTGTGCAGGGAGGGAAATCCGGCATTTCGAGAGGCCATGGCTATACTGGAGAACAATCCACGTGTCAGGGGCTTGTCCTTCACTTCATTCCTAATCCTTCCTTTCCAGAGAATCACAAGACTCAAGCTGCTAGTACAAGTGAGTGCACCAACTAAAACTAAATAGACACAAAAGCAATACTGTGCAGTAAAATTACAAGATAAAACAGTGTTTGACATTCTTAGAATAAACTGCAGTAATAAATGGGGATTTTATGTTAATGCGGAGGCTTGTTGTTATTTTCTCTTGACTTAATTTCTTAATCTGACAGAATATCCTGAAAAAAGCAGAGGAAAACTCAGAGAGGGAAGCAAATGCTATAAAAGCACACCAGCAACTGGAACAGGTGAGTATCAGTCAGGGGGCTATACCCAGGTTGGGCTAACACAGGCAGTAAGGCAGTAGAAAGTTGGTATTGAAATGATGATGATTAGACCAATCGGTGCCTGGGCATTTGCAGTCAAGGGCCTTCAGCCCTGGTCCTCTCCGTAAGGTTCTGAGGCCTTTAACAGCACCTTACATATCACTTCTCAAAACAAATTTTTCATTAAAGGCTTTAGCAAGGGGGGGTCATTTTTGTATTTTAATTGCTTGTTCTTATTTGCATCAATACAATACAATTTTTTTTACTCTTAATCTTATATATAAGCATTTTGTAACTTTGTTTTGCAAATCACTGTCAAACAACAGCCCCTTTCCCGTTTTAGATACAGATTTGATGTGAGTTTGGTGGCCTAATTAAAATACATATTTTTCTATTTTTTGGGAAGGAATAAATTAACTTAAGTTCTCACGCAGATTAGACTGTACAAGAGAGTTTATAACAAACAGGGATGACCTTTCTCTTGTATGAAGACTTGGACACTCTGCACAACATTCAACTCAGAGAAATTAATAGAAAAAAATAGTAGCAAAAGTGAAGTGACGTCTTTAAAACATCATATTTGCTTCATTGTTTATTGTTTTGTTTTCTATCATTGAGAATCAAAGAGACTGTAAACTATATATTCCTTGGTAGATACAGATCAGTAATAATTGCTCTGTATGGTCTTCATTATATGATGTTCTGAGGTAATGGACTGCTGTCTTCCTTAGATTGTGAAAGAGTGCAACGAGGGGGTGCGAAAGATGAGTCGCACAGAGGAGCTTATCTGCATTGAGAAAACCCTGGAGTTTAAAACCAAGGTAAACAAAATCTTTTCATCTCACATTTTATGCTTTCATGATGGCATATGACAGAAATTGGGGCATTGTGTCCATAATATTTCTAGGTAGCACACTTTTGAGGTATATTTCATGATAGAAAGCTTCACTGATGTGGCTAGAAAAAAATGGGGGTAGAGGGTCAGCAAAATCTCACATTGCTATTATAATGTTATGGATTAAGGCACACACGTGCAAAATACAGCCTAGGAACTCGTTCTGCCCTGCACACCATCTCGGTATGTCCTGGCAGGGCCTCAAAAAGAATAATCAAACAATCTCCAAATAACCTCCAAATTGACTTTTCTTCACTCACTGGTCTGTCTCTTTGCACAGTCATTTTGTGGGAAGAATTGACGAAGATTTGTCCGCTGAATTGAACAGAAAAGGGAGCTGACTTGACAACTTTTTTCACTGCGCTGGATACAGGAGTTGGTGAAAGAGGACAGCCCTAACTTAGATTTGATGTACCTATACGGCATCATTCACCAGGAATCCCTGTATTGCAACTTGATCATGTCGACAAGACGGTGGTGAAACCTGTAAACTTTATCCAGGCTTGTGGGCTAAAACCATTACAAATTCATCCAGTTACTGGAGCAAAGTGTGACAGAACACACTGATGTGCTGTCCCACTCAAATGCTCTCTGACTGAGCCTTGGGAAGGTGTTTTGCTGGGTGTGGGAATTGAAAAGGGAGACAGAGACATTTCTGGTGACTGTTGGATAAGCTGATGAGTTTGCAGAATTGCAGGACCCAGATTGGGTGTGTGACTTGTTTTTTAGGACAGATATAATAGGACCTCAATTTGAAGTTACAGGGGAAGAATGTGTTCACAAGTGCAAGCATTCAAAGCCAGGTTGACCCCATTTTCCTGATAAGTGACCAACAAGTGCGTCACATATTTTCCAATGCTGGCAACCCTAGATATGCCACCCTGCGACACCAGCTACGCAACTACCCTCACAGACCTCCATACCAGAGGTTTCTCTGACTTTGCTAAAACTGAGGGAGAACTGATGCTGGTGCCATCTCCCCATGTCATTCGTCCCTGGATGTACAACTAGACTGATGACATACCCTGCTCTCAAAGAAAAGTTCACTATTTGTTACTATTCATAAATATCTTATATTATATATCGTTATATTTCACTCTGATCAGTTAGTTACAGTAACATCTGTAAAACAGAAAATAAGTGAATGTGGTCTTATACATGAAGAGTAAGACCACATGTTTGTTCAGGAATAGGTAATATTAGCCGGGTCTTTTCTTCATTCATTGTTGCAGGTCTGTTCTGCATTTGGTGCTGAAGTTTGAGTCAGTTGCACAAGTAAAAGGCAGATAGACAAGTTATAACAAAATAAAACAGAAAATGATTTGCGTATAGTGAATTACTATTTCATGAATATAACCATGCATTTATTCATAGTTTCTGTGATTCTAAATATTTTCTTCATTTTTTGGTAATAGTGTGTTCTCTGATGATGAACATTGTTTTTTCAGCAGTTTCAGTACATACCAGACAATTGGCAAGTCCTAATACGACTAATCAGAGCCAAGGAGAGTGTCTGATAAATGTCAATCACTCTCATGCATATGCTGCCCCCCTGCCTCTTGCACACACTCGGCAGTGCTCCTTCCCCGCACAGGTGCAGTGCCTGCTCTTACCTGCTCAGATACTTTCATGCCCAAACTGTAAACAGAAGAACTAAGAAGACTGACAAAGAAAAGCAGTGTAAAAACAATGAATTGGACTGAGCCACAGTGAAAACAAGGATCAGAGCGTCATTTCAGAGGTGGAGGGAGCTGCAGGATTTGTAAGGACTTGAGTGACGCAGAGTTAGCAGCTTTTCTGCTGGACAAGTAAGGGCCCCTGCTTGGTATATGTTTTAACCACAAGGCTATGGTAGCGGTGGTTACAGTAATACTCGCAATAGCGCATGTGGCCATAAGATGTTGCAGTCAAGCTATGCTTGTTGCTTAATCTAGCTTGTTAGCTTGTATGCTAACTCCAGTATTTACCTTTTTGTTCATGGCTACTGGTTAGCAAAAGTGTCTTTCAAATGACCGTGCAGTTATAATAATGTTAATTTGTGTACAGGACACTCTGAAGTGGTTGAATTGGTTAAGAGAAATGACGTTACTCATGCTTCAGAGAAAAAATGTTGCGATTTGATGTGAGGAATAGTATTTGATATATACAGTGATCTGCATGAGGCACTCGTCATTGTAATTTACTAGTACTGATCTGAAATAGTACAGTCTAGCATCCTCTTGTTACCATGGTTACAAGCCTGCTCATGCACAGCAGGCTCTTCTGTGGGGAGGGCTTTGAAGGCAGGGCTGGAGCGCAGCAGAGAGGAAGGAGGAACCTGGGATGTGTACTCATTCAAATATTCTGGCTAAGTTCACTTTTCTCTCAAAACTCTAGTCTGCAGCTTTAATGGTAAAATCCACTATGGGATACAACTCTTTACTGTTTAAATGAAACTAGCCCAAATACCATGTTGGTATGTACCAATTATAGTTCACTAGAAATTTTCTGGACCCCAGAAAGGGTGTTTCCTCTGAACATTTATGGTTAAAATGTCATCTGTAGGTTTTAGTGGATGAAATTCAACTTGTTGCATGTTGAACAATTTGTGTAAGTAGAGCATTGTAGAGTCTGCATGCAGAGTCTGCATGCACAGTGTGTGTCAGGTACCCTTGAAATTAGATAAGTTCATTTGCCTCCTACATAGCAGGCCCTGCCACGTGACTATTGCGCATGTGTACATCGCAATGACGATGCTCAAATTATAGATTGTGCAGCTCTAGTTTAAACAGTGGGAATGACAGCCCATCTATCAGCAACCTCCCAGCCAAATTTAACAATGTCTCTGGCCTCTGCAGGCGGCCCCCCTCATCTGCAGCCTTCCACACCATGACCTGGAGATGGGCACACTGCATGTGTAGCATCACCATTTGGACGAAACATTTTAAATTCAGCAGCTTTTTCCTCTGATCTTGTAGCTAGTGTTATTCATGGATTTGGCCTTCTACTGCCCATATGAAGACCATACAAACAGGGGAGCTACCAAAGTGCTTGAAAAGTGTTTGAATATACTTTTGAGAAAGTGTGGGAACCCTCGGTTTGAAGTATAAATAATTACATACATACTGAATACAAATTGAACATTGAAGCAGAAAAAAATGCATTTTCTGTATTAAAATAAGTTGTATTGTTTTGTTCGTACATATATCTTTGTGTCCTTTTATAACGGAGCGCTGTTATTGGTGGACAAGCGACTGCACAGGGCAGGCTAGACCAAGATCAATAACTAGGCTATAACAATAACAATTTAAACAGCTGCACTGAGTGTCAGCAACTGTGTCAGCAGCTTACAAATATTCAGTATTTGATGGATAACATTGGGGGCATACTTATGCACTGCAAATGAGTTAATTACTATAATACTGGCAGAAATAAAAGATAGAAGAATTGATGATAATGTATGGCGACATTGCACAATCATTGTATCAAAATCACAGTATCTCCAATGATCCCAAAGAATTATTCATTTTAATATATCAAAAGGTATTCTTTTCTATAACTCCTAAATTTGGGCATACTTTGCTGAATACAAGGAATCTATGTGTTTACAATGTAGCCTTATTTTGCAAGGTACATTATTCACATTACATCAGCCCATAATGTTACATGATGTTTACCGTTGCTATGGCAAAAAGTTGCAACTGTTGTTAGCACATATTAGTTAGTTCATCTGAAGAACAACAATCCATGAAATTACAATTTAGACGATTTCAACAAAACAGCTATAGTCATTACAACCTAACTAATGAGATTTTAAAGAATAACAACTTAAATCCCTGAGGAGTTACATTACCATTAGTGATGGCTATGTCCACAAGTATGCAGTTACCTATAGTTCCCTCAAACAAGGTAACAAAGATGTGCACCAGTGGGGATTTAATAGTGGGTATACACTATGCCACCTGAGAAATATGTAGTTATATGCTGTATACCTGCACCACTGGTTATCACAAATTAATCTGGGTGTACCACACTCTGCCACAGCTAATTAATAGCTATCTCCACACTGTCTTCAAGCTGGGTGTAAACAGAGTAGTAACAGTAACTTGATGTTATACATATTTACACATCTGCTTCCTGTGGAGTCAACCAGCCAAAATGATTTTGTCCAACTGATTTTGCATTAGCTGCAAGTGCACACCAGCAACCATCAGGTGGCATATGTGAGCAGTCCAGGCTATAGCGATCACATCAGAGCCCTGAGCTTCCCTCTCCTCCCTCTGGAACTAGGCACACTGTTTGTATTTTCTGGGTTTGACTCAGTCCATATCAAAGCGTGTGTCGAAGCATATAAATAAGCAGTTTACTGTTTGTCTGAATCCTAGTTGGATAGTGGTTTATTGCACATAGTGTGTAGTCGTGCATTGGTTCCATGCCAAGATGCTGATGGACAAACCTATATTTTGTTAGCCTATCAACTAGAACATGGTGTTGGTGATCTTGTAATATAACCTAATTAAGCTTAACAGTGTGGTGGTGTGAGTGGTGGTCACACCCTGTTGATAGGGCTAGTTCATTTTTAAATGTTTGAAACTAAAATCATGTTGAGGTCCTAAATGCACTCTTAAGTGAACACATCATCAAGTGATAAACAGAAATTAACTGATTTTGCCGGACATAGACAACCTGGAGTGTTATATTGTTGTGGAAATTCTCCTTTGTGTGGTAGAGAGTTGCTAAGTCTCCAAAGAATTTCAGACTTAAGTGTATGAATCAGATGTTGTTTATTACACGCAGCATGGAGAAGGCAAAAGTGTTCTCTACCAAACTCTAAATTGTTACCCCTTAAGTACAGAAACAGAGAGGAGGTTACCTTCATTTACAACAGTCATAAAACATTTTCTTTACATAATAATGACTCTTTGATGTTTGGGTGTATCCTGTCTTCCCAGGACAGTGATTCTTTCATATAACAGATGGGACAGCAAATGTCATCTTATCTAAACTTGTATATCTTTCCATGTGGGGGATTTGCCCCCACCTGTGGCTCATACAATGTGACATTCTCCCTTCCTCCTCCTGTCCTTTCCACTAACAGGAAGACTATGTAATTTCTCACAGTAGCAAGCTAGGGGAATGTGAGTCTAATGCTAAACATTTAATTACAATACAGGTATCACAACCATTGTTGTTGTGTGTATTGTGTACACATCTTCCATGTTTGGGACAGTGCAGGAAGGGGTTAAAAGTCATTTCCTATGTCCAACATGTGGCACTGTGACTATGACTGCATATTGGCCTATGTGTTCAGGGCTGGAATGAGGAAGTTGGTCCTTTATCATTTGGTGGCCTGCTCCTGCCGGTATTAAATAATGTACACTGAAGTAAAAACAAAATGGACTACAGGTGAAAAGTCCCTCAAACAAATTTGTGGTAAGGTTTGTTTTCATTATTGATCGGCGGTGGCGCTGTCAGAGGGTGTGCTCACCTTTTAGTTGCATGTCATCTTGTAGCGTATGATATGGAGGAAAAAACATAAATGTCATGTAAATAGGATGCTTGACTGAATTCCTGTGTCCAGTAGATGGCGCCATGGATGTGACACAGTATTGACGCATGGGGGTATTCAGGGTGACATCGTATACATGTGTGATGAATTTGGTGTACATGGGAAATTGAATGTTGAAGTCATAGGGACTTGATGCTTTATGGCGAAGCATGAAAATGGACCGCGCCATGACACCTACCATGTTTGACGTAGGCAAAAGCTTATGATATCTTTTCATGTTGAAGGTCTGCGGACGATACTGAGTGATCTGTAAGAGGAGTCTGTTAAAGTACGAGGAATGGAAATGGATCAAAATGGAGGTGACTTAGGAAGTTTGAATGAAAATGGCCAATTTCCTGTTGGAGTGACACTTGGTACCCCAATGTTTTTTGTGCATCTGGTCGTGATACATGCGCATACTGACAGACTTGGACAGAAAATAGGACTCAGATGCAGATTGGGCGGAAGTACAATCAAATTTTATTAATCTGATTTTGTTATTCTCCAGGATGAATGAAAACAAAATGACTATGAAAATCTTCATGAGACAAACAAGACAAACAACAAGGAACATGAAATAACAAAAGGCGCTCCCGAAGGAGGAATCTACTCTATTCTAGAATTTCTAAGAAATTAACGATTACAAAATAAAACTCTCCGAAGAGGAAAAGACAGGCTATGAAATGCACTGCTCTAAGTTATCAAAATTAATCAACAAAAAATCACTCACAAAGAGGACAAACAAAAGGCTATGAAAATTCAAACTTCAAACTCAAAACTTCTAACCAGAAAATTTACAAAGAAAAATCACTCTCCTAGAGAGGCAAAATACAGATGAATAAAACAAGAAAATACTTAACACGACGAGGTTCAAGGCTGTGGTTCAAGGCTTTAGTATGCGACATGGAAGACGAAATACTTAGGCAACGAAGACAGGGGAAGACAGAGACTATATACACATGAGGGAGGGGAACACAGGTGGAAACAATCAGGAATCAGGGATGACGTCAGACCAGGGACACAGAAGGAAGGGCAAGTGACCTGAAACGAAAGGAGAGTTAATTTCAAAATAAAACAGGAAGTTCACAAGACAGATCCCAAGACAAGACAACCTCACCGCGATGTGACAGTACCCCCCCCTCTAGGGCCGACTCCTGACGGCCCAGGCTGATCGAGATTGTCCTTATGGAAGTCCGTTATCAACTGTGGGTCTACGATATGTCGAGATGGCACCCATTGCCGTTCCTCCGGGCCATATCCTTCCCAGTCAACCAGGTACTGTCTGCCTCGGCCCCGGTTCCGGACTGCTAGTAGACGCTTGACCTTATAAACTGGACCTCCTTCGATGACCTCGGGTGGTGGTGGGGGCGTGGTGGTAGGCACCAACCTGCTTTCCTTTACCGGCTTGACCTGGCTGACGTGGAATGTGGGATGTACACGCAGGGAGCGAGGCAAACGTAGACGAACTGCTGCAGGTCCAACCTTCCTGGTGACTGGGAATGGCCCTACGAAACGAGGTGCCAGTTTCTTAGAGGGCACATTGAGGTTGAGGTCCTTGGCCGATAACCAAACCCTTTGCCCGGGCTGGTATTCAGGAGCTGGGCGTCTTCTCCGATCTGCATACTTCTTTACACGATCTCCCTGCCGAATGAGAACCTGTCTGGCAGCTGCCCAGATGCGGCGACATCGTTGGATCATGGCATATGCTGAGGGAACCGAGACTTCCTTTTCATTGTCTGGAAAGAGAGGTGGTGCATAACCGAAAGCACAATGAAATGGAGAGAGACCAGTAGCAGAAGTTGGTAGTGAATTATGGGCATACTCAACCCAGACCAGGTGTTTGCTCCATGTCGAGGGGTTCTGGTGGACCACGCATCGGAGGCCGGTTTCCAACTGTTGATTCAGTCGTTCGGTCTGGCCGTTAGCCTCTGGATGGTAACCTGATGTCAGGCTTGCTGTGGCCCCAATCAGCTTGCAGAACTCCTTCCAGAATTTGGATATGAATTGGGGCCCCCGGTCTGATACAATGTCTTTAGGGAATCCGTGGACTCGAAAAACTTGTGTCATCATGACTTCTGCTGTTTCTTTGGCTGATGGTAGTTTCGGGAGTGCAATGAAACGTACCATCTTAGAGAATCGATCCACCACTGTGAGAACAGTGGTGTTTCCTTGAGAGACCGGGAGCCCAGTGACGAAGTCCAGGGAGATATCCGACCAGGGTCTGGATGGGATGGGTAGAGGCTGTAAGAGTCCTGATCGGGCCTTGGACGACGATTTGTTGCGAGCACAGACCGAACACGCCTCTATGTACTCCCGGACCTCCGACTCCATTGCTGGCCACCAGAATCTCCGGGAGATGACGTACATGGTTCGTTTAACCCCCGGATGGCATGAAAGCAGCGAGGTGTGAGCCCAATGAATCACCTGTGACCGTAGCTCTGCGGGAACAAATAGGCGATTGTCTGGACAGCCACGAGGCGATGGGGCTCCACCATTAGCCTGCTTTACCTCGTTTTCTATAGGCCAGCTCACCGCTCCTACCACACAGTTCAGTGGCAGGATGGGTTCGGTCTGCTTGGCCCTTGGCTCGGGATCAAAGAGTCTGGAAAGCACATCGGGTTTCACGTTTTTGGATCCCGGCCTGTAAGACAGGGTAAAAGAGAAGCGGTTAAAGAACAGCGCCCACCTGGCCTGGCGAGAATTCAATCTTTTGGCCTTCTTAATAAATTCCAGATTTTTATGATCAGTCCAGACAATGAAAGGTATCTCAGCCCCCTCTAGCCAATGTCGCCATTCCTCCAACGCTAGTTTCACAGCCAGCAGTTCCCGATTACCCACGTCGTAGTTCCGCTCTGCTGCAGATAGTCGTCGGGACAGGAACGCGCAGGGGTGCATCTTACCGTCCCTCTCAGATCTTTGGGACAGGACTGCTCCAACTCCGTCGTTAGAGGCGTCCACCTCCACCACGAATTGTCTCTGGGGGTCCGGCAGGGTGAGGATAGGGGCTGTGGTGAAGCGATGTTTTAGCTCCTGGAATGCCTTTTCAGCCGCCGGATTCCAAGCAAATGGGACCTGGGTGGAGGTAAGAGCATGGAGAGGAGCAGCTGTTGCGCTAAAACCTCTGACAAACCGCCTGTAAAAGTTAGCAAAACCAAGGAATTGCTGCACCTTTTTGCGGCTGTCTGGGGTAGGCCATTCGGCTACAGCGCTAACTTTAGCCGGATCCATCTGAACTCTTCCAGGGGCTACAATGAAGCCCAGGAACGAGACAGTCTCGGCATGAAAAACACTCTTTTCTGCTTTAACGTACAAATCGTGTTGAAGCAATCTTTCGAGGACTTGTGTTACATGGATCTGATGGGAAGCAAGATCGGGTGAGTATATCAGAATGTCATCCAGATAGACATAGACAAACTGGTCAAGAAAGTCTCTGAGTACGTCATTTATCATGGCTTGAAAAACAGCGGGTGCATTAGTCAGCCCGAAAGGCATAACACAATATTCGTAATGTCCACTCGGTGTGTTGAAACCTGTCTTCCACTCGTCTCCCTCCCGGATTCTGATCAGGTGATAGGCGTTACGAAGATCTAATTTGGTGAATATTTTGGCTTGTTGCAACTGGTCGAAGACAGAAGTCATCAGAGGGAGCGGGTATCGATTCTTGACAGTGATATCGTTCAATGAACTATAGTCAATACAGGGGCGGAGCGAGCCATCCTTCTTTCCCACGAAAAAGAAGCCGGCTCCTGCTGGTGAAGATGAGGGTCGAATGAGTCCGGCTTTCAGAGATGCAGTGATGTATTCGTTCATTGCCTTCCTCTCGGGTCCGGATATGGAGTAAAGTCGCCCCTTCGGTATGGTGGATCCTGGAATCAGTTCGATGGTGCAGTCATATGGGCGATGAGGAGGCAGAGACAACGCTTTAGCTTTGTTAAAAACTTCTTTTAGATGGTGATAACAGCTTGGAACGGCGGTCAGGTCCGGATATTCTGCTTCTGGAACGGGATTGGTGGAGAATAAATTAATTTCTGCAACTGGGTCTGAAGTGCAGTGTTCGGTGCAATCCTTCCCCCACTCTCTGATCTGGCCACTCTTCCAGTCTATGTGAGGATTATGAAGGAAAAGCCAAGGCTGCCCCAGAATTAGAGAGTGAGAGGTGGAAGTGAATAAATGGAATTGGATATTCTCATGATGATGACCTATGGACAATTTAACCGGATTGCTTATGTGCGTGATGACAAAAATATCAGTTCCGTTCAGGGATCGTGCACGAATAGGTCTGGCTAGAGGCTGGTAGTCAATGTTTAGCTTCTTGGCTAGGTTATAGTCCATTAAACTTTCATCCGCTCCTGAGTCAATCATAACATTCATGTCTATGTGCGAATTAATGGTAGCTGGAGTGAGAGCACGAACAGCAGACTTAGCAACTTGATTGGAACTCACCCCCTGGATCCGTTTGACTGGACAAGAGTTGACGAGGTGACCCATTTCTCCGCAATAAAAACATCTACCCTCTTGTCTTCTTCTCTGCCTTTCCTCCGAGGATATGCGAGCTCTTCCCAATTGCATGGGTTCCTCTTCGGTGTGGGGAGAAGACTTCTCTGGAGACGCGCGGTGCGGCGTCGGCCATTTTGAATCCTTAGACGCCGTTCGGGGTTCCCTGTCGCCTCGTCTACCTTCACGGTGCCTTCTTAGTTGAGTGCGTCGGTTGTCCGTGCGAATGGCGAGAGCGATGAGTCCGTCCAGATCGGTGGGTAAATCCAAGGGAACAAGCAGATCTTGAATTTCAGTCGATAACCCCTTTAGAAAGGTATCATACAGAGCAGCATCGTTCCACCCACTTTCCGCAGCCAAAGTGCGAAAATGAATGGCGTAATCACAAGCCGAGTCTTTACCTTGCTTCAGGGTACTTAATTCTTGCGCCTTCTCTCTGCTAGAACTCACGGGGTCAAAAGTCTTTTTCAGCGCCGTCTGGAAGCTCTCAATGGTCTCGCATACAGTTGAATTTCGACTCCATTCGGCCGAAGCCCAAGCTTTAGCTCTCCCGTCAAGATGTGACATCATGAACGCCACCTTAGCTCGGTCGGTCAAAAAGGCTTGTGGCGTAAATTCATAATGTATTGAGCAGTCTATTAGAAAAGATTGACAACGTCCAGGCTCACCGGCGTACTTAGTGGGAGCAGCTAGTTTGCATGGAGCTCCTCCAGTTGCCGCTTGTACTTCCGGGATGGCTGGAGGAGGCGGAGTCGGAGTGACGGGGTTTTGGCGAGAGAGCTGTCCCAGCATTTCCTGGATCTGAGACGAGAGTTGCCCCATGTTAACAGCCATGGCGGTCTGGAACTCTTCCTGGCGAGTTAGACGAGCTTCCTGGATCCGCAACAGTTCTGAGAGTCGCCCCGCTTCTGCTGAGTCCATAGCTGGCCTAAGTATACTGACAGACTTGGACAGAAAATAGGACTCAGATGCAGATTGGGCGGAAGTACAATCAAATTTTATTAATCTGATTTTGTTATTCTCCAGGATGAATGAAAACAAAATGACTATGAAAATCTTCATGAGACAAACAAGACAAACAACAAGGAACATGAAATAACAAAAGGCGCTCCCGAAGGAGGAATCTACTCTATTCTAGAATTTCTAAGAAATTAACGATTACAAAATAAAACTCTCCGAAGAGGAAAAGACAGGCTATGAAATGCACTGCTCTAAGTTATCAAAATTAATCAACAAAAAATCACTCACAAAGAGGACAAACAAAAGGCTATGAAAATTCAAACTTCAAACTCAAAACTTCTAACCAGAAAATTTACAAAGAAAAATCACTCTCCTAGAGAGGCAAAATACAGATGAATAAAACAAGAAAATACTTAACACGACGAGGTTCAAGGCTGTGGTTCAAGGCTTTAGTATGCGACATGGAAGACGAAATACTTAGGCAACGAAGACAGGGGAAGACAGAGACTATATACACATGAGGGAGGGGAACACAGGTGGAAACAATCAGGAATCAGGGATGACGTCAGACCAGGGACACAGAAGGAAGGGCAAGTGACCTGAAACGAAAGGAGAGTTAATTTCAAAATAAAACAGGAAGTTCACAAGACAGATCCCAAGACAAGACAACCTCACCGCGATGTGACACATACCGAATGTCATTCATGTATATGCATGTAGGAGGTAAGGCTTGGATTTTTAATATTAGCTATAGAGTTCCCTGGTTACACCTTTCATCAGCTATCGTCAGGAGGGCATTGGCAAAATACTTAAATTTAAAGAGTGACACCTAGTGGTCACTGGCCAAAATGTTTCACAGAGCCTTAGTGGCTCATGGGGAAGTGGGAACCTGAGTTTCATGTTATTCGGACACACCAGTGTGGAGATATGCAACACTTTCTGTTTGGAACGAAATCTGCAGAAAGTTGTTATTTGATAAGTTTAGTATTGTTTGAAACATCTAAATTATTTTAATTAGTTTTTGTCGGGAGGGTCCACAGATGCTTTGTGCAAAGTGTGCAAATCGATGAGATCACCTGGGAGGAGTTCAAAAAAGTAGGTTTGCGATATTTTGCGTATTTGTGAAAATAAAAGGTAGGTATTAATGGGCTTGGCCTATATGACTCAACAAAATTCAGGGAATGCGTGGATATAAGGTTTTTGTGCAATAAAGTACATGGGAGTTATGAGGCAAAACGCCCTTTCCTTGATTAGTGGAAATTCACAATGACAATAGATTATACAATTTTTCGGCAGGTGTGACCTATATTCTATGTTTGGTGAGATTTGGGGTATGTCCAGGCAGTAAAAAAATGCGATCATTTGGACCAAAAAAGTAGTCACTACAAAAACAAAAGGGCCCTAATTACAACAATTACAACAATCCAGTCAAGACAGATAAAATCACAGACAGTCACAGTCATCGGACAGGGTGGACAGAGACAGGTGCTATCAAGGGGGGGGGGGGGCGCTCGCTTGTCACCCTCACCCGGGGCAATTGAAAATGAGTATAGTGGCGCTGCGCCACCGTTCCATGGTCGGGGGATCTATATATATATATATATATAAATATATATATATATATATATATATATATATATATATATATATGAGGCAAAAGTCATACATTTCAAATCTCAAACTTATCTGTGTGCATGTAGCTTAAGGTTTTTCATTCTCTGTGATTGAACTGTTTTCCACTTAAGTCAACTGGCCTGCCAGGAATAAAATACAGTTTGTGTTGCGAATTTGGAAAAATTGCTGTAAACCTTACTTTATACTCTCTGTTAACCCCTGTAGTCTGTGCCCATCATTTCCCACTCACGCTGGTTGCTAAAGAAGGGTGAAGTGCAGCTAATGGCTGGACCTAAGAGCACTAGGACCATGCGAAGTCGTAAGCTCTATCAACCCATCTACTTGTTCCTTTTTAACAATCTACTGCTGGTCACTAAGCGCAGTTCTAGGTAAGCATTTAGTAAGGAATTCTCACTGTGAAATCGTTGAATTTTAACACATGATTTTTTTGTTGTCTGTCTCTTTACACTCAGTTGCCATTTTATTAGGTAAACCTCATTATATCCTATGTTGTTTAATTTAAAGGTCCTGACATAATTCCTTTTGTCAGACTATTGTTGTTTAATATATTTCTGTTTAAGATTTTGATCACTGTGGAGGATGTAGTTTGTTCTAGTGATCTTGCCTACCTTCATCGATATAAAAGATTTTGGACAGAAAAACGTGGCAGTTGAGTTTAGGTTTACATCACAAATCAGTCTTTTGTTTCACTGAAACCTGAAACCAATATTAATTCAGTCATCTTGTTATCAGTGGGGACAAGTTCCAAGTCTTTGACTCTTGCACACGGGCCATGTTGAGGACTGAAGATCTTGAAGACCAGGGCCAGCTACTGGCCAGTGTCTTTAATCTTAAACTGCTGGAGAACCAAGAGGAGCGGCCAGTCAGCTACATGCTCAAGACCTCCAGTATGTAAGTATCTGTATCTGAATTAGGATTAGGATTCCACTGTGCTTTTGTTATGAGATATGGGTAAGGCTTAATGAGATAAAAATGAAGAGAGAGTATAAAATGGAAACTCTGGATGGGTTTGTTTGTAAAGCAAACTGCCTAACCACAGTATTGACACTACATGTATTATGTTTGTATGTATATGACCTGCGAGTACACATCTGTGAGGATTGCTTATCTGTGGAGGATGAGTAATGCAAAAATTAGCAGGAGTTGGGTGATCCACTTTTGCTTGGCTGCAGAGTCCACACTTTAACATGAAATTTACTCTTTACTTTTTTTGGAGATGTGACAGTGGCTATTTTTTTTCTCTCTTTTGGTTGGTGACTCAAAATGCTGACCACGAACTTTTGATTGGCTTTTTGGTTTAATAACTGACAAAGTGGAAGACAGATGTAAGTTTTACTCTAATGCAACTCTTGTTGCTAATGACTACAACTAACTACAACTAATGTTACTCTTACACTAATGTAAATCTTACACTGATGTAACTCTGACACTAATGTAATAGAAACAATATTGAAATGAGATCAGACCATTTCATTATGATTTCAAGGTTTTGTGTACTGTATATAGGTACATGTAAAAAGGTGAAATCACAGGACATATATATATATATATATGTATATATGTATATATATATATATATATATATATATATATATATATATATATATATATATATATATATATATATATATATTAGTTTATCTTTAACTGATTACTAATCGATGGCATCCCTTTGGACAGGAGTGATAAATTGCGATGGATGTGTGCTCTCACTCCTAACCGCCGCACACGTTTTATGTCAACTACTGCCCACCAACCAGGTGAGAATATGAAACCAACATTGAGTCCTTCCCTCAATATGCAGATGTGGAGATATTAATTTAAACTACCTGTGATTTATTTCAGACTCTCCACAGGTGCAATGTATCATCTCATACTCATCTCAGGAGCCAGATGAACTCTCAATTGAGATGGCCGATGTTTTGAACCTACTAGAGAGAACAGATGATGGTGAATCTGCTTCTATATCCCCTTTGGAAAAAACAAAACTCTTTTCCAGCTGACATATTTAGTTTGTATGTTGCTTTGTATTTTTTTCTCCTTTCATCTTCTTTTCACCTCTGGTCTTACTGTTGCTTCTATATTTCAGGCTGGATGATGGGCGAAAGACTCCATGATGGCGAAAGGGGCTGGTTCCCTAGTCGCGTAGTAGAGGACATTCAGAGCAAGGAGGTCCGAGTTCAGAACCTGAGAGAGGCTTTTAGGATTCAGCAGACACAGGAAGGCGGAGAAGGCCCACCAACTGGGGCCAGGGTTGGTTTAAGGGTGGGGAGACGAACCCCAAAGGTCTCCAACTTCTCCAGTCATTGGATTGATCAAATGGGAGAGAGCAGTGCATTAAAGCAGTGAGTCAGAAACAAGATGAATATTATCATTCACAATCATGGGCACTTGAGTGATTGAGTATTCAGATCAACTCAGTAGAATGACTCAGTAATCGGGGACAAATTATTTAAATAAGTTCATAACCTTTGTACAATCAATGCTGCATGTCTAATATAAACATGTGCTCGAGGTATTTTGTTGGCCCACAAACTGTGTAATGCATCCAGCAAAACTCTGGTTTGGTTAGGAGCTATATGCATGGCAAGAACCAAAAAAGCTATTGTTAAGGTACTGTGAACTTCCCTCAGCTGCATGGGCAAGTCAGACTTTTAATGTGTTTGTTTTATTGTGAAATACTGAAAATACTTTCAACACTTACTATTTCTCAGACCTAAAACAAAAGCAAGTCAAGTACCTGTGACTGGTGATCCCTGAAATACACAACAAATTATTTCATGAAAGTCAAAAAGGATTATTGAAAAAATGTGTCTGGATGTTTAAACAAGCCAGTCAGATAAAGTCATATTCCTCTCAAAACTTTATCACTGAGTGTTGAATTCTTACTAGAGTCAGACTTCAGTACTGGTTGTAAAAGATAGTTCTGTTATGGAAAGCAGCAAGAGTAGTCAGATTGGCTTTAAACAGTTACAACCATGGATTCCAGCAGTGACATGCTTTCAGACTGGCTACAAAAGTGTAGGGATGTGGTTGCACAGAAATCAGCAAGTTATAAATGGACCTTATCCACCTCAAAACACACACACAGCCTATAGACCTTTTACATTCTAGCTATTGTTTTGTTGAGGTAAAATGAGGAAATTTTTACTCCATGCTTCCTGAGGCAACTCGTTGGATCGGCTCAATGAGCGTGTATTGTACATACCATACAGTCAAGCATCTCTAAACAGCTCAATGGTAAGAAAGCTGGCCACTCTATTATAAACAAAATGCCTGCTGACTGCTTCTTCCCTAGAGAGTTCTTGCACGGTTTGGAGCCACGCTATCGTGTTGTAGGAGGAAGTTGGCTCCAACTGCTGAAGGCTCAAGCACCACCCATAGGGTATAGCAGGGTGTGGACTAATAGCCTACCTGATTCATGATCCCTTTAACCCTGTAGAAAACTCCCAGTTTTCCAGCACTAAAGCCCCTCAGACTGTCATATTTCCTCCACCATGTTGACAGATGGAATCAGGCAGTCCTCCAGCATCCTTTCATTTGTTCTTCATCTCACTAATGTGTTTGGGCAGTTAGCTTTTTAACCTGATAATATCTGAAAACAGTCGTCCATACACCCATGGAGATACTCCATTGAAAATCTGTCATTCCAGCTAAAATAGTTATCGATCACATTCAGATTTCCAGTTCAGACTGCATTACAGAAAACAGAAAAAACACTAAGTTTTAAGCCTACAATGTTTAATGCTCAAAAGATATATCTGGTGTGAAATTACACTTAAAAATTGGCAATTTAAGGAGTACACATGCATAAACACACATACACAAGGGATAATTCATGTAATAGCAATTTAATGCCAAATAGCAGTATGTCATAATGTATTAACACTATGCACAACTGTGAGTAAGCCTGATTCTAAAGCCTGTGTGTCTTTAAATATGATGTATAGTAATGCAGACATTCAATGTTTAAACAGTTAATTTCTCAGTAAGTGTCATTTCATTTTGAAAGATGTAAATTATTGCTCATTAAAAGCATTTATCAAATGTGCCCAACTTGTTGATTATTTATCCATTTAATTATTTTAATAATTTTCTTTCACATAATTCATCACCAAAAGCTCTTTACTCCAGTGTTTGAGATAGAGAAAAGATACATGCACCCTCTGTTACACATGCCAGCAGGAAGCTTCACACAAAGGATAATGGTCATCACCAACTGCAATACTTACGTTCACATTCTGAGGAACTTCACTAAAACAAGAGTCATGTGAGTGCTGGAGAGGGTGGGGCCACAACTGAAGGAGACATGGCTTGATTATGTGACGCGGAGGATGTAACCATGGGAGTATACCCCATTCAATCAGCAACAAAATTCCGCCAGACCAAACTTGCAAATACCAAAAAAAAACAGCAACAAAGATGTAACCACTGTTCATTTCTCCCTGCACACAAAAGCTAACTTAGTTGTAAGAAAAATAATTAATTCACTTCTGCCTGTCAATGTCAGTGAATAATAATTATCGTGTGGTTTGATTGATTGAACTGTGTGCACTCTTTGGAAGATTGGTCTGGATTGAACGTGTCCAACATGGTGCACGCTATTCAGGCATTATTTTATTAGTTTGATTGTGAGGCATAGTCAGACATGTGATCTCATATATACACAAACACGACAGAAAAATCTGTCAGGTTTTACAGCAGAGTGTGCCTAAAGACTTGGTAATGTTGAGCAAACAGCCTGAGCAACAGACCCTTTTGGCTTTAGACATGAATTTGGGACCGCATTGGAGCAAAGATCTGTGCAAGTGTTTTTATTTCCAGCCCTCAAAAGGATAACTGCACTCTGTCTAATTATCCTCCATACACTGCCCGCGGGTGGAGGTAACATGCTGTGTAACAGTAACAGGAGTGTTCCAAGCTATATCACAACTGAGCATAGATTCAAGCTGGCATAGGCTTGTGAAGGAATTTCCGTCACAGTTAGTGACATTCTATTCCGTGTCTGTCATCTGAGTACAGGTGCGTCAGATAAAACTGAAGCTGGCTAGATGGATTATTCTTTCTGCAGACAGAATGCAAAAATGGAAGAAAAAAAAGAAATAGAAGTCCTGTGTATCTGCTCCAGACTGCCGGAGCTGGGACAGAGCAGATATGCCACACAGCAGAGCCGGTGGAAGTAAACACATAGACTAGAGCTCTGCTGCCGTGGCAGAGCTGTGATGGAGCGGAGCTGGACCGGACATATATGTGGTGGAATCTAGCCATTATGTAAACTTTGGCATCCTGCAATAGGTTAAATAGACTATTGATCGGAATGCTCCTCAGAATGGTAGTGGTTGGCATATTGTATCGATGGCTATAATGCTCCTTGATCAAGACTGTCAATAAATGCTACTTCTTAAGACATCCTGGCATCTTTTTCATAACCACAACTCCACCGGCTCTACAGAATTTCCATCATATATTTGGCATAAAAAAGTGCTGAAGTCACTTTGTTTGACAAGATCCTAAAGAAACAGTGTTGGTTTTTTTGCTGTAATTCAGCCACAAGCATGTTAAAAACAAAGCAGAGTATCAAAACGGCTGGATGCAAGTGCTCTTAAAATGTATACAGAATGTGTATAACTTGAAAGGAATATTAGTCAGTGGCTGGTGAGTAGGTTTGGGGATAAAGTCTGTGACAATACCACGAAACTCACTGAATTTGGTGAGGGGTTCCCGGGGCAAGAAGTTTGCTGCTTGGTGCTCAGACACAGATAATAAATGCACTGAGGTTAAATCTGTGCACAGACGTTCTTGGCAAGTTAAAAATATACCTGAGTGATTTAGTGAAATGGGTGAAAGCTGTGTCCACTGGGAAAATTAGAGGTATGTTGTGTTTCAAACCACGGTTATCTGGGCCAGCGAAGGTTTTTTTAGCATGTAAATAAGGATAAAAATACTTTGAGTATTTCACCAATGGTCTATAGAAACTGCCAACACTGATATAAGATTTAAACAATAAAAATATTTTTGAAGAACTTTGATGCTGTTTGCAGTGATTTATTGATGGATATTTGTGTTTGTGATGCTGCTGCTATGTAAATGGCTCTATTGTGCACTTTAAACTTAAGAGAAAATCGGGGACATGGTCCACAGCAGAGGCGTACATAAAACTGGAAAAAGCTAAAACGCAAGCTAACAGTAAAAACACATATTCACCTTAAGAAGACACATGTGAAAAGCAAAATGCTCTATTGGTCATTGATAAACCAAAGGCACAATCTTGAAATCAAAATGTTCAGGACCTCACAGCACAGTATAGTGCACTTTATACACTAGCAGGTACAACTAGAAGATTAGAAGACTGGACAAATCTGTTCCCCTATACTTCACTGTTCTTATAATTAATTAATTATAGTATCCCCAATTGTTGAAGTCCAGTTCGTGGTTGCACATCAGTGCCATGATGTAAGTATGAATAAACAGTATTGTGAATGGGGATCAGATGAGCTTAGAGCTGCAATAGAGCTATATGGTAAAACGGTTGATGATACTCACATGCCAGTGCTAGAAGTAATATTACAAACAAGACGTGCATACTTTTAGATTACAGTTTCTCTTCATTTTGTTGAGTGAGGGACCTGTGTAGTTACCAGACTGTCAGACCCACACGCTCTCGATATGCACAGATGGCTTATCCATTCATACTGGTTCAGTTTGCCAATACTGCGCCTCTGATACTACCTCCAGAGGCAGATCAGCATTGGAGCAAAATATTGTCCCTCGCCGCCTCCAGCAAATTCACACAGAGGAGGAGGCAGAGAATTGGTGTGGGATCCCTGTATCCAAACAACAGTGTGAATGGGGTACAGACACAGAGGAGACACAAATACACCCAGATGAAGAAATAATAAAAGGTTGTTGGTAATACAGTTGATATGCGTGCCTGTGCCACCATGCGGCCTGGGCAGGGCGACCGCAACATGGAGAATAAAAGGTTAGACACCTCTGTGATGGACTGTGAGAAGGAGACAGGAATGTAGATCATCTATTTGCCTGCCTTCAGTCCTCACCTGTGTGGTGGAAATTTCTGTCAATAAAAGAGTAAAGTCAGATCTGTCTTTTCGGTAAGTTTAATCCAACCATCTGCAGATGGACTCACCACCCAGTCAAATTCATGAGCCGAGTGAATGAGCCCAGAGTAAAGGAGTGTTCACGATTTATACACAGATATCAACAAGGTCAGGGGAAGAGACAAGCACTCTCGGTGCCAGCAGTGATTAAGCTACACACATACGTACATACGACTATCCCAATCAGACAGGCTTCTCATCAACACAAGACATAAAGTTAAAACTTCATGACGCATGACCTGGGACTCTGTGCGAAGCATAAAATTATCAGACATAAAACATGAGACAAGAAGGCGACTTTCTATCTTAGTTTTGGCTGGTTCGTGACTCTATTACAATCATATAGGGCAGAGGTTAGGTGTTCATACATTTGCATAAGATATCAGTCACATGAAGCAAGTTAGATAAATGTTTTTAAGAAAACATATTCAACAAAATAGTTCAAAATTCATCAACCCATAACGAAGAGGAATTTTCCCATCACACCTGACAATAAACACATTTACTGCTCCTAACCTGCTGTGTCCTGCACTTGGGTCTCCATTCAAGCTCCCCCTAACAAATGTCACTTTCAGTTCACAATCACTACAAGCCTGCTTCCATCCTATACACAGACACTCTCATTATCTGATGCGTTTTTGCAAGACTACCCTGTGACGTTCCCTCTGAATTCACTCCTTGTAGCAATACTGACTAACTACCTACTGATGATCCAAAGGTGCTGCTGACTAACAGTAACACTGGCAATGGTTTGTACCCCTAAATTCCTGCTTAATTTGACACTTTCTTTCTTATTCACCCACATGAAAACATACGAAAAATAATCAGAAACCTACAAACATAGAGTTCATCCATGTAATAATGATTTATGATAATCAGAATCTGACTTGTTTGCGCCACACTCTCCCCCATTACTTTAAAGTGGTCCCTATCATTATGACAACTGTAACTAGAACTGCAAGCAGTTATGAACGGGGGCCAAGCTCCCCCACGCGACTCGAACCCTGCGCACTGCAAAGCCCACTGAAGTTTGGCCCAAAGGATGACGGGCTCGGGGCAAAAGTGAGGACACATGTCAACGTCTGAGCCATGGCACTGGCTGTGATGGGAAGTGCACTGGAAGTGCAAAAGACTGAATGTGTGCCGATTTTAATTTGTTGTACTGAATCATGCCCATTTTGACCAGTCGTTACTTAAAATGTGGAAGTTACAGGTATGGAAGAACTGTGTCCTATTCTATATAAACCAGATAAATTTCAAAGCTCTCAGTGTAATAGTTTGGCTGAAATTAATGTTTGTTGCTTATCTTGTAATAAGCCATGCCCACATTGACCAGTCATGACCACCTTCAAGATATGGCCTAACGATTGGCCCTACATCATACTGACCAAATTTCGTAAAAATTGGTGTAGTCATTCAAGAGATATAAACTTCCCATATTTTTAGCACCCCCTAGTGGCCAAAATTTGCCAAATTTGGCTCATCCTTTCCCAGTCTCATGGCAACCAAGGAAATTTGGTGTTAATAGCATTTAGTTTGACCGAGATATCAAACAGTTTACATATTTATAGCTAGCTACAGAAATTTGTTTGCTAATAATTTGCGCATTTTTTGACTGAGCAAAATTCTTTATATCAGGTCCAGCTCGAGTTCGAAAAAAAAAAAGTTTCGAGGCGGAAGTGGGAGTGGCCAGAGCAAAGTGATTCAGCTACATTCAGGGAATCTGGGGATACAAGGTTTTCAAATGTGAGACATATGGTGTGGGTATTATTGGCAAAAACGCCCGTTTTTGAAGCATGAAATAAAATGAAGCATGGGAGTTTCAGACTGACTGGCTCCCTATTCCCCAGACAGGTGCGGTCAATGCCATCACTCGCAGACAAACGTGAGAGAAACTAGAAAACTTTCAAACTGACAGAGAGACATTACACATGGGGCGAAAAACCCAGTGATGCAGATTTGGTCACCATGCAGGAACAAGACCCTAATCTCCAAACAGTTCAACAATGGGTCCTAAAAACCCCTGTGGACAGAGACCCTGAACCCCTCTTAGATGATTCCAGAGAACTTCAGACTTTCCATTGCGATTTGCCAGACATAAGGCTGGAGAGGGACTTGTTAGTATACACTCAGGGTGGCCAAGGACCGATGCTCTCCCATGCGAACGATACCCCTATTGGAGGCCACCGAAGCTACAAAGCCATACTCAAAACCCTCCAGCAGGTAGCCTATTGGCCATTTATGGCCTGTGACACAAATCTTTCCATTTAAAAGTGCCTGATCTGCTGTCAATTCCAGCCTCGACCAATTGACCATGCCCCACTTCAGGAAAAGGGAATCACATTTCCTTGGTCTCACCTCCAGGTTGACTGGATAGGACCTGTCCCCAAGTCCTCCCGAGGTAACAAATATTTCCTTACGGTCACCTGTTCCTTCACTAAATGGCTTCACTACAGCAGTGCTGCTGATGAACCATGTTTTCGGCTGCTGGGACCTCCCACTTTCCAGTAACTCAGATGGGGTATTTACTTCACATCGAGTGTAATGACTGCATTATATGAGATCTTGGGGGCAGAAGCCAAATGCCATATTTCATATCACCCGCAGTCATCGGGTCATGTTGAGCGTGCCAATCGTACCATTGTCAACATGCTTAGAAAGTATGTTGGGAATAATGGCAATGATTGGGACATGAAACTCCCTTTGGTGCTAATAGCAATCCGATCGACCCCGCATCACTCAACAGGGGTCACGCCATTTGAGATACAATCAAGAACACAGTAATACAATCACGGGGTAAGGGTATATTGATATTAAAAACAGTACAATACACAATTGAAAACACTATACACTGGAACTATTTCAGTTCCAGGAAAATATTAAATAATATTAAATACTGAGCAAAATGGAACTTGGTGGATTTGTAAGGTGCAAAACAAAGAGAGAAACGTGCATTTTTTAATTATTCATTTAATTTATGTGTGTGTATTGCGTGGGTGTTAGTGTGAAGCATTGTAGAGTCTAATGGCACCAGGAACAAATGATTTCCTGTGCAGTTCTTCAAGGCAGCGGGGTTGAATGAGTCTATTGCTGAAGATGCTCTTAAGCTTGTCCAGAGTTTCGTGGAGGGGGTGAGAGATATTGTACATGATCACCAGCAATTCTGCTAGCATTCTGTTCTCCGCCACCTCCTCCAGGGTGACAAGCTTAGAGCCAACAACGGACTCTGCCTTTTTTATGAGTTTATTTAGTCTGTTTGCATCCTTCGCTTTGATGCCTGCACCCCAGGACACCACAGCGAAGAAGATGGTGCTTGCGACAACAGACTCATCTGGAGCATCTGGTTGCAGACATTGAAGGACCTAAGCCTCCTCAGGAAGTAAAGCCGGCTCAGGCCCTTCTTGTAGACTGTCTCTGTGTTTGTGGTCCACTCCAGTTTATTGTCCAGCACCACACCCAGGTATTTGTGAGAGTCCACAATGTCAAAGTCTGTCCCACCGATGCAGACTAGAGAGAGCAGGGCTTGTTCCTCCTGAAGTCCACCACCATCTCTTTCTTCTTCGCCACATTCAGCTGCAGGTGGTTCTCCCCACACCATTTAACAAAATTGCCGACCAGGTCCCTGTACTCATCCTCCCTCCCACCCTGTTCATGCCCCACAATGGCCGTGTCATCAGAGAATTTCTGCAAATGACATGACTCAGTGCGGTACTTAAAATCTGCAGTGTAGGTGGTGAAGAGGAAGGGTGACAGCACATTTCCCTGGGGGGCGCCGATGTTGCTGATCAGACGGTCGGACACACAATTTTGTAATCTCACATACTGCAGTCTGCCCATCAGATAGTCATCGACCCATGTGACAAGGGGAGAATCCACGTGCATGTTCACCTGCATGGATGTTGTTAAAGACGCTGGAGAAGTCGAAGAACATGAAGCGGACAGCAGTGTTGGGTCTATCCTGGGAGGAGTAGGCTTCCTGCAGCAGGAAAAAAAGGGCGTCATCAACCCCAACGTGGTGCTGATATGCAAACTGTAGGGGATCCTGTGATGGACACACTAGGGGTCTGAGGTGTGCAAGAACCAGCAACAGGATGTCCTTTTTTGGGCAACTGGAACAAGGCAGGATGTTTTCCAGAGCACTGGCACTCTCTGAAGGTGGAGGCTAATGTTAAAGAGGTGCTGAAGAACTCCACAGAGCTAGCCGGCACAGGCCTTCAGCACGTGAGGGCTGATGCGGTCCAGTCTGGTCCAGTCCGGTCCAGATGACAGCTGGCAGAGAAATGACCTTGCCAATACATCTCCTGTACCACCCTGAAGATGTCAGCATCGCAACCACGTATACTGCACATCAGTATGTGGCAGACTTAAGAGAACACCTTCAGGCTCTGTCTGCTAATGCAAATTGAATTTTGGTAACTATTTGCTGGGGCATCTTTCAAAAATTAAATCTTAAACATGCTTTCTCTTTCATTTTAATTAAGTTACAAAATGAGCAGTCTTGAAGAAGAAAATGAAAATGCAGTTTGGATTATCTCTCTATAAAAGCAAGGAATCTCTGTCTGTCTGTCTGTGTATGTGTATGTGTGTGTCTGTTCCTGAAATATCTCTGCAGATCAGGATCAGACTGACCTGAGAGTTTCCACATGGCTGCTGCTTCGTTCAAGGGTGAGCAACGTCGCATTTGTTTGGACTGCAATGATACCATTAATAAATTATTTCATAAATGCTTTACCAATTACGCTAGCATTGCTAACCGTAGCCACCACAGTCACATGCACACCAGAGCCAATCACTGCACACCGTAGCCACGTGTGCATCAGAGCCAATCACTGCAGAGCTCAAAGCCACGATAACAAGCGGCTTTATACCTGCAGCAGCGCTAGCTGGACTGGGATTTTGCTGGCGGTTCAGTCCCGTTCTGTTCTGTGCATCTAAGCTGACTGTTCTGGATTAATGAGACTGAACGAGTCCAGACCGAGTCTGTTCGGGTCTGAGGAGATCCGGAGACGTGCGGACAACAAAGTGTAATTAGAATCTGTGGATGTTTGTGTGTAGCTAGCTGCTAGCCGCTAGGCCACCCACACAGCCCACCTCCCAAGTCGATGGACACACCGGCAGGTCCAAAACCGTACTTAGGGTAAATAATGTCCGCCACACTTTTTTTGCAAACATTGCCGTCACATTTGCTTTGTGTCTAGTGCAGGAAGAAACGGTAAAAATGGGCTTTTGTCACAAAAGTGTCCAAGCAGCAAGTTTGGTTGTTTAAGAACAGGAAGTTGTAGGAAGGACGGAGGCGGATGAATGACAGGCAACGACGGTCGGTGTAGAGACAGCCAGCGATATTGAGAGTTGAGAGATTTGTGACATTTAGCGTGATTGGAGCGTAAAGTTAGTGTGTTATGCAGTGTTTGGTGTAGTGCGTTTAGTGTGTAGTGGAGTCGTTTTTTTGTTTATTGAGTCAAAACAATAAGGAGATGCTGAATGTGGAGCAGGCAGTGCAGCTCTTCATTCAGCTGGAAGGAGCTCAGGCAGACCTGAGCATTGCCTGCATTTAAAAATAAATAGTAACATATAACTTTGTACATTTTTAAATTGTATGCACATATTTAGCAAACAACAATTTATATTTGCAAATTAAGCAATAAAAAATGGTTTGTTAAACATATTTGTGGTTTTCACTGTAAAAAAAAATGTAACTTTTTCTACTCAGATTTGATGGTTTTTTTTTTGTGCTTTTAGGTCGATTGTGTTAATACAGTATGTCAAAATAAAAAAAAAATGACTGTACAGTCACACGTGAGGTTGTGCTGAAAATGATGCCACCAAGTTTTTGAGGTGAAATATAATGGCAAAATCAAAAATAGTCAAAAACGGCCAATTAAACCCTGGAATATCGGATTTCACAACAAACCCAAATATCCCTGACGTCCCACCTTCAAACACATCCTCATTTGGCCATCCATGAAAAAGCTACTTAACCTCCCACTTTTCTATAGGAATACATATATCCTACGGGCACTGCACTAGTTTATTATTAATTCCATTTATGAGTCAAAAAATGCAGCTATATTCTGAAAATGAAAAAGCATTTCTGTTAGTCCATTTTAATTTGATTATGGTATAGATTTGCTTCCATAGTAACCTAGCTTGTTTGTGTTTTGCAGTAGCTAGTGCATTTGCACATGCATGGTGACCCGTGACTTGTGTCCTATTCAAAAAGAGCTCTCAGACTGTCTGTCCTGTAAGTCAGTCAGGTGGCATAGATTCGACTGGGCTTTTCGGCTTTTCATTCATTAATTTTCCTGCCATGCCACGCAATTGACCCACACTACCTTTGTGATCTACCAGTCGATCGTGTCAATGTATTGGGCACCCCTGCCCTAAGTATTAATTACTTGTTATACTCATCATTAATCAAAGGAATAGTGTAAAAATGCAACTTCATCATCTCTGAGCAAAAATTGAAATCAACTGAATAAACTTACATTCTCAGTCTCAGTACACAGTAAAGATTATTCTCACATTAGTCTATAGTTCAATGAAATATTCACACACTCAGCACAGAACCTGATGTGATATCGTACATCAACTGAAGGTAATAAGTCAGTATAATGCGATTGATCACAAGGTCTAAAAGGTCTGCGACAGTGCTGTGGCTGTTGGTGGTTTGGTAGTGTAATATATTCTGGACTGGGAGAAAACATATCCCTAGACTTATGACTTCTCTGCTTCAAAAAACAAGACACATTAAGACAACATTGTTTCTTTTTGCGAGATGATGAAAATTGCAGGTCAGAGTTGATCAGAGGTGAACTTTGACCCCCAAGCCAGAGATAAGATCAAAACAGAAACAATGTATTCTTAAATTGTGGTCAAATTCTACATGTGCACTGTACCTCCATTAAAGTGTTGGTTCTGAAACAAGCAAGTACAACATTTTATGCAGCAATGCTTTGTTAACTCACTATAGAATGTAAAAAGATGCAGGACATCGACAATGTCAGTAACTGTTCAGAGTTACATGAAAAAACTTTTTTCAGTGAAACTCAGCTTAAAGCTAGGGTCTGTAATGTTGTTCAGAAACACATTTTGTTATACTGGGTGAAATGGTCCTGCTGTCCTGAGAGTAGTCAATACATTATGTATTCAGAAAAAGGAACAAAAATAATCAGACCTCTGTGGCAGCTGCAGGACTGAGAAAAAGCTCAAGCTCAAGCCCAATCAATGCTATTCGGCCCAAATAGCAGGGATTGGTCAGATGCCTTCATGTCTCGTTCTGCCTGCGCCCCCCTCTGTCCCTCCCTCCTCCGCACAAGCACATGTCACATTTCACTGATGACAGAAATATTCAACACACTCCTCTACAGAGTTACAGGAGAAGACGTTCATTTGGTTACAGTGGCAGAGAAAATGCAGCCATTGTCACTTGTAACAGCTCACCCCTCTAAAAAGGCAAGGAAAAGAAAGCCTGAGGCAGAAAACGCTGCAACAAAAAAGGCTCTGGATACAGACAGAAGTCTACATCGAGTCAACATCAGTGTGGCATTTTAGCGGTGGAGACAACTGGGGCATGTGAAGGGCCTGAAAAGTGATGCAGAGGTTGCTCTCTTTCTGTTGGACAGGTAATTATTTGTTTTGTTTTGGGGGGACAATGATCAGTGGAGGTCAGTGATTGACTTTGTGGTTGCGTCATCTGACCTCTGGCCGTATGTCTTGGACACTCGGGTGAAGAGAGGTGCTGAGCTGTCAACTGATCACCACCTGGTGGTGAGTTGGATCCGCTGGCAGGGGAGGAAGCTGGACAGACCTGGCAGACCCAAACGTATTGTGAGGGTCTGCTGGGAACGTCTAGTGGAACCCTCTGTCAGGGAGGTCTTTAACTCCCACCTCCTGGAGAGCTTGGACCAGATCCCGAGGGAGGCTGGGGACATCGATTCCGAATGGACCATGTTCTCCACTTCTATTGTTGATGCGGCTGTCTGGCCATAAGGTCTCCGGTGCCTGTTGTGGCGGAAATCGCCGAACCCGGTGGTGGACTCCGGAAGTAAGGGATGCTGTCAAGCTGAAGAAGGAGTCCTTTCAAGCCTGGTTGGCCCAGGGGACTCCTGTGGCAGCTGACGGGTACCGGCAGGCCAAGCGAGCGGCAGCACGGGCAGTCGTGGAAGCAAAAACTCAGGTCTGGGAGGGGGAAGCAGTCCTCCACCAACATTGTTTACAGTTGAGGTGGGGAGCTGTTGACCTCAACTGGGGACATTGTTGAGCGGTGGAAGGAATACTTTGAGGATCTCCTTAATCCCACTGACATGCCTTCCATAGAGGAAGCAGGGGCTGGGGACTCAGAGGTTGACTCATTCATCACCCAAGCTGAAGTCACTTAGGTATTCGGGAAGCTCCTCAGTGGCAAAGCACCAGGGTCCACCCTGAGTACCTCAAGTGTCTGGATGTTTTGGGGCTGTCTTGGTTGACATGTCTCTGCAGCATCGCATGGCAGTCTGGGACAGTGCCTCTGGACTGGCAGACTAGGGTGGTGGTCCCCCTATTCAAAAAGGGGGACCGGAGGGTGTGTTCCAACTATCGGGGGATCAGACTCCTCAGCCTCCCTGGGAAAGTCTATTCCAGGGTACTGGAGAGGAGAATTCGGCCGACAGTCGAAGCTCAGATTCAGGAGGAACAATGCGGTTTTCGTCCAGGCCGCAGAACACTGGGCCAGCTCCATACCCTCTGCAGGGTGCTCGAGGGTTAATGGGAGTGTGCCCAACCAGTCCACATGCGCTTTGTGGACTTGGAGAAAGCATTCGACCGTGTCCTTTGTTGCATTCCGTGGGAGGTGCTCCGGGAGTACGGGGTCGGAGGCCCTCTGTTAAGGGCTGTACGGTCCCTGTGCGACTGGAGCAGGAGCTTGGTTCACATTGTCGGCAGTAAGTCAGACCTGTTCCCGGTGCATGTTGGACTCCGGCAGGGCTGCCCTTTGTCATCGGTTCTGTTCATTATTTTTATGGACAGAATTTCTAGACACAGCCACGGGCCTGAGGGGGTCTGGTTCGGGAGCCACAGCATTTCATCTCTGGTTTTAGCAGATAATGTGGTCTTGTTGGCTCCTTCGAGCCAGGACCTCCAGTATGTCCTGGTGTGCCTTCAAGTCCGAGGCCATGGCTCTCGACCGGGCAAAGGTGGCTTGCTCCCTCCAGGTTGGGGGAGAGCAACTGCCTCAGGTGGAGGTTGTTTGTTATTTTGGCATTTTACTTCCCGTCTGCTCCGTGCTAAATTCAGCTGAATTGCTGCGTCGTGCTCCGGCATCTCCATCTCCCTGCTGAGTCCCACTGCCAGCACATTGAAGTTTGTGGGGGCGTGGCTTTGGACGGAGCACTGATGGAATGGGGAGGGGGGTTGAAACTTAGAGGAGGTGCCACTTTCAAATCTTGCTAGCTCTCTTGCTAGTGCTCCAGGATTGTAGACCCTTGCTTTAATCTATCTGACTGTGCAAAAAGACACTTGTCTTGCTGAGAAATGCTCAAAAATTACTTATATGCATTTCAACCAAAAATGAAATAAAGAACAACTGAAACCATGTTAGCCATAATATTTATCCAACTCCAAACATTCCTATCCATTTCTCTGAAGTTGATGAGTCTGTCTCTAGTATAGGCAAAGCATGCTGTGTTAGAAAAGGCCTAAAGGTTATACAAGCAGAAAAACATAGCAAAAATGTAGCATTGCCAAAGGCTTGGTTATAGCACAGTACTACAATAATGCTCTGATATTAATATATCTTCCCAATGCTGACAGCAATTAATTGTTAAATTAACTTAAACTTTTTTTATTAACTGTACATGTCTATATGTAAAGAGAGAGAGAGAGAGAGAGAGAAAGAGAGAGAGAGCTGTTCAATTGTCTTTATTTTGAAGTTTTTGTTTTGAATGACATTTAAAGTTTATTTCATCATGTAACCAAGGCAAAGGTTTTTCGGACAATCACATGACTTTCAATTCACTCTGCAATGCATGCAGTGCAGTATTCTAAAAACTTGCTGGTAATCGTGGTGAAACAACTTTAACTTTTACCCACATGTGTAAGGAAGGCAGCACACACCCTATTCTGCAAACACAACAGAGATGAAATAAAATCATAAACACTGATGAAAGTTGTAAAGTCATGGTGACTCAACCTTCGAGTTTGACTGGTCTTTTAACTGATAGGGAAAGGCATGGAGTGGCTGTGAAAGAGAGAGACCAGATTGTAACCTATTTATACTGGAAGTCTTTTGTTGAAAGCTGGTTATTAACATTTTGCATTTCGTTTAATTTAAGTTCCAAGTGAGTTCCAAGCATTTAGCATATTGCTGCCAGCCATGTGCTTAGCTTTTCAAAAAGTGAGCACAAGCACTCCTTGTTTGAAGAAAAACTGAAATTAGAAATTAGCTGAAAATCTTTTTGTTGACCACTCTTTCTGTCATTCAGTTCATGTGCATACACTCAGCTGAAGCAGTAACATTGCCTGAGGGTTGTATGGCCAGCCTGAGCAGGATTCCTACACAAATTCTTTAACTTTTGTGATGAGCTTGATAGATGACATGGCAATGTTATCTTTGTGGTGGATTTTTGTACTTCAGGCTGTAAAAATTCAGGGCTAGAATTTAATTTGTTGTGGTTATGTGGTAATCACCTTGACGGTGCTTTAAGGAAGATTATCAAGTTTTAGAATTAAAAAAACTGAACAGGCTACAATCCGAGTCAGTTCAGGCCTCCACAGGTGGTGCTGATTGATGCTTGACCTCTTGTGCTTCATGCCTTTCCTTTCCCCGCCAGAACCTGCCTTGTTTTTGTTGTTCCCAGTACCAGAGTCCTGGCCAAAGCCTCTGCATGGCTGATTAACTAACTAACTGTATTTACTGTTTATCGCTACTTTGCTGATATGCTGTGCCCCTACTTGTTGGGAGAATGAATTGGACAGATGGACAATTTTTACATATTGCACCTTTAAATATTCAAGTAGATGGAATCATGTCACTATTTTATACCTGTGGATTTGTTAGACACATATGTCAATGAGAACACCTAAATTGTGAGTTGGCATCAATCAAAAGACCAAAAAGGAGATGAGCAGTGGAGATGTAATGTGATAGTAACAGTGTGACCAAGCTGTATGCCTAGGTGCGGAAGTTTAATCCGTGTCTCACATTGCAGTGTCACAACATTTCCAAACTGTTGCCAAACTGTCTGCTATGTAAGCTCTCTTTAAAAGATTCCTTTTAGAAGCAAAAACAAGAACAATTAGAGCTACATAAAGTCACTTCATTACCTTCTTTGTTTTTACTGCTGTATGCTTACCTCCAGGGAGATATGCTGTCGATGCTGCATCATTATTATCTTCTGCCATGGTATTATGTCACAGGTCAATGGTTAATCAGTGTTTCTGATATTGTTAAACTAACAGCCTGCTCAGTGCCCAAGTTAGTCTTCATTATATAGAATTTTACACATGAATTTAGGGGAATCAACTAATATTTTGAGATTAACTTCACTTGAATAAAAAAAAAGTTCATGACCTATTAAAATAGCTTCTAAAGAAACATCATGAGTGTATTGCCAGACTTCCCAGCACACATTGTTTGAGTGTTAAAACTCTCCTGAGACTTTTGCTTTTCATAGTTTGAAGAAGACACATGATGGAAACTTGCTGTGTGGGCCTCAACATTTCAGTCTTCAACCCATCACACAATTACATTTCATTAACTCATCTTGGAGTGTTTTTACCTTTGAGCCAATGCTGGTAACAACCAACTCCAACAGGAGCAGCTAGGCTTGTTCATCAGAGTAATAAAACAAATTTAGACCAACCAGATATTTTAGGCTGCACTGCAGATAAAGATTTTTCAGATTTGGAATGTCAATTGAAAGATTGTGTTGACTCAACTACATAATTCTTTGAAAGTATGATTAAATTTCGTTAACTAAAGGAGTACAACTATAAGATTTGTATAACCATAAAAGTGTATTCGTTACTTGTCTTCTCAATTAATTTAACTTATATGCATTTCAACCAAAAATGAAATAAAGAACAACTGAAACCATGTTAGCCATAATATTTATCCAACTCCAAACATTCCTATCCATTTCTCTGAAGTTGATGAGTCTGTCTCTAGTATAGGCAAAGCATGCTGTGTTAGAAAAGGCCTAAAGGTTATACAAGCAGAAAAACATAGCAAAAATGTAGCATTGCCAAAGGCTTGGTTACAGCACAGTACTACAATAATGCTCTGATATTAATATATCTTCCCAATGCTGACAGCAATTAATTGTTAAATTAACTTAAACTTTAAACTTTTTTTATTAACTGTACATGTCTATATGTAGAGAGAGAGAGAGAGAGAGAGAGAGAGAGAGAGAGAGAGAGAGAGAGAGAGAGAGAGAGAGAGAGAGCTGTTCAATTGTCTTTATTTTGAAGTTTTTGTTTTGAATGACATTTAAAGTTTATTTCATCATGTAACCAAGGCAAAGTTTTTTCGGACAATCACATGACTTTCAATTCACTCTGCAATGCATGCAGTGCAGTATTCTAAAAACTTGCTGGTAATCGTGGTGAAACAACTTTAACTTTTACCCACATGTGTAAGGAAGGCAGCACACACCCTATTCTGCAAACACAACAGAGATGAAATAAAATCATAAACACTGATGAAAGTTGTAAAGTCATGGTGACTCAACCTTCGAGTTTGACTGGTCTTTTAACTGATAGGGAAAGGCATGGAGTGGCTGTGAAAGAGAGAGACCAGATTGTAACCTATTTATACTGGAAGTCTTTTGTTGAAAGCTGGTTATTAACATTTTGCATTTCGTTTAATTTAAGTTCCAAGTGAGTTCCAAGCATTTAGCATATTGCTGCCAGCCATGTGCTTAGCTTTTCAAAAAGTGAGCACAAGCACTCCTTGTTTGAAGAAAAACTGAAATTAGAAATTAGCTGAAAATCTTTTTGTTGACCACTCTTTCTGTCATTCAGTTCATGTGCATACACTCAGCTGAAGCAGTAACATTGCCTGAGGGTTGTATGGCCAGCATGAGCAGGATTCCTACACAAATTCTTTAACTTTTGTGATGAGCTTGATAGATGACATGGCAATGTTATCTTTGTGGTGGATTTTTGTACTTCAGGCTGTAAAAATTCAGGGCTAGAATTTAATTTGTTGTGGTTATGTGGTAATCACCTTGACGGTGCTTTAAGGAAGATTATCAAGTTTTAGAATTAAAAAAACTGAACAGGCTACAATCCGAGTCAGTTCAGGCCTCCACAGGTGGTGCTGATTGATGCTTGACCTCTTCATGCCTTTCCTTTCCCCGCCAGAACCTGCCTTGTTTTTGTTGTTCCCAGTACCAGAGTCCTGGCCAAAGCTTCTGCATGGCTGATTAACTAACTAACTGTATTTACTGTTTATCGCTACTTTGCTGATATGCTGTGCCCCTACTTGTTGGGAGAATGAATTGGACAGATGGACAATTTTTACATATTGCACCTTTAAATATTCAAGTAGATGGAATCATGTCACTATTTTATACCTGTGGATTTGTTAGACACATATGTCAATGAGAACACCTAAATTGTGAGTTGGCATCAATCAAAAGACCAAAAAGGAGATGAGCAGTGGAGATGTAATGTGATAGTAACAGTGTGACCAAGCTGTATGCCTAGGTGCGGAAGTTTAATCCGTGTCTCACATTGCAGTGTCACAACATTTCCAAACTGTTGCCAAACTGTCTGCTATGTAAGCTCTCTTTAAAAGATTCCTTTTAGAAGCAAAAACAAGAACAATTAGAGCTACATAAAGTCACTTCATTACCTTCTTTGTTTTTACTGCTGTATGCTTACCTCCAGGGAGATATGCTGTCGATGCTGCATCATTATTATCTTCTGCCATGGTATTATGTCACAGGTCAATGGTTAATCAGTGTTTCTGATATTGTTAAACTAACAGCCTGCTCAGTGCCCAAGTTAGTCTTCATTATATAGAATTTTACACATGAATTTAGGGGAATCAACTAATATTTTGAGATTAACTTCACTTGAATAAAAAAAAAGTTCATGACCTATTAAAATAGCTTCTAAAGAAACATCATGAGTGTATTGCCAGACTTCCCAGCACACATTGTTTGAGTGTTAAAACTCTCCTGAGACTTTTGCTTTTCATAGTTTGAAGAAGACACATGATGGAAACTTGCTGTGTGGGCCTCAACATTTCAGTCTTCAACCCATCACACAATTACATTTCATTAACTCATCTTGGAGTGTTTTTACCTTTGAGCCAATGCTGGTAACAACCAACTCCAACAGGAGCAGCTAGGCTTGTTCATCAGAGTAATAAAACAAATTTAGACCAACCAGATATTTTAGGCTGCACTGCAGATAAAGATTTTTCAGATTTGGAATGTCAATTGAAAGATTGTGTTGACTCAACTACATAATTCTTTGAAAGTATGATTAAATTTCGTTAACTAAAGGAGTACAACTATAAGATTTGTATAACCATAAAAGTGTATTCGTTACTTGTCTTCTCAATTAATTTAACTTATAAGCATTTCAACCAAAAATGAAATAAAGAACAACTGAAACCATGTTAGCCATAATATTTATCCAACTCCAAACATTCCTATCCATTTCTCTGAAGTTGATGAGTCTGTCTCTAGTATAGGCAAAGCATGCTGTGTTAGAAAAGGCCTAAAGGTTATACAAGCAGAAAAACATAGCAAAAATGTAGCATTGCCAAAGGCTTGGTTACAGCACAGTACTACAATAATGCTCTGATATTAATATATCTTCCCAATGCTGACAGCAATTAATTGTTAAATTAACTTAAACTTTAAACTTTTTTTATTAACTGTACATGTCTATATGTAAAGAGAGAGAGAGAGAGAGAGAGAGAGAGAGAGAGAGAGAGAGAGAGAGAGAGAGAGAGAGAGAGCTGTTCAATTGTCTTTATTTTGAAGTTTTTGTTTTGAATGACATTTAAAGTTTATTTCATCATGTAACCAAGGCAAAGTTTTTTCGGACAATCACATGACTTTCAATTCACTCTGCAATGCATGCAGTGCAGTATTCTAAAAACTTGCTGGTAATCGTGGTGAAACAACTTTAACTTTTACCCACATGTGTAAGGAAGGCAGCACACACCCTATTCTGCAAACACAACAGAGATGAAATAAAATCATAAACACTGATGAAAGTTGTAAAGTCATGGTGACTCAACCTTCGAGTTTGACTGGTCTTTTAACTGATAGGGAAAGGCATGGAGTGGCTGTGAAAGAGAGAGACCAGATTGTAACCTATTTATACTGGAAGTCTTTTGTTGAAAGCTGGTTATTAACATTTTGCATTTCGTTTAATTTAAGTTCCAAGTGAGTTCCAAGCATTTAGCATATTGCTGCCAGCCATGTGCTTAGCTTTTCAAAAAGTGAGCACAAGCACTCCTTGTTTGAAGAAAAACTGAAATTAGAAATTAGCTGAAAATCTTTTTGTTGACCACTCTTTCTGTCATTCAGTTCATGTGCATACACTCAGCTGAAGCAGTAACATTGCCTGAGGGTTGTATGGCCAGCATGAGCAGGATTCCTACACAAATTCTTTAACTTTTGTGATGAGCTTGATAGATGACATGGCAATGTTATCTTTGTGGTGGATTTTTGTACTTCAGGCTGTAAAAATTCAGGGCTAGAATTTAATTTGTTGTGGTTATGTGGTAATCACCTTGACGGTGCTTTAAGGAAGATTATCAAGTTTTAGAATTAAAAAAACTGAACAGGCTACAATCCGAGTCAGTTCAGGCCTCCACAGGTGGTGCTGATTGATGCTTGACCTCTTCATGCCTTTCCTTTCCCCGCCAGAACCTGCCTTGTTTTTGTTGTTCCCAGTACCAGAGTCCTGGCCAAAGCTTCTGCATGGCTGATTAACTAACTAACTGTATTTACTGTTTATCGCTACTTTGCTGATATGCTGTGCCCCTACTTGTTGGGAGAATGAATTGGACAGATGGACAATTTTTACATATTGCACCTTTAAATATTCAAGTAGATGGAATCATGTCACTATTTTATACCTGTGGATTTGTTAGACACATATGTCAATGAGAACACCTAAATTGTGAGTTGGCATCAATCAAAAGACCAAAAAGGAGATGAGCAGTGGAGATGTAATGTGATAGTAACAGTGTGACCAAGCTGTATGCCTAGGTGCGGAAGTTTAATCCGTGTCTCACATTGCAGTGTCACAACATTTCCAAACTGTTGCCAAACTGTCTGCTATGTAAGCTCTCTTTAAAAGATTCCTTTTAGAAGCAAAAGCAAGAACAATTAGAGCTACATAAAGTCACTTCATTACCTTCTTTGTTTTTACTGCTGTATGCTTACCTCCAGGGAGATATGCTGTCGATGCTGCATCATTATTATCTTCTGCCATGGTATTATGTCACAGGTCAATGGTTAATCAGTGTTTCTGATATTGTTAAACTAACAGCCTGCTCAGTGCCCAAGTTAGTCTTCATTATATAGAATTTTACACATGAATTTAGAGGAATCAACTAATATTTTGAGATTAACTTCACTTGAATAAAAAAAAAGTTCATGACCTATTAAAATAGCTTCTAAAGAAACATCATGAGTGTATTGCCAGACTTCCCAGCACACATTGTTTGAGTGTTAAAACTCTCCTGAGACTTTTGCTTTTCATAGTTTGAAGAAGACACATGATGGAAACTTGCTGTGTGGGCCTCAACATTTCAGTCTTCAACCCATCACACAATTACATTTCATTAACTCATCTTGGAGTGTTTTTACCTTTGAGCCAATGCTGGTAACAACCAACTCCAACAGGAGCAGCTAGGCTTGTTCATCAGAGTAATAAAACAAATTTAGACCAACCAGATATTTTAGGCTGCACTGCAGATAAAGATTTTTCAGATTTGGAATGTCAATTGAAAGATTGTGTTGACTCAACTACATAATTCTTTGAAAGTATGATTAAATCTCGTTAACTAAAGGAGTACAACTATAAGATTTGTATAACCATAAAAGTTTATTCGTTACTTGTCTTCTCAATTAATTTAACTTAAAATTTTAAGGCAGCCTGGCCATTCACCAAGTTTTAAGTTAAAACAGACGGCAGTGAATCCCACCTTGTATACGATTAACTGTGAACTGAATCAGAGATCAATGTGAGACACCTATCAAAAACATTGTTATAGGGCAAGCTGTATGTGGTTTTATACATCTACTATGCCCTATGTTAGGGCGTAAGTTTATATAGGAATGATAGGGAAGTCACAACCAAAGTTTGGGAAAGACAGAGTTGTCCCTACCAATATTTTGATATATTTTATATATACATATATATATATATATATATATATATATATATATATATATATATATATATATATATATATATATATATATATATATATATATATATATATACACACACATATATATACATATATATACGTGTGTATATATATATATATATATATATATATATATATATATATATATATATATATATAATTTTTTACATAATGCATTGAATATAATATTTTTCGCAAACTCATTCGTAGAATTAATATAATATGTAGAGAACTATTTTTCCGATGTGCCTTCTCATCGCAGTCTTCAGTGTTACCTGCAAGGCAACACGTTTCTATATGTGGCCATTTGATTGGCTGAAGGGTAATCACGTTCTCAGCACATGACGGTATCCCAGTGTTGCCAGCTTGGCAACTTTATTGCTAGATTTAGCAACATTATTTCCAAAAAGCAACCAGCGACAAAGCGACCCCTCTCACGCAGCTGTGCAGGCGGCAGGCCGGTGTGTCGGGGCTGACTCCGGCAGCAGGAGCGACACCGCGGCTGCTCACTCTGTGGATTTGAGACCGGATAACTGTTTACACTATTTTGATCGGTTAATTCTCTGACTTCTTTGGTGGTTCCACTTGTACTTTACCGGTGCTAACCTTAAACTGCTGATTCTAGATCACGTTTGATAGTCTCTCTCTTTCTCCAGGTTAGGATGTTCCTCTATCTTGTAAAAATGTCCATAGTTCATTTGATCTTCTCCCTCCCTTTACTGTTTTTACTTCAGATATATTTGTCCCTGTAGTGAGTTTGTGATTATTTGGTAAATATTCTCTATCAACCTTTTGTATGGCTTAATATAATCTCCCCCTCACTGCAACATACACAACAAGAAAGCTCCTAGCCTAACATTAGTTAGATAAAGAACAGAGTTATTAAGGTGTTAGTGTAGTCAAGTAGGCTAGTAGCTAACTGATGACAATGGCAGTGTCCGAGTTTCTGTGTGGGATATGTGTTGTACTGTATTATTAAACAGGATTTAAGGTGAGCAAGCAACTTAAGTGATAAACCAGGGTCTTCGGGGCTAGTTCAAAATGGTTCACTTCTTACCATCACCGTGGGAATTTATGCTGTGCACCTAACCTTCTCCAGAGTAGGTTGTGTCTGAGATAACAGATCAAACACTGCCTGCTGATCACGCAATTCTCTTGAGAATGGCATCATCATTCATAGAAGATCCTAAGGAGTTAGGTGAGGGGTGTACTCCTATGGCCCATTTCTTTCTGTTGGCTGTGAGCCATATCAAATCCTTATTATTGTGCTTTTTTAATATGATACCATCTTACATCGTAGACAGATTGAAGCACTTAAACCTTGTACTTTAATATTTAAAGAGTCCAGTTGGCTGTTTGGCTGAAACTGTTGAACCCACACCGTAAGAACACATCTAAGCAATAGGCTACATTATTTCAATGGAATACACATGCGATTATCATCAGATCTGGCCTTCTCATGCCCTGATGATGACGATGAAGCCTATATTAATTTTACACATTCACAATCAGTATTTTTGTGTGGTATTGTTGGCTGTCCTGTCTACATTCAGTCACTGCTATTGTGTGTTTCTAGTTTGTATTATGTGTTTAAATTCTTCTATATTTGTCCAGTATTTCTGTGCTTTTCTTTACAACATATTCCAGTCCGCTGCCCACAGACTTTTCCTTTTTTTGTGATTGGTCATATGTTGCAAAAACACATCTTATTGGCATGCAAGATTGCAACCAACTTTTTCACTTTTTCTCACTGTGAGTGATATATTTATCTTGAAATGAATTATAATTAAAAAGCTCTATATTCCAACAGGTAATCACTGTTATAGTGTGTTTGGTCAGTAACATATGTCCCCCTCCCCCATTCATGCAGTAAAAGAGAAAACACGTGTTGTGGTCCTCCTGCTAGAGATGTCACAAAAAACTGATATCGACACTGTGATATTTAAAAAATGTCTCAAATAATTCCTCAAATAATAAGTCTCTCCATTCTGGCTTTGTCACAGTTAAGTGTGGGCAATGCACCCTCAAGCAGTTTGCCACTGTAACCTTTCTCATCTTGGTAGCCACTCAAAGCACTTTATATCATATGAAACATTCTCCCATTCAAACACACACTTATACACTTTTGGCAGAGGCTACCATGCAAGGTGCCACCTGCTCATCATGAAGGATAACTATTCATATGCTCAAACACATGCCATACAGCCACCAGGAGAAAATCTGGGTTCACTATTTTACCAAGGATGCTTTGACATGCAGACTGCACAGGGGATCAGGTGCTGGGAATCAAACCATGACCACCTGATTGGTGGACAACTGCTCTACCTCCTGAGCTACAGTCACCAAATAAATGTATGTAGATAATTTAAAAAGACTTCTGCATCAGTTATGTGTGGGTGTGGTTTGAGGTGATAAACTAAATGTGTCTGTCATCAGATTCTTTTTGACACATTGTTAAATTCAGTTTGATGTAATACCTGTCATCACCTATATCTACCACACCCTGCCCAATCCAAACCAGTGACAAACCACTTACTAGATTGTTTATTTATATCAGGCCAGAGTTCACACCTTACACATACAATACACAAAATAATCAACTTAAACAGCATGGTAAAAACTGCTCTGTTAACTCCCAGAGCATCTGTCTAGTGGGCTCCTTCTTTGTTGTATTAGTAGAGGAATGTTGAAGCAGTGCATATTAGGTAGGTAAACAATGACGACCCAATATCAAGAAGTTGATGGAAAGCTTTTTTATGGGAGACCACACAGTCTCTCACTGAGCTCCCACAGCTTCTTTGCGGCAGCGTCGTCTTTGGCTTTATCATAGACTTCTCTCACAGTGCAGTTGGAGAAATAGCGTCCACTGAGAGGTTCAATGCCCTCTTGGAGAGCACAGTGCAAGGTAGTCTGGGCTCCCTGGACAGTGTTCTTGAAGAAATAAGCAGTCACAGGTTTCATGAGCAGTTGAATTACTGAGCTGGTGTTCCTCGCCAGCTCGGAGTTGATAGCCCCTGTGAAATACAGAAAATGTTTGATCTTTCACTGCAACTGTAAAAATACTCAATTATGATTAAGTTAGTAAGTTAGTATATTTATTTGTTTATGGTCGTGTTGGTGTAGAAGTTACACAGAAATTCAATTAAATTCCAACAAAACAACTTCTTTTGTAAGTCTGTTACCTGGAACAATGTCATCAGTACCTGCCTACCTAACCCTTTGCCTAATTCTTTGCACTTCGGTTTCCTGCCTGCTTCTCCTTGGATTTATTTTTGGATCACTTGTCTGATTTTGACTCTTGCCTAATGTCCTGTAAGCCGTAAAGTCATTTTTGCAAATAGATCACTGATTTGCATCAGCTGTCATCTGCTTTTCTGCTCAATCCAGCCATGATTTCCTATCTTCCTCACCCGAAAAAGGGTCTTTAGTCATGCTAGTGGCCTTGCGTCAAGGGATCATCAAAGTCATTTTGGTTCATTGTCAGGGCACCATAAAGATTCCATAGCAATTCTTTTTTATATTTGTTGAAGTATTTCAGTCTGGATTAAAGTGGAGGACTGATCAACCTACATTGTTGTCCTCAATACTTACTTACAAAATAACTGTCTCTTATACTCTATTCTAAGGAACATGTTTGATTGATTTGACCGGTGACAGACCACTGACCTGGATGGAGGCTGTAGCAGGTAACCTTAGTTCCCTGCAGTCTCTTAGCCAGCTCATGGTTAAACAGGACATTGCACAGCTTGCTGTCAGAGTAGATCTGTAAAACATCCATGAATGACGTCCCTAGTCCCAGAGCTTTTTGTGTGTTTAGGCAGTCAAAATCAATTTTTCCAAAATTATGTGCCATTGATGACACGTTGACCACCCTGCTTGGTCCACACTCCTTCAGCCGGTCCAGCAACAGGTTGGTTAACAGGAAGTGACCGATGTGGTTGATGCCAAACATTGTCCCCAGTCCGTCCTCAGTTCGACCTTGCATGTAAATACCTGTGACAGTCAAAACAAGGCTTAAAAATCATTTTATATCTGTGGGAGAGTATAGTGATTCCTTGACCCAGATAAGCATACATTTCTTATCCTCCAGTATACATAGAAACAAAACTTATTTGAAGCCTCGTAATATAGCTGGACTGTGTGTGGTCAATCTGCTCCCAAGGAGGTCACTGAGGATTGTTTATTTTATGTTTGATACAGTGAAACTTTCTGCTTTGACATTCTTCAGAGACTATTACAGCTTGTGTCTTGTTTCTGATGCTTTGGATTCATTCATTCATCAGTCGCACACATTTAGGTATGTGTGGCACATTGTAAAATCTCAAATAATGGTAACATTGCTATAGAATGATTTCCACAGGTCAGAACACAAGGGGTCAGAAGAGTGTTCGTAACCAGAACAACACACAGGGAAATGACCTGACTTATAAGCAACTTCTGTTCCAACTTCAAATGACAGTTTAGACTGTGATGGAAACTGTGTGCTTCATTAAGCGAGAGGTGAAATGAAGTCTTACACAGGAATGTTCAATGTAACTGTTTAACATGACCTGTAACCTGTGACTTGTGACCTCATTTTAGGTTGTTTTATGACCCATGTAAGATATTGAATAATCACTGAAGGTTAACACTTCCTTCTCTGTGAACTATTTCCTTAAGTGCAGAAGGGAATAAATTAGTAGTTATCAGAGTGAAAACACACCCACAGAGACAGATAAATACCATGCTTTTCACTTTGATAACAAACCTGCGTGTTGCTCTGTGAATGCTCCTCTTGTACAAGATTAAAACCTTTTGTGAACTTTGAGCTGACTCCGATCTCCTTCCTCCAGTTCTAAATTATCGCAGAATTATTTTATCATAGACTTCAGTGACGTTATAGGATTATAATCCTGTTTATTAGTGCAGTAAATCTCTCCAGTCAGTTTGAGAGACTACCGTACTTTAAGTCAAGCTCAGAAACCACAGAGCTGTCAGCACAGTAAGGTCACGGTAACTAGATGATGTCTCACATGACTCAGCTGTAATAACATGTATACACCGGTTGTACTGAAAAGAAACACACTTAAAGGACACATTAAACTAATATGATATACTGTAGGTTCAGGATCAGAGTCATAATAAATACACAATACACATTTTAACTGTGATCTGTACATGCCTGCCTGCTGATTATTTGCACTTTGCATTTCTGCCTGCTTCTCATTGGATCTATTTCCTTGTTTTGGACTGCCTGTCTGATTTTGACACTTCAAAATATAAGCATTAGAAGTCATGTTTGTAAAACAGATCAATGTACTGAATCAGCTCTGTCATCTGCATTTTGGTCCTAACCCTGTTATTCTGTGTCGAATCCAGACAGATTTCCGGTCCTCTTCACCCAAAAAGTGGCTTTGGTCATGCTAGGGGCCCAGGAACTTATTTTGTGGATGTAAATATAATGAGAAATGTTAAAAGTTCAAAGAATGTACCATAACAACTGTTGAGGTCAGCTATACACACCAATTCCAATGTATATATTTAATGAATGCTTTGTTTCTTTCTTATCTTTATATGAGTATGACAGTATCGAATCATGAAACATTTACAACTTCTGCCCAAAACATACTGTGTTAAATTATCCAGGTAAATCCTGTCTCTCTGCATTAAACTTGTAATTTAAAGTTGTTGTTAAAATAAATGTTGAAATGAGCAGTGAAAATAGAAGTGTGGTGTGTCGCACTGTGATACAAATTAAGGGCAATGAACAATCTTACCTGCATTGTTGATGAGGAGATCCAGTCTGGGTTCAGATTTTAAGAAGTTGTCGGCAAAGATGCGAACGGACTTGAGACTTCCCAGATCCAACTGCATGAACACCACCTGATTACTGCCGCTCTCCTGTGGGACATAGTGAGAAATTATTTATACTGAATGAGTGGTTAAAGGGTTCCGGAGCTCAGTGAATATCATTACTGCGGGACTCTCCTGCACTCGGTAATCGACTCACAGGGCTTCCCCACAACAAGGAGGCTTCTTCGGTGGTGAGTTTTGTTTATCTTTTCCGATAAAGCCGGCAACGATATCAAATGTTTGATGCGTTGAAATATGTGCTGGGACCCTGTTTGTAATGTTGCTGAAGTTTGGTGCTGTTCTGAGCATTATTTTTGGCTTTTTGATGGCAATTTATACTTGGACTCATTTACTGCAGTGTATTGTTGTTGTTTCTGAGGATGCTAAAACTACGTAAGCTAGCGGTCCGCAAACTTTATCTCTGGGGGGGGGGGGGTCGTACTCGGTGTCAAGGTGTGTTAGCACATGGATTAAGCTTACACTGGAATATCCCTTTAATATAAAATAAAAAAAAGCACTGTGAACATTTGGGAAACACTTGTTTGTTATTAATGTCATCTCCGTGTAGCATCATGACCACCAAGGATATTTTCCAGAAAGCCAAAGTGTTTGGCAACAGCATTTGTTAGAGGAAGACAACAAGCAGAGGGATGCAGATATCAGCTACAGCTTACCCCAACAAACATATGCCATGTATAAACTTTCTACACAGAAAAACATCCTCACAGCATCATTATGAGCATCTGGTAGCTTCTGTGTGACATGTGGTCCCCAAAGGCTCGTCAGTATGGCAGTGAGGTCAGAGAGGCTTCTTGGTAAATGGCAGTAAATCAGCCATTCTTAATAGAAGAAGTAGAGCATGATTTCTACTCACCCTCTTGACTTCCTCAAGAGCAGTCTCTCCTCTCTGCTTGTTGCGACAGGCCAGAATGACTCGGGCTCCTCTTTTAGCCAGATCGATGGCTGTAGCCTTGCCAATACCTGTGTTGCTGCCTTGTGATGACATAGGTGATACATGTTTTATTTGCATGTCCAACAAATATGGAATGTATGGCACTCAAAGAGCCAAATACCTCATACCCCATGTATTATTATTATTATTATTATTATTGTTATTATTATAAGTATTAATATTACTTTCTGCCCACTCCATATCAGATTCCTCATAATGGTCCTGAAAAAAACTGCATCACTCAGGTGGCACTACTTGACACTTACGTGACTGTGTGACACACACACACACACACACACTTACTATACACTATTACTTATAATATGTAATACTAACTCTTGTTCCTATTAGGAATTTACTGACTAATGTATTACTTTATTTAATTCACTGTAGAAATTCAGAATGTGACTTGTTAATGATTTGCTGATGACTGCCGAACACATGTGAATTAAATGAGAACTGAATTTTCCCAAATTCAAGCACTTATCTACATGGATACTGGATTTAGATCTGCAGCAAAACAGTTGTCAGTGAACTGCCCAATTTCAGTTGAGCAACTGAACAGCCTGCTGTCTATCTGGTTACTGTAACCAGGTAGATAGCAGGCTCAGCTCCTCCCATACACACTCCTACCACAAGGGGGTCAGGACGGCTTCGCTCCAAATACTTTTGTTAACTCTGCAAACAGATAAAAGGCATATACAGTGTTGGGCAGTAACGTCGCTACAGGTACCGGCGTTACTGCCCAACACAAGTAGCGGCAAAAAGTAGCGGCGTCATTACTTTAACTACATTTCTCAGTAGCGTGGTGGTAGTCGCTGTTTTCTGAATCAAATAGTTTTTCAGTAGCTTAGCTCTTTTTGTAGCCAAGTAGTGCGGTAGTGTCCACAAAAGCTACATTTTTCCGAACATCTCAGAAGCTCAGCGGAGCGGAGCGCTCTGCTGCGGTATGAAATAAAAGGATCAGTCAGTGACGCCAACGCCATTCACGGCTGTGCATGTGGAGCCGACAGAAGCACTTCCGTATGACGGTGACATCAAGGACCAATCCTGGGGCTTATGCCTACAACGTCTCTGCTGCAGGGGAATACAGTCAGGCGAGTTTGAGTGAGTTACGTTACTTGATGGAAAGATGTCAGAGGGTGAGGAGGACAAAGACAAATTGATCCCGAAACAAAAAGACAAACTTAAATAATTTATAAATACGTTACATACAGGAGGTAAGTGGTGGGGAAATGAGGGAACAGAGAAACATTTGAAAAGTTTACATTACTCTGAATTATTACTTTTGTGATTTTTAACCAGCAGAGGGTACAACAAAAATGCAATTTCTACAAAACCAAAGTATGGTGGTTAGTCAAAATTATTAGCTTGAAACAACATTAGAAACAGGGTCCAAGCACATATTTCGAGGCATCAAACATTTGTTGCTGGCTTTGTCGGAAAAGATAAACAAAACTCACCTCAGCTGCAGGCTCGTTGTGGGGAAGCCCTGTGAGTCGATTACCGAGTGCAGTTGAGTTCCGCAGCCCAGTGAATATCATTACAGCGGGACTCTACTGCACTCGGTAATCGACTCGCAGGGCTTCCCCACATCAAGGAGGCTCCTCGGGTGGTGAGTTTTGCTTATCTTTTCCGATAAAGCCGGCAACGATATCAAATGTTTGATGCGTTGAAATATGTGCTGGGACCCTGTTTGTGATGTTGCTGAAGTTTGGTGCTGTTCTGAGCATTATTTGTAGCTTGCCCGACACTGGGTACATACAGTATAACTAAATTGTTTTAGGATTTTGAAATTATTTTAAAAGGAGGATGAAGCCAAACTTGACTTTATTTAAAATAAATATAACACATTATAATAACCATAATTCATAAATAGTACATTCATAGTTAAGTCAACTTAAGTTCAAAATTAGTTTAACGTTAACAAGCAATGTAATACTTTAAAAAAACATTTATTAAACAACTGTTAAGTCTACAACTAGTAGTAACCTTATAATGTAGGGCCCTATAAAATCTGTTTTATTTTTTCCCAAATTCTGTTTTATTTTTCCCCAAATTCCGTTTTTTCCGTTTTAATTTTTTAAAATTCCGTTTTTTCCATTATAGTTTTTTAGAATACCTTTTTTTTTTTTTAACCTTTTACTACCAAAAACTGTGTATTTTTAATGTCAATGACTAAATGTACACAAATAAAATAGAAATTAACTTAATAAATTTATTGTTGTGACAGACAACACATTTCCACAATACAGTACAATTAAAGTGCATCAAAAACAAGCAGCAAGTAATAAAACTGAGGAGACAAAAAAAACACATTTCCTCAATAAAGTACAATACGGTACATTAAAGTGCATCAAAAACAAGCAGCAAGTAATAAACTGAGGAGACAAAAAACACATTTCCTCAATAAAGTACAATACGGTACATTAAAGTGCATCAAAAACTAGCACCAAGTAATTAAACTTTAGTTGAGTTATCATAAAACAACAACATAACATAACTTCTTCAAACGTAACTTAAACAAGCTATTTAAGCTGTAGGACTAGTTAGTCCACATAAATTACTTCAAGTGTTCCACCTATCAGCGACATCACCATTGAAATACATGATCGCCAGCCTCTTAGTGTTGAGTTCAGTGAGTGTCTCTCTTTTGTCTGTGAGAAGAGTTTTGTATTTACTGAAGCTCCGCTCACAATCAACTGAGCTGACTGGGAAGTAGATGAAGGGCATAGCCATCTCTGCAACTCTTGGGAATCTTGCACTCAGGCCTTTCCAGTAGTTTGCAAGGTCCATATCAGTTGGCAGGGGCTCCTTGGAAACACATTGCTGATAGGCCACTGCTCACTGAGCTCTGCTCATGGGTTAGCCATGGGCTTCAGTGTTGAGTAGGCTTCGATCTGTTTTTCCATAGCTGGAGCCTGTCTGGGATCAAAGACCCTGGTCAGCCTGTACACATCTCTGGCTGGATGTGTGTCCCAGTGCTTTGAGAACTTTGTGAAAGCCAAATGAAAGGCATCATGGAGATTATCCAGCACGTTCCTCTTCTCTTGAACCCCCAGTTCCCTCAGGTGCTCATCAGTCTTGGGCCCATAACCACATGTTTTTGCTGTTCCATTAATAAGGTAGGAGCCAAGATCCTTCATGACATTGTATGCAGACACTGCTGTGGGTCTGTGGGTTCCTTCCAGGATGGTCAGGGATGTCATCAGTTTGGAGCAGGCTTCTGAGATGAAGTTTAGCTTGAGAGTGAGTGTCTGTACCTTCTCCTCTGTTTCCAACTGGCTGAGGACGTTCCTGACTGCCATACCTGTTGATTCTTCTGCCAACAAAAACTGTCTGTACAGGTGAACATGCTCTGCATGATATCTGACAGCCTCAAACCAGCTATTCCATCTGGTACACACTGCCTCAGGAGGAACCTTGGCCTGCACACACTCCTTGTTAATGAGGAAGGCCACCCATCTTCGCTTTCTGGCAGGCTTCTTGAAGAAGACAGATATCATCCATGTCACTAGTGAGGTAGCATCAGAGAAGTATTTGTAATGCTGCCAGGTCTCACCCACCAGATTGATGATATGGCAGAGGCAGGTAACATGGACACTGTTTGGCATCACTCCTTTCAGGACCTCCCTGTATGCTTTCAGACAGTAGGCTGCATTATCTGTGACCACTGCCCAGGCATCATTCAGATCCAGACTGTTGCTATGGAGGGAGGCTAGTATGGCTTGGGAAACTGTTGAGTAGTTGCATCTATCCATGAAGACAAGATCCACAAGAAAGTATTGGTTTTCAACTCCTGTAATAAAAGAACAAACATTAGCTTGCATATGTAGTTCTAAAAGTCTGTTTCATTTATTGATGTAAATTAAAAATAATAATAATATATATTATATGGCTGTGCTGATATGATTTTGATGTGATTATTTTATTTTGAACATGTTAATAAAAAATATCAGATAAAAAAGAAGATAAAATAGGGAAAGGAAATGGACAATATTTCCACTTCTATTACAATTTCATATCTTGATTTACATCAAGCAGTTGTATTCTGATTCTGATGCATTACCTATTAATCATCCTTTAAAAAAACCTATATTCAGTTATCCTATTACATTGTTATACATGTAACAACAAAAGTTAAAAATTCTAGCACATAATTCACTTAACAAACTGATATGAGTGATGACCGTAATACTACAGGCTGTTAAATTCACATTAACTTACCAATGACTATGTTAAGGACGCTGCAGTCTCTTGCATCAGTGGTCTCATCCACAACAACGGAGTACTTTTTCCCACGGATCTTTTGGAGCACAGAGGAGATATGCTGTTCAAACACTCGGGGGAGGTGAATTTGGCGAAGGCTGCTGACATTTTCAGGTAGTGCTCCTCCCTGTTTGCAGTGCTTTAATAGAAACGGACGCAGTTTTGTCATCTTTTCCAGTGGGATGTCGGCCTCAGCACACACAGCCACAAAGTCTTCAACAAACTCTTTTCTTGAGTCTGATGACTTGAATATAGACGCAGTAATGCATGTCTGTAGGGGTCTTGCCGGCATTACTGTACTTCTCCTTATTTCGCACATGACTTTTTGACATTATGTGGTCACTGCATGTATTTTTTCGTGTCCAGTCAATGGAGTGTTGACAGAATCTGCACAATAACAGTTCACCTGACACATGAAAGTCGTTTGGGAACTGCTCGGCTCTGTACTGCGGGGTTAGCGTGGAGTTCCGCAGTTTTTTCGCAGATGCAGACGGAGCCGCTGGCAGCCGCTTCGCCATGCTTGCATTGTTTTGAAAGGGGAGGGGCTCAGTTTGTGCAAGGGGCTTGTTGTGTCACTCAGATGTGCTTCCCTCCATGCAGTTTTCCCCAGACGTACGTTCCTCCTCCAGATGAAAACATCAGTGCAGTCAGATTATGTCAAATTCCGCGATATTCCGCGTTGAAAAGTAGATTCCGTTTTAATCGGCCGATTCCGCGATTCCGTCCGTGATTCCGTGATCGCGGAAATTATAGGGCCCTAATAATGGCTATTCAAATGTTTATAGATCATCTGCACAGTGTTCATTCAGTATTACAAATGTCAGCTGCATCTTTAATAAGCAGTTACTTAAAAAGTGAGAAAACTATTACCTGAAGTTTAATTAACTCAAAATGTACCATTTATTTTTTGAGGCTATTATATCCAACTATCTGCTAAATGCCCTCAATGTTAACGTAAATCTAAATGTAAAAAAGAAAGGAGCGCAATTGTCTTGATTCTTCAAGACTATAAGGACCTTGTTATGAACCGGACCTCATACTTGCACTTTCTACTCAGATTTGCTTCTGTTTCCCTGCAGAGTTGTACTGACAGAGACGCAGCACTGGTTCAGTCACTGTCTTACTGATATGGAAGTTATAGTAAGAGCTGTATGAGCTGATTCTTAATGCAAACTTTGTTGATGTTGTTATGAGGTGCACACATCCAGTGATTATAGAAAAAATCATATGGACACGACTTCCTGCCACCCTGATCACAAGCCCTGACCTACAAAACAGAAACTTCACTTACCAGTCACAATCGCAGTTTTCCCATGCAGCTTTGCCTTGCTGGTGCACTGTTTTCCCTTCACCACAATGTGACGGTATATGTAGGCAACACCTACAACAAGTCCCACGACTATAAGAAGGGTAGACATGGTTCACGCCTCAGCTGATCACACTGGAATGACTGCACAGGGGAAGTCAGAGCAAGTTTGTGCACTGAAACACACCCATTTCCTGCTTGTGCTTGACACCGTGTTCTCTGTTGTTAGGTTACAGCAGACTGGAATGACCTTATTGTCATTCACTAGGTGAGCTACATAGTAATGCTGTGTTAAATCAAAATGTCTCTCCCTCCCATCCAGTATCATCCAATATGAAGCGCCACCTGGTGGCTATATAAATGCAAGTCCATTTACTTGAAATGGATTTTTATTTAGAAATGAGAAAAAAAAAACAAATCAAGAAATGAGATGTTACAATTTTTTTTAAACATTATTTGTATTGACTTTTGCCCTGATTGTTTAGTACAACAGTAGAGATCTGGACACAAACCCAGGCCACTGCAGTGGGGTCTCCCCCTTAAGGAGTAGTGCTCTACCAAGTGAGCTACTCGGTACCCCCCATTTACAGTTTACAGCTATTTTAACTAACTAAACAGCCATTGAGGGTTCAAGCCCAGAAGGGGCAGAACCCTACTGTTATTGCTATAATTATCGGTCTCATGACATGACTTAAATTGCAGGGAGCTGGAATGACTTAGAACACGAAACTTGTAAGCCTAATAACTGGAAATGATGAACAAATCCTTTTCAATAAGTGTGAGCCCAATGTCCAGATGGTAGTGGATTGGCACAAAATTCAGTTTCCGCCATCCAAAGTTATGACCAAGTCAATGCATACAATTTGATGATTGATTAATGAGGGCATAGCTTATTACAATGGACCTAAATTTTCAGACTTTGCACATTCCAAATTCTTACAAAATATCCAACCAAATACAAAATGAATTAAAATCTATGCCTCCAATGGTCTTTATTCAAATGCTCAAAACTGGCACAGGCATTGGTGTTAGTGTTAGGAAATGTGGTCAGATCAGTTACAAGGTGAGTCTGCAGTGATAGTAACTTTATTGCTGTAATTTGCACTGAATTTGCTTAGTATGAGATCAAATGCCATCAAAATATTTAACACTTCGCCTGAAACCAGCAAAACAAGGTATAATTTTTTCAGATTTTTCTTATCAACATTTTGATCCTTTTAAGTGGGGCACATGTGATGTTATTGACTCATGTTCTAAGACATTGTGTGGAAAGCAACTTATCCACAGTCATCCTTATTTACTCAGTTACAACCTTCATCAGTACTGTGACTTGAGTCACGATGAAAATCTAAAATACAAAATTGATCAAAATAACAGGACACAAATCTATCAGATTTGTTCTTAGAAAATCTTTCTGTATTTACAGGTTTGAACAGACAAGCAGGTACAGACAAAGAGTGCTTATATACAGGCCCAGCACAAGATGTTAAATTGAGTGCTAAAACAATACGGTATTTACAGATGGACTACAGCGGGAAGTACAGACTAAGAACAAGTTTTATCACAAAACTTCTGGTACTCTACACAGTATCACAAATTCATGAACTGTACAGTTAAAAACCAAAAAATGGTAAATCTACATGAAATCCAATGCTTCTCTAATTGAGAGACACTGAATTATACTGTATATATTTACAACACACACACTAATATATATATATATATATATATATATATATATATATATATATATATATATATATATATATATATATATATATATATATATATATATATATATATATATATATATATAATGTTTGTATGTGTGTATAGTGTAAGCATGTATGTTTTCATACATATATAGCTACCTGTGGTGCAAAAGCAGCAAAAGAAATAAGAATGTATGGAATTCAATACTACTAAATAAAAGGTTTGTGCTAAATGGGCTGACTGACAAAATAAAGTTACACCATACACAACCAATATACTGGCAAAAGAAAAAGTGAGCGTAGGTAACTAATGTTCGCTCAAAGTCCTAACGGTCTGAAGTGAACAGGAGGTTACTGTCAGTCATTCAAAAACAGAGGAGATTGTCAATAATACTTCAAGTTCATGCAAAGATATAAACCATTAAAAGTTAAAAAATAAAATTTTCCCTGTTGACCAACCAGCTGTGCAGCTTTCCCTTCATTGTGACTCGGAAGGTGCAAAACAAAAGGAGGGAGGGCGGGTCTTCCTGTGCAAGTTATGGAACAGAGCTGGCGTGCAGAATGGGCACTTAGTGGGGAGGGACAGTCTCAGTGTCAGCCTCATCCTGGCTGGAGGGGCTGCTCACTGTGGCAGTACTGGATGACGGAGGTGTGGTGGTGATGACAGGGGCAGTGCTGGTAGTGACTCTGTCTGCGCTGCTGCTGGGGTTGCTGGTTGTGGTGCCAGTGCAACTGGCGGCAGGAGTTGCATTTTGCTCTTCTTTGGGCTGCTTACTGGCAAACTCTGTGATGCTGAAGACAAACTGGAGGCAGCCCAGTTTGATGTAGCTGCCATGATGGAGCAGGGCAGTGCCCTCCCAGCCCGCCCCGCTGCCTCCTATCAGACTGGAGCTGCTTGCCTTACAGCTGCACGAGAGCTCGGAGCTGCCCTTAGGCTGGCTACTCATGATGCCACCAGCCAGCAACAAACCCACCACAGAGCTGGGACCCTTGTCATCCTCGCGCTTCTTACTGCGACCTGCAGAGAACACAGGGATAATCTTGTTGATAGGTACCCATACAGCTATAACATGTGAACAGTATCCCTACAAATTAGAAAAGGAAGAAGAAAACAACAGCCCAGGTTGCAAACAAGAGGTGTAAAAAAAACAGGCATATAGTATATATATAGTTGAGGCCAAAATTATTAGCCCCCCAGGAATTATGGAACATTTTCCTAAAACCCTAAAATTTTTCCTAGCATTGATAAAACTAAACTTTTGGTACATTTTGGATATGAAATACATTTTAAGGCTTGCTTTATATCAAATATAGTAAAAAATGTGGTGGTCAAAAATATTTGCCCCCATGTGAATTTTTGTTTTCAAAAACACACCTAATTAACCAATCAGCTTTCAAACCACACCTGTACAGTCAATTGGCTTCCTAACAACACCTGAGCATTCAATCAGCACAAAAGGACTCCAAGAAACAGGGCACCTGTACACATTATTGAGAGGGACTACTTTTACTCACCATGCCAAAGACAAAGGAAATCAATCTTGAGCTCAGAAAGAAGATTGTGGAGGGTCATGAGAAGGGGGAAGGCTATACTGCCATTTCAAAGCATTTCACAGTGTCTAGAACCAGTGTACGTTGCATCATTGCCAAGTACAAGGGGACAAATTCTGTAAAAAACAAACCTGGGCGTGGTTGTAAGCACAAGATTTCAAGAAATCTGGACAGGAAAATAGTCAGAGATGTCAGCAAGAACCCTCGGACATCTGCCAAGATGATTGTTGCTGACCTGGGATATCGAACCTGAATGGACGATGTTCAAAGCCTCTGTTGTTGAAGCTGCAGCTGCGTCCTGTGGCCATAGGGTCTTAGGCGGCAACCCTCGAACACCATGGTGGACACCGGTGGTCAGGGAAGTCGTCCGACTGAAGGAGTCCTTTAGGAACATGTTGTCCCGGGGGACTCCTGGGGCAGTTTTAGGGTACTGAAGGGCAGTAGCCGCAGCTGTGGCAGAGGCAAAGCAGTGTGTGGGAGGAGTTTGGCGAGGCCATGGAGAAGGAATGATGGGCGGCACCAAAGTGCTTTTGGAAAACCGTCCACCACCTCAGGAGGGGGAAATGGGGAACACTCCAAGCTGTGTACAGCAAGGATGGGACATTGTTGACTTCAACTGAAGAGGTAATAGGGCGATGGAAGGAGTACTTTGGTGACCTCCTGAGTGGTAGTCAAACAACTGCACAGTGGCAAAGCCCCAGGGATCAATGAGATACCACCAGAAATGCTGAAGGCTCTGGGTGTTGAGGGGCTGTCTTGGTTGACACGCCTCTTCAACACTGCGTGGGGTCAGTGCCGAAGGAGTAGCAAACGGGTGTGGTGGTCCCTCTCTTTAAGAAGTGGGACCAGAGGGTGTGTGCCAATTACAGGGGTATCACACTACTCAGCCTGCCTGAGAAAGTTTACTCCAAGGTGCTGGAAAGGAAGGTCCGGTCGATTGTCGAACCTCAAATTGAAGAGGAACAATGCAGATTCCGCCTGGCAGTGGAACAACGGACCAGCTCTTTACTCTGGCAGGGGTCTTGGAGGGGGCCTGGGAGTACAATCTTCCAGTCCACATGTGTTTTGTGGATCTGGAGAAGGCATATGACCAGGTCCCCCAGGGTTGTTCTGTGGGAGGTGCTGCGGGAGTCCCTTCTTAGGGCCATCCAATCCCTATATTCTCAAAGGAAGTAAGTCGGACTTGTTTCAAGTGGTTGTTGGCCTCCGCCAGGGCTGTGCCTTGTCCCCAATCCTGTTTGTGATATACATGGACAGAATTTCAAGGCGCAGTCGTGGTGTGGAGGGGTTACAGGTCGGTGACCTGAAGATCGCATCACTGCTTTTTGCAGATGATGTGGTCTTGATGGCATCATCGGCTGTAGATCTACAGCGCTCACTGGATCAGTTCACGGCTGAGTGTGAAGTGGCAGGGATGAGGATCAGCACTTCTAAATCTGAGGCCATGGTTCTCAGTAGGAAACCGGTGGATTGCCTACTCCGGGTGGGGTGAGTCCTGGCCCCAAGTGAAGGAGTTCAATTACCTCAGGGTTTTGTTCACGAGTGAGGGGATGATGGGGCGTGAGATTGACCGGAGAGTCGGAGCAGCGGGTGCGGTGTTGCATGCGCTTCACCACATGGTTGTGACGAAAAGGGAGCTTAGCCGGAAGGCAAAGCTCTCGATCTACCGGTCAATCTTCGTCCCTAGCCTCAACTATGGTCATGAGCGATGGGTCATGACCGAAAGAATGAGATCAGTTGGTACATCGGTACAAGCGGCCGAAATGGGTTTTCTCTGCAGGGTGGCTGGGGTCTCCCTCAGAGATGGGGTGAGAAGCTCAGCCATCCAGGAGGGACTCGGAGTAGAGCCGCTGCTCCTCTGCGTGAAAAGGAGCCAGTTGAGGTGGTTTGGGCATCTAATGAGGATGCCACCAGGGCGCCTTCCTAGGGAGGTGTTCCTGGCACATCCAATTGGGAGGAGACCTACTGAAGCTGCTGCCCCCGCGACCCGATTTTGGATTAACAGTTGACAATGGATGGATGGATGGATGTATAGTTAAGGGCCACTGTGCTCCTAATAAAAAAAGTTAGTCTTGAGTCCTGGATGACCCTAAACCCTGTAAACTGCACATATTATAAAATACAAAAAAATAATCACGTGTACTCACGGATGATGCCTTGGACTTTGGCCACAAGGCCGCTGGGCGGAGACGGCGATGCTTTCTCAGAGAAGTCACACGAGTACAGGACATTGTCCACTGTCGTCCCATGCTCGCTGTAATTGAGCAGCTCATAATGCTTGGTATTCTAAAAAAGACAGATGCAAACCATTTACAATGTCCACCAGCAACAACACCTTTAATATGCAGTGGTAGAGAATTGTGGTGCAGCACAACAACTTGTGTTTACATTTAATACATTTCAAAGCCCTTACCTCATCATAGAAAATACAGGCATGTTTCCCCGATATGTAGTTGCAATGACCGTAGTTTGTAAGGCACACATCCATGTCAGCACCTTTACAAAACACATTACATACAAATAAACAGTGAACTGTGTCTTCATGGCAAAACTCAAGAATGATCATCTAAGACAAAGCTTTAACCTATACACATATCACACTGTAGAAATAAAATACGTGGCAAGATTTTGTCACATATTGTTCTAAATGACATTTCACGGAGATGCGGGAAAACTGTCAAATTATCAGCTCTTACAAATGAAGACAGTCCAAGTTATTCATCAGCTCCGTCTGGTAACATCAAAAGGATTTCTATTGATATCACAAATACAATATCGACATATTGGTACAGATACCAAAACAATTCTTTCTTACATAACTTTGAGAAATACAAACATTCTACAAAACCATTTTCTGTCATTAACAGCATAGGAAATACATACTTATGGTTTGTTTAAAATCCTTCTGTATGTGTGTTTTTTTTTTAAATATTATTTTTCTAAATTGTAAAATAGTGAGAAGTTGTTTCTTGTCAAGCCTCATAAAACTGTGCAAATGTCAGTGTGACAAGACCTCACTGTTTTATTTAAAAAGGGTCGTGAGCCAGAATGTTTGTTGTCTAAACACAACACAGCAGAACTATACACATATTAAATCTTTTTAAATAGTAAATGTACCAATTAAAATCAGAAACTGCTCAACTAACAAGTAAAGCATGAAGTAGAGCATAAGACCCAGCTAGCATTTTATATTTTGCACTTCAGACACATTCAGTTGATATCATAAAAGAAATTAAAGGTTTGATAATCAACATCAGCCCCAGATGTTAAAAGGTCTGAACTGTTAAACTACTAACAATATTTTGATTACTCTACAGAAGCAAGCATAATTTACAGTGCAAAAAAAAGGCGGACGAATCAATTTAAAGTCACTTATACAGTCAGCATGTCTTACCAGATCCTATGTATAATGTCCTGTAGCACATGCTAACAGCGCCTCCTTTTCCTGTCAGAGGGTAGAAGACAGCTCGAGCTTGGACCTTCTTCTGACCTGGTTGGAAGAGTATTAATTCATCAGTAAAATAAATAGTAGAATAACAAAACACACACATACTTAACAAAAAATGATTTCCGAAACAGACTTGGGAGTGATGGTGACAGAAGTAAGTGAATGGTCTTACTGCCAGTGTGGGCTGATGAGGTTTTGGGGGCAGCCATGGCCGCTAGGGGAGGAGGAGTGCTGGGTGCTTTCGAGGGAAAGAGCTGCTGGATCCTCTGCCACGCCAGGAGCTTCAGCATCTCTGCATCCAGTTTGTCCAGATCAATCCCTGCATGTACCATTAGTGTTTATCATCAAATCCATTTCAACAGCACCACTAGTACACAATGTGTGTAGTGTCACATCTCACTACTGACTGGCCACACATACCTCCTTCCTCATCCCTTCCATCTTTCATGTAGCTGGAAAGGTTTGCGATGGAGGAGAGAGTGCTGGGCAGCAGTGAGTCCATCAGTCCAGGACAAGCCTTAATGTCTGCAAGGGGGAAACATGCATAGACAACATGTGGTCAAAGATCTGAGACTGATCTGAAGGACTGGACATTTGGCTAGATGGGAATATTATTAATTTGTGTAAAATAACCTATATTAAAAGGTGCACTATTGCAGTTTTGTACAAAAAATTCAAAGTAAAAAATATTAATATTTACAGTATAATCGAGGGAAAGTACAAACTGTTTTGTACTATATGCTATTTGGAGCTAGAGAGGTGGCAGGGTTCGCCAAATAGAAACAAAATAAAACAGTACAAAAGTGTGCTATCCTTTATGGTCAGTTTGTTTCTTCAGTCATTAAAAAAGAGGATTTTTTTCACTTAGTTTGTTAAGGAATAACCGAAAAAGAAAGAATAAATAAGTCAATACAGATCGCTTGAAATGTTTTTTCCCAAAACTACATAGTGACCTTTAAACGATATATTAAGCTAATTAAAGCTGCAGTTTGGAGTTTTGAGAAAAAAGTGGACTTCGTCAGAAAATCTGAATGAGTACAGATCCCAGGTCCCTCCTTCTTCCTTTCTGCTGCACTGCAGCCTTGCCTCCAAAGCCCCTCCCCACAGAGAAGCCTGCTGTGTACGAGCGGCTTGTAACCATGATAACAGAGAACGCCAGCTAACCAAGACAGCACATTGAAAGTAACAACAATATAAGCCCTGATTTTTTTTATTTCTGATCAATACAACTATATTACAATGATGAGTGCCTCACGCAGATCACTGTAGATATCCTGAGTAACCAACAATATTCCTCACATCGTGGTAGATGGAGTTACCATCAAATCATTACCCTTTCTGAGGCACGAGTTAAGTTATTTCTTGTAACTGCCCAATCACCTGAAAGACACTTTTGCTAACCAGTAGCCATAAAGGCAGAGCTAAACACCGGAGTTAGCATACAAGCTAGATTTAGCAACAAGCTACGTAGCTTGACTGCAACATCGTAAGATGATAGGCGCTACTGCGAGTATTACTGTAACCACCGCGATCTTAACCTTGAGACTACAGCTTTAAATGTGTTTGTGTACAATGTGTTTGTGCACAACTTAAGCCTGGTAATGTATTGCTGTTCCGGTGGACATCAAATTTTGTCACACAATCAACGCAAAATGCCTTTCTGCTGCTCTACAAAAATCCATCCCTTACGTATAAAAACAACTTTATAGTGGTGCTTTTGCAATTGTCTGGCATCACGCTGTGCTTCAACTATCAGCTAAAACATTAAAATCACTGACAATGTGAATAACATTTATCATCTCTTGACAATGAGATGTTCTGCTGGAAAGCTTGGGTCCTGTCAGGGTAAGGGTGTCACGGTTTCGATTTTAAATTGAAATCGACCCAAATCAAGTCACAATCTTGAACTTAAAATTTTAAAAAATGGGATCGTCGATGCTGTCACACCCCCAAGTCATGTCCGGTTGGCTTGCCAAGCGGAAAAAAAACACACGTGTTGAAGTGCTGCGAGTCAACCTCCTCTAAGTTAGCTACTAGCTAAGCCAGTAACTATTAGCTACAGCCAGCCAAACGATAGCATGGTGTTACACCATTCCTGTTCAGCTCCTGGACCGTGGTTGGGAAGCACAGAGGAGATGATTTCCTCCAGGGCTGAAGTTTGTGTTTACCTTTGGGGGGAAATCCCTTTTACATGTTAAGCTGGTCGGGAAATAATACCTGGGAGCTGTCGTCCTTATTCACACTGCAAGAAGCAGCCTGTATTGTACACTTTATTGCCGTCACTACGACTGCCACTCCTTTCTCTTGTCCTTCCTCTCCCATTCATTCACTGTCCACACGTGCGTACACTCCCTCACACTCACACCTTACGCACCTACACCTCATGCACCGCCCTATTCTTGAAAGGGGCTACGTCACTCTTACAACAATTCTATTGACATGACAGGAAGTAACCAGTCATTCATACATTTTTTTTACTCATAGTCTAAATATTGTACAATACCTGTATCAATACATTGATAACTCATGAGCTGCAACCCTAAATGAGAACTCAAATTAATGTGGGAGACTGGTGTGTACCTGGAGTAGGCGATGACGAGCCCAGCTTGGTTGGGCTGTGCTCCTGGATTCCTATAGATGGTGTGTGTGAGTGTGCATGGCTGGTGATTGAGTAGCAGGGTTTTTCACTGCTGCTCATATTCTCTTCCTGGAGCTGTGTCTGGCTCCTGTGGTTCTCCTGGCCACTGTGGGACCATATCTTTGAGGCGATGGTGCAGTTTTTCTGAGCACAGGCTTCTGTGGAACCCTCATGCTCCTTTTTAACTGCTTCTACTCCTATGTGGTTCACCAGTCCAGACACAGGGGCTGAGGGAGTGCTGGGTGTCAGTCTGTGCTGCAGCTCAGCCTGCCTGCAGAAGTCTGAGGCACTGTTACAGTCTACAGGTCCATTGGCTTTGAAGGGCTGACACTCTTCTGCCAGAGGTCCGTTGGGTTTCCTACATTTCAGACATGGTGTCATGCTGCATTTACAAACACCCAGCTCTGCCAGGGGGTCCACTGAAAAAGGGGCCCTCAGAGGGTCATCAGGTGCAATGCAGGGTTTTGAGCAGGGGTCAGGGGAAGAAGTCCTTTCTAAAGAGGCCTGAGTTTTCATGTCATCTGGTGTTAGACGTGATTTCGTACTGGCTGTCTGCCCAGAAATCCACTCTGCTGGCGATGTTACTGATGACAGACTGGATGCGGTGGATGAAGCCTTCTGCTTTATTGACAGGTGTCGCATGATGCTGCACTGGAGGGTGATGACATCCTGAAGCCACTGTCCAACACAGCAAAACCATAATTTCAAAACATAAAAAGCAACCATCAATTCTATATAGAATGTTGTCGTATCTGATGCAGATATTTATATCACAAGAAGAAATCGCATACATAATTTTTTTGTTGCAATAATTTGAAATAACTTGAAGCTAGATTTTTTGGGACTAGTTGTACAAACTTCCTAAAGTCAGGGGGAAAAGGAACATGCATGTCTTCTCACACCCTTGTGTCATATGTGTTGAACAATGACTTTAGCTTAGCGGGCACACCATCTAACTGAAATGGCAGTCATCACAACTCACAGATTAACTTTTTATTTCTTGGGGAGAAGTTGCTTCTTGAATCCACAAACATCCAGAGTCATGGCAAACTTCATCAGTCATTTAACACCCCTTCCTTGCTGTTAATATCACACTTGTGTCATGTTGTTAAAGGTGTTATAGGTTTTTGTTCTGCTTACCTCCTGCTGCTCCGCTTCTGTGGTCAAGTGTTTTGAGGGCTGATGGTTGGGAACACTACTGCAAGCAAGCTGCAACTGGCTCACCCCTGCAGGAAGCAGTGTGGAAGGAGGATTCTGGTACTGGGACTTGATGGCATCTGGCACCTGAGTCCAAACAGTGATTGTTATATGGTTAGCCCACGTGACTTTTTAAGTCGTCAGATCAGTGTGCCGTTAAACATGAGCGCACCCGAGAAGTGAAACAGGAAATAATGTGGTCAAAGTTGTTATAGGATATAGAAGAGTGAACGGATTGGTGTACAAAGGCAGCAAGGACTATCTGACCTGACTGTAAATATTTCTGCAATAAAAAGGCATTGCTGCCTGCTATTTTTTAGCAAGGCTGAGTTGGTATTAAATACTGAAAAGCTTGTGTGCATGCCACCGTATTCTGATACATAGTCCATACAAATACATGCATAAGACAGATGATTGCTGCTGATGACAGCAGAGGAGTGTCTGTTCTCATTGGCTGTGGCTAATTGCTTTGCTCCCTGATCCATTCCATGATATGTGCAGATATTTGTCCTCTTTCAAAAACTTTCAGGTGTCTGCATAGCACTGGCAAGCCCTCGGACTGTGTCTTTAACTGTTCACGCACTGCTGACAGGCTTTGTCACTGTTTGGGCGCCCTGCCAAAGAAGATTTATGTTGGAGCGTATTCTTTGTTCAAGTGAATGAGCTGTTGAAGAATTAATTTTATAATTGCCTATTGATGCACCTTTTGTTTTTTTCAGCATCAGTATGTAACAACAGGAAATCAACACAAGATAAATGCACAAGAAGCAATTGTACATTAATTTTTATTGCATTGTTATATCCTCCTGATTATGTAATGTATTGTGTTATGTGTGTGTGCTGTCTTATCTTTTTTTTTTTTAGGGATTACGCATGCAAACTAGCAGCTCTGCTATAATCCGGCATGGGAATTGGTTTTCCCCTAGCCCAGCCAGTCTACCTTGATGGTCTTCTTGTTGTGCTGGTGGGTGGTGCGCCGGTTGGGTAGGTTCTGCCGATGGACTCTGCGCAGGAAGTCCAACTTGACGGCGTGCTGGGACATCCTGTCCTGGAACTGGTCAAAGAGCTGACAGCGGCTGGACAGGCTCAGAGTCCTCTGATTCAACTGGACAGCAGAAAAAACATTTGAAAAAGAAAACTAATTCTAATGCATTATCTTAGCTGAGACACATATAAAAATATATAAACTTATAGTGTTTAGGTCTGCCTGAGCCAGGACCAGGCCTCTTACCACTAAGTGCTCAACGTGATTAGGACACATCCATTTGCCAGCAGGTAGAGCTGTGAGTGGAGGGTCCAGACAGTCCATGTGAAACAGAAGGGGACAATAGTCACACTGGATCAGTGGGGCCAACCGACAACTCCTGTGAGAGAAAATGCAAGCAAAACAGTACGTGATGTGATTCATCGCAGGTGTATATGTGTACTAGGGATGTCCCAAGCCCCAAGCATTTTTCCACTTATCGGGGATTGGCAATTTTGAATATGGACCCGGGATCAGGGTTTTCTTTCTTCATCATCTCGAGTACCTTAAAGGAGAACTTTGGTCGATTTAAACATGCAGCTTCATTGCTCAAACTACCCTTGGCTTGCCAGTACCGAAGACGCGAACATATTTGGTCCAACCATTACGGGGCTCCGTGAACGGAGCATTAGCATTGACGGCTAAGAGCATAGGGTCAGAACTTTACCCTGTGTTTTAAGCTTCTTAACATGCTCCACATCTCACCCCAAAAGTCATGCAACATCAGCAGACACCTTACAACACAGCACTGTGGCGTGTATGACTCAAAATGAATAAAAAAAGTAGTTAAAACAGTGTGTTTGTGCAAGGAGCTACATACCGGTTTGTTGACATCCATGTCCTCCGGTAGCTAGACCAAACTAGTCAATCCGTCGAGCGTGTGCTCAACAGGCTTAACAGGCTATTGTAAGGCCGCTCACTCGCTCGTCACCCTCACCCGCTACAAAGCAGCTAACATTGAAAATTAGTATAATGCCGCTGAGCTAACAGTATAGCGGTGCTGCGCCATCATTCCATTGTCTGGGGAGAACCCTGGACATCTGAGCCATTGGATTCTCTTATTGGTTGTGTGCCAGCTGAATGGCCGTTATGATTGTCGGTGTGCTAGCGAATCAGCGCAGTGTGCAGGAGGGGTGGAATACTGTGTGCGCTTTGTTTTTCTAGACACTCCGTCCCGTCATTTCTTGTTTTCATGTTTTGCAGTACTGGCACGACACTAGCTGTTATGTCTGTTTAGGACGAATTAATTTGTGTTCGTTTGGTAATTCCCTCACTACATTTTTTTGTATGCAGCTGTTTTTGTCTGAAATAGTTAAGTTTTGTTTTGATTGAAAGTAAAGACAGTTGCTTGCATAAGCCTCTCGTTTAAAACTCACAACACGAGCGCCAGCCATTTATTGCATCTCGCGCAAGCGCAGAACGTACACGCTACTGTGCAATAGGCATCATCAAAGCGGTGTGTTTCAATGCAACTTTTCTGCCGAACGGGTCAGACGAGGCAACAGAGGGGTCGGATAAGGCAGTTGGATGTTTGGGCGGTGTGTGGGGGCCTTTACATTGACTACCTTTTCGAGTTACAACATGCCGGTATGCGCACTAGTTTTTGCAATTGAGGAGATGCTGAACTTGTGTGAAATAGACAATTCCATGTAATTTTACGTGACATTGTAAGGAATATGAAAAAAGCAATGGATGACATGGAGGTACCAAGCGTGGGCTGCATCACGGACACACTTTCACACTTCAGCTGGCTGTACACAAGGGCCTGCTGTCACGGTGCAGCATCACAGACTCATTTGCCAACACAAGGAAGGTGGTAGGCCAATGTTGCAATAGCATATGCAGAATAAGAAAGAGCCAAATGAAAGTATATAATTTGTATCAACAAAATAACCAAAAAATCTATGAAGGTAGAGCTTGGATGCAGGTAATTTTTTTCTTAATGCAGCTGTATTATCCAGGAAAATACAGTTAAGTCTAAGTATCAGATCTGTATCAGCATTTACTAAATATTAAAGGACTCAAATCGGGGTAGAAAAAAGCCTGATCGGGACATCCCTTGTGTGTACATATCTGTATGTTGGGAAATATGCTAGTTCTAACCTGTTGCATGAAAAGCAGACTTTGACTGGTAGGGGGACCAGACCATTGGAATCCAGTTCATGCTGAGGCCTCCTGAATGGCTTTCCTAGTAGTTCCTCTTTTCTCCTCCGTTTACTGCTACCTAAAAAATCCAAACAAGTACAGAAGATTTGAGAAACAATCCAACTTAGATTCTGTAATGAACAAAACATCTGAAATGCCCAATTCATTCCAGGACACATTCTGTGACCAAAGTGCATCACTTTATCCAGATGGTTTTTTTTTTGTGTGTGGGTGTGTGTGTGGGGGCTCGTCACCCTCACCCGCTACAAAGCAGCTAACATTGAAAATTAGTATAGTGGCGCTGAGCTAGCAGTATAGCGGCGCTGCGCCACCGTTCCATTGTCTGGGGAGAACCCTGACCTTGTAGTTTGCTTTCCAGAATGTCATACATTCACTAAGAAAGGACATTTGGGGATGCCATTAACTAAGCGATTGGACTGACAATGAGGTAATTCAGATGGACAGATGGCTGAAAAACAAGTGGAGAGACCTCCTAGAGTTGAAAGGGCTGACCGGTAGTCAATTTCAGTGTTGCTATGTTTCATAGTTATTTCATAGTTATTTTGACCTGTGTTTGACAGGTATCATGGGAATGCGCGTCTTTAAATTTGGAGCCGCAGTGTCTGAATGAGCACTGGGGGGGGGTGGGTATGTTTGTAGGCCGTTAATTCAAATATCAACAGTCTTTCCCCAGAATGACTACACCTTTAACAAGCACTGCATCTACATATTCCGATATAGCAGCTAGCAATAGGCACCAAACATGTCATAATTGGTTTGGATGTTTTTGGTTTTTTTTAAAACAGTTTTAGAGAAAGAAAACTTGACAGAAATTTGCAATGCATGTTCTTCAAGGGCTCTAAGAAAAGGGAAAAAGTCTACAAGTTTTACGCAAAGTTATTCGAGCTATGGAGTATTAAAATAATTTACCTTTGCTCACAATGTCTGCGCCTTTCTTACACTCACATTCACATAAACTGTCGGTTAGGGGGCTTCTTTTAAAATATACATACGTGAAATGATTTTTTTATACCTTCAATACAATGCAATAATATACAATATACAATGAATTTCATACAATTCACTTAATTATGGGTTATCAGTATCATATGAAAAAAAATCTGTATCTGGCATCCCTTGTTGAAATAAATTCAGTATAATTTCACAGTGAAAGTTTAGGACTTCCTTTTAGCTGACTGACCTGGCAGTGCAGTGGTGCAGGTGAGCTCACTGGGCAGCTGGAACTGTGTGGGGTTTCTCTCCATAGCAGCTGCTATCAGCAGCTGAAAGGGCCTCTTGAGGAGGCGTGGTGTTGGTGAGGACAGTGTAGCACCTTCAAGCTCTGCACCCTGAATTTCATCCTCTTGCTCTGCACCCTCCTCCTCTCCATCATTTTGCTCCTCTGAGGGGGTTGGGGTGGACGAGGTGTTGGAGGTGGGCGTACCAGGTCGGCTGCTTGGTCTGCTGTTGGTCCTGCGGTCCAAAAGGCGCACCTGTGCCACGCGAAGACCAGGCCCAGCTGCTCCAGCCCCTGGAGGCAGACCATCAAGTCGCAGTGGACCAGCATTGAGTTCCAGCTCAACAGCTGGGGAAGCAGAGCGCTTAGATGCAGACCTCTCTGGTAGGCCGTTGGTCTGTTCTGACTTCTGCTCTCGCTTCTGACCACAACAAACAAAGACCAAGATACTGAGTATCATTGTATCATTGGTGAAGGACTGGATCTAGCAAAGTGAAGAGTCACTTCTTACCTTTTTTCGAACATTGCAGCGATGACACATCCATTCACCAGGGGGAAGCATTTCTTCACTTAGAGGTGGATTGCTGTGGTAAAAAGACAAAACACAGCAATTGGTGACTAGGTTGATGATTACTGCAGGCAAATTAATTAACAATTTCATTTCACATGCTTCAGCAGTACCAGCACAGTTGCACTCTCTGCCTCCATCTAGAGGATTGACAATTACATAAAAAAATATATCTGAGCAAAGTAATCAGTTTCCACTGCGTATAGACTTATAGTGCATTGCAACAGATGGTACATGAATTAGTGATGTCCATGTGAAAAGATTAAAAAATATTCTGTTAGCCTTACATATCTTGAAAAAAAAAAAGAAAGAAAAAAGACTACACATCCTTCAGTAGGTGACTTAAGTTAAACATGCTAAAAACAGCCAAAGCATAAAGAAGCTGAGGTGGGATGCCACATAGATTTACTTATGACAGGTTAAACACACTTGAAGTCACCTCTCATTCACATGCAAAGATGATCAAAAGTTACCCTGCACAATACCATCTTCAAGATAACATATATTAACGCAGTTTCTTTCCAACATGCAGTGATATAAGATAGCACACAGGATGAGCCGTTCACAGGCCTGACCATATATGGGCAAAAAGTTTCTAAGGGACAGTCTGAAATGAACCTAAGTTAAAACAATCATGCAAGCAGATGTTGAACAGTGAGCCATACACAGCGGAATCGGAGAAATGCTACAATTGGAATACCTTTGTAACATGCCCACTACAGACACTACCATAGCGCTACTTTCTCATGCTAAACAACAAAACATACCGTTCATATTATTCATCGACCATTAATTCTCAGCGCCGAATTTTAAAGGTTGGTAAGATGGCGGTGGAATAGAAAAGAGAGCAGTGAGGTCGCCATATTGTAAACAGTGGCAGCCTCGACTCCATTTTTAGCAGCAGCGGCTCCGCCGGCTGCAGCCGCGACAGCAGGGGAGGACCGACTGCAAGCTAATTCTAGCCACTTACACAGAGAAGGCTACATCCACACGTTTCTTTTCGCCTGTGTTCACCCAATTAACATGCCTTTTCACTAACACCTACAAATTATACTCACTGTCAAGTTAAACTCCGAAATTATACAGTGAACACTAACGAAACACCACGCATCTAACAGCGCATATTCTCCAGTGAAGAGACAACAGCTAACTTTAGCCACTCCAAGTGACTCGATACCGACATGAAATCAAATCAGCAGCTGTTCTCCTTTCTCTTTAAACAAGGTGATCAATGAGTGCAGTTAATGTCCGAACTCTTTTTTTGTTCACAAAAACACACTGAAGTGACTTGAAACTGCGTTTGAAACATCTTCGTGCAAGTTCGTTACAGTAACTTTATTAAGTGCTAAACATGCTCACCCTCACTCTCCGTTCAGTTGATGGGGAGATTAGAGTGAATATGAGGGAGCTCACTGATACAACAGAACGCTGTGTGGCTGATGTGTGCTGAACAATAACGACTAGTAACAACTGATTTCCATCAGGCGCTCGTTCAAGACTCAGAGGCAGAATTTCAGAAATATTTCTCAGTGAGTGGTCATGTGCTAATCTTTGCAAAAACACGAGCAGCAACCTGCATTTTCACCGGTGGAGCAAACCTTCACAGAGGTTAGCATTTAGGATTTAGCTTGTGCATGCAAATACCGAAGACTCAAAGGTGCAATCGCTTGTCTGTTTTACATTAGCATGCACGTATGCACACACGAATGGTCCCCGTGAGCTATGCCTCTATTGTCCAAATAACTGTAACTTACCAGCACTGGAGGTGGAAGGCTGCAGGACAGTGGTCACAGCACAGCAAGTCTCCCCCCTCCCGACAACTATCGCAGGTGTCGTGGTTGGTGGCCCTGCCGCTCCTCCGGACGTCTCTCACCAACTTCCGACTCCTCTTCTCTATCTCCTCGGACTTCGGCGGCGCTAACAGTGTTTGGATTTGCTGCAAAAAATAAGTTGTTTCAGTTGTTTACGAGATCGTGTGTGCTTGTTGTCTACAGAGTGAGAAACAACACAGCTTTGTACTCGCTATGCCAATACATGCTAAGGTTTTGGGAGCGGTAATGTTACCTTCTGGCGTCCATTATCAACCCAGATTATCAAGTTAGCTAGTCGAGAAATGCTTGACAGCAGGCTATAGTGGTCTGCTGATAACTACATTTAATACGATAGAAAACACAAAGCATTGTCAATAAGGAGATATTTCACTCAATTAACGTTAAGGCCTCCGAACAGTCCAACCTCACCTCCATTAAGCCCCCAGAGGTATCCAAATCGTACACAATTGTCGGGGTCTCCATTTTGTCCCACATTCATCCAGGAGCAGACGTTGCAAGGAGAATTAGCGATGCAAATGCCTACCCGGCACAAGACAATGAGAGTAAATCCCGCAATAAATGTCGTTTTCCAAATGTTTTTGACCAGTGGATGGCTGGCCAAGCCTTGCTAGCTATCGTTAGCACGCTGAAGGAGCTAACTACGACAGCAAGACGTCAAGCAGTCAAGGTTGTGAAGCTAACGGGCTCGCCAGCTGTGTTATGGACCCAAAACAGACAACAAAATCGACGATAGTTCTGTTATTAAAACGCAAACTTCGTAGCACTACTTTCTAAGTGTTGGCGCCAAGCCTACACACAATATTTAATGTCAGCAGTGTTACTGTAAGATGCAAAATCCATCTGCGGCCTAGCTGGCCAGCCATGATTCTTGTTTCTGCTCCTGAAAATAGGAGCCTTGTAAATCTGAAAACCCCTCCGCTCCCATTGTCAACAGGAGCTGAAGCCAAAAAATACTCAAGGAATTCGTCGCGGCGCGGTCCAATGCACGGTTTCCGACAGCGTTCGGAATGTATATTCCTGAAACCACGTATATGGAGATGCAAATTCGGTTGGTGTTATTGTTGTGAAAAAGACTGTGCATCTACACTGGCTGCTAGCAACATCCTCTACCAGTTGGCGCAACCGCGAATCGCTTGGCGCGCATGCGCATTGGAACGGATATAGATAATTAACGAGGAGACATAAAAATGAATGAATAGATTGTGTACATTGTATTAAGCTGCCACTATTGCGCATGTATGATACTAATATATGGTCATTCGTGGCACAGTTTGATTCCGCTGCTAGCCATTGTTACTGCGGTTCACACTGCTGTTCGGTCTACTGAGGGTAATGCTTCCTGCCGCTTGTATCTATAGCGCGGCTGATAACGGACGTTACGGATAGTCTACCTGTTTGTGTCACATTCCGCTGTTAGCTGCTTCTACTTAACCAGTAGTTTTGACCACTGTAAGTTACTTACAGTAAGTTGCTGCAGGTCGACCAGCTTTACCATGTTGTTACTTAACCTAAAATGAGAATTTTCGGCATGACTGTTGCATTGGCACAGCAACCTCTCTCTCTCTCTCTCTCTCTCTCTCTCTCTCTATATATATATATATATATATATATATATATATATATATATATATATATATATGAGGGACTGCTTTACAGTAAGTAACAGTTTGAAGAATGAGGGCCAAAATTTAATGCCATGTTGTCTAAAGGGTCGAGATGATGCTTAAGGCGCATCTCTCACATGAATGGGTCACTCGCAGCTCTTGCCAGCAGAGGGAGGCAGTGTTCTGTTGTCTTTGAGTAGTGGACTAAATGGATTCGGACCATTTTAAATTACCGTTAGAATATGATCACTTCAGGAAGATTTACTCATTTAATTGTGCACATGGAATGATAAAAAATAGACACATTACTCTAATGTTGTCTTTATTTTATTTTAATTCAAATTATAGGAGGGCAGAGTCACCCCCCATCAGGTGGAACACTACTGTGGGGCTGCATTTCAGCTGGGGAATGATGAGAAACAATACATTTTTGATTCTGCTTGAATTGTGCCATTAATTACAAATATGATATTTGACAGTTTAAAGGATAATTTTCCAACTTGAGAAAGTCACATTTTTTTCCCCACAAAAGTAATAAAATATTATAGCTGCTGCGCAGCGATGGGTCGGGTCTAGTCTATTTTCGGCAAATTTAGGCAATTCTGAGCAACAAACAGGAGAATAGGAAGACAAGACAATTGACAGCAATGTTCATTTTGGACCACTTGAGGCTTGAACTCACAACTTCTGGAACCAAAGACTGTCATCTATCCTTCAGAGCTAATTGGCAAGTGGCAATACAGTGGCTTCACAAATTGAGTAAGCCATTCACTGTTGTGTAGGCAGATTTCAAACCACTGTAAAAAATTCAGTTATCAAAACAAAAATATGAAAATACACATATTGCAGCATGGAAATGTTGGTAATTTGTTTTTAAAAATGATTGATTTGCTCCATAAGTGAATAACTGATGTTTAGCTATGTCATTATTGCATTGACTGCAATTGTTCACAAAGAAAAACTTAAAATGCTGTGAAAAATTAAGTTTTTGAGGCTCAATATTTGATAAATCAAAGGAGGAGAGAGTAAATAGGTTTAAGAAGTTTTATAGTTTTTGAAAAAACAACTGAGTGATGTACTTCATAATTTTAATAGGTTTAAATGTACAAAAGTTTCTTCAATATTGAGGCTACAGTTTGATCAAAGTTCTGAAGGTGTGGTTGATTTGTTATGAATTTTCAAAGTTTTGAACTTTAGATGCTTGCTGTAGTGCCACCATCAGGACTATTGGCTTGGGTTTACATCTGAGGTCATCTGGCATGAGACTAGACCTTTGTGCAAAATTCAGTCTGGTCCAAGCTATTTGTTTTTATATAATTTAGAGGCTTGCTGTGATGCCACCATCAGGACAATTGTCTTGTGTTTCATGTTAAGGACATTTTGATCTGTCATCATCATCCTTGCTGGGTCTCAAACTCACAACCCCTGATACCAAGAACCAGCACCTAACTCACTGAGCTAATTGGCTGGAAGTGAGACCTGCTGTGTAGCTTCATTTGTCGACTCAGAGAGTCACTGTCTGGGCAGCTGTTGTCAAGGCAGATTTCAAAAATGGTCAAAATGTCAGAAATTCTGTTACCTGAACAAAAATCTGATAATACATAAATTGCATCTTGACAGCACGGAAATGTTGGTGATTTGTTTTTCTTCATAAGAGAAAATTTGATGTTAAAAAATGCCACTCTTACATTGACACAGTTGTTCCCATGAGAGCAGAATTCAAAATGTTCTCAAAAATTCAGTTTTTGAGATAAAATTCTGATATTTGCCAAACTTTATCAACCATGACTCCAAAATAGTTGTTGTTGATGTTGATAGTATATGTTTACAGTACTGTTTACAGTCAAACATTTTGATGCACTGTAGGCTTAACTTTTGATAATTAAAAAATCCGAGACACAAGTTTTGTGGAGGACGGTCTGAAGATGCTCTCTAGCAAATTTGGTGACAACTGAGCAAAAATTGTGGGAGGTTTTGGAAAAAAACTGAGTGACGGACTTCATAATTTGTAATGAGTTTAAGTGGACTAAAGTTTCAGCAGTATTGGGTTTTACAGGATTTGCCTGGACCCTAATAAGACTGTAATTATAAAAGCTACACACCCAACAGTCACCTAAGTGACATCGTCTTGTTTAACCCTCACCAGAACCCATAACTGAAACCCTGTAGAACCTGACCTGCAGGGGCGATTCTAGGGTGAGAGCTCCAACTGCCACCACCCACCCTTTTTTCTCAGAAAAACAAAAAGAATATGTCTATTGTAAAATAACTTTATCATTTTAACATTGGTTCAGCTAACTCCAAAACCCTTTTTTTTTCTTTTTTACTTTAGCTTAACACTTTTCCATAGGTGTGATTGGCAAAGGGCAAAATAGCATGAAAACATTGTTTTTGAAAAAAAAAAATAGAAAAAAAAAAAAAAAAGTTTCAGAATTTAAGAATCAGAATCTACGACATGAGTAAGTGGGTCACATGACATGGAAGCTATTGAGAAAAAAAATCATAATTTCTGCATATTAACATTCATATAAAATAGAGGAAGCACAAAGTACAGTAGAAAGAGCTGTGTCTCATTCGTCAAGTTTACTAATACAATTTGCTGCTGGTTTGGAGTCACTGGGTTACATGACATGGAAGATATTGCAATTCTTTTGTATTACTTTTTTATGCAAAGTAATTTAATGACGGTCCCTAAATCGATCTCTGGAGGTGAGATAACCGTCCTCCTGCTGCTAACACTGGGAGAACCTCAGTAAATTTCGGCTGGACCCGAGTGAATATCCGCCGAATATCCAACCTGACACTAACTTCACCCCGGTCCGATGAGTCGCCTATTGCAGCCTTTGAATAGGATGACGAGGATTTTGGTCACTCAAACGGTGACTTGTAGAAATTATACAAGTAGCAGTAATGACAATAATAATCGATTTCAAGATAAATTAGGGTGTAGTGCTTTCACTGCGATGTTAAACCTACAGAAAGCATGTCTTTGTCTTTTTTTTTTCTTTTCTTTTCGGCAGCGCTGAAAATCCAGTAGCAGAATGCACACAGGGGAAACACTGACACATCAGATAACCCTCTGCAGCAATTACAGGCTCTTTGGTGGAGCTCTGCTTTGAATGAGTAGTTGATTCACGACAGTACAACTAAACAGATTCTCACTCTACGTGTGTCACGCCGGACGACGGTCGGGCTGCGGAGCAGTGCAGGTACACAGGAGAAATAGCGCGTGAGAAGAGGATGATACCATTTGCTGAGCAGGGGTGTTTTCATTTTCGTCCTTCACATATACATTTTAAACCACCAACTACGGAGTATGTTTTGGACATACTTTAAACTTGTCAATGACAAACACAAAGTTTAGAATAACAACATTTCTTATTCCAAGTTTTAGGGGTGCTCCCTAGCCTCGCCCATGCTGACCTGTATATTGGCTAGTTAAGAAACGGACTTACTCTGCTTTTACATACAGCCGCCCCCCATAAAAATATTGGAACAGTGAGGCCAATTCCTTAATTTTTGGTGTACACTGAAAACATTTGGGTTTGACACCGAAAGCTGAATATGAAACAGTACCTTCTGTGATCTTTTTTTTTTTTTTTTTTTTTTTGGCCTGGCTGGTCTGGTCTGCTAAAACATTACCAAGCAAGGAAGATAATTCTCTGCTGCTGGCTTACAGAAGTCACAGAGCTCATGTTCACTGTGGTCAGCCGAGCAGAGGGTTTCAGCCTGCTGACAGTCACCCTTGAACATGAACATATTATTAGCAAACATAAATTATAATATATATATATATATATATATATATATATATATATATATATATATATATATATATATATATATATATATATTTACACAATGTTGATGAGAGGTAACCTGCTATTCATCTGCAGTCATATGAGCAAAATAATCATACATTTAGCTAAATCACTGTGTGGCACCACCATAATGACGACCTAGTTAGCTATGTGTATGCACGAACAAGAAATATTCAGAGAATTTGCTCGAGCTCCAGGGCGGTGAATTGGCAGTGTGTGTCATCTGCTCTGTGCGGCTGTCAAACTAACCTATGAAGCATTATAGATGCCCTTTTAGACAACGGACCTTCCCCATGTATGTTCAACATGAAAATATGAATCAGTCAGTAATTATTTTGATGGCTGTGTATACATGATATGGTATGTTTAGTCATGGCACTGTAGGCCATTTCACATGCTTGATGAGTTGATGACACTGTCGTTTACCTGCTGCAACGAGCCCATTCGCACCTGGATGGTGGAGGAGGCACTGTGAGAATCACATTCTTTGATTTCTCCAGTGCTTTTAACACCATTCAGCCACTGCTACTGGGGGAGAAGCTACAGGTGATGGGTGTAGACAACACAATGACCTCCTGGATTACTGACTACTGACAGGCAGGCCACAGTTTGTCCGTATGGGCAGTGTTCTGTCGATGCGGTGGTTAGTGATACAGGAGCTCCACAGGGGACTGAACAGTCTCCTTTCCTGTTCACCACTGACTTTCAGTACAACACTGGGTCGTGTCACCTGCAGAAGTTTTCTGACAACTCGACTGTTGTTGGGTGTATAAGTGAGGGACAGGAGGAGGAGTACAGGCAATGGTAGACAACTTTGTGGGGTGGACTGGATAGAACCACCTGTGGCTGTAGCTCAGCGGGTAGAGCAGTTCGACTAGTGATCGGAAGGTCGCTGGTTTAAATCCCGGCTCCATCCCGAGCTGCATGTCGAAGTGTCCTTGAGCGAGATACTGAACCCCCATTGCTCCTCAGTGAGGGCCCTGCGATGAGCTGGCGACTTATCCAGGGAGTACCCTGCCCTCGCCCTGAGACAAGGCTGGGATTGGCTCCAGCAGCAACACCCCGCGACACCATGGAAAGGGATAAGCGGTTACAGACAATGCTGTGACATGACCTGTGGCTGAACAACAAATGTATGTTTCGGCTGATTGATTCAAGGAATGGGATTATAATATCTTTGACTGACCCTACCCAAAGTGAGTCAAGATATTTCTCCATTTTTTGGAAATATTGGATTGGACCCAACATGTGTATGTTTTTTAACCATTGAGCACACATTTATTTATGTGTAATTTTATGTTTGTCTGTTTATTGTGTGTGTTTTTTTATATCTGGACCTCAAGTCTGTCAATAAAGATAATTATCATCAGCAAGACCAGAGAAATGGTGATAGATTTTAGGAGGAAGAGGAGGTCAGCTTTCCAACCACTGGGCATTCAACTATCAAGAGGATAGTTGAGAGCGCTCCCTGAGCCATCTTCTGGACTAGCCCTCAAACAGATGACCCAGTGATATTCATTGAGAGGTTTCTATTCTGACCTGGCAACATGATGGGGGAAACGTCCTTTCCAATTAGGTGTTTATGAGAGGTAAAATGCCCCACCATGTGGCCCACCAACTGACCTGTTCTGTGGGTGCAAACATAATAGGAGTACATATAGCATTAAAACACACATTGTAGTTAACCCTTTGAAGGCACTCGTGACTGTAACACAGGTGAATCAAACTCTTGATGAATGACACCATTCAACACCTCAAGATTTGTTTTTAAGCATGCGTAACTGGTAACTCATGCTCATGTGAATATATCATAGGATTTAAGAAATTTTAAGGAAGAACAAAAAAAAAAATATAAGATTACATAAACAACTTCTTGAACCTTTATGGATTAGAATATTAACTTGACACACCTTGTGAAGATAATCCTTCTTAGGTTAGTTCAACGAAGACTATATCAGTAATTATCAGATCATTGACATAAAACACTTGCACCACCTTTTGTTTTTGTAAAAAAAAAAAAATTCTTCTGGTATTTTTTTTCTGTTGATCCAATTAGGTAGAGACAGGTAAGAGCTCTATCCAATTTAGCACCCGGACTTACATGACACGCTTGGGTTATTTGTTAGCCTTGGTGACATATTACCTGTGGTGTTGCCTTGGTCAATGTGGTGGCCCTAAGGCCAACATTACACCAGAGTCCCTATGAACTTACTGGTTTCCTGTAAACCACACTGGTTTAATACCTTTCTCGTGCTTTTTATGGCACTCAGCTTTCTTATGTGACCCTCACAAATGAGTGCCCGCTTTCCTTTATCAAACACTCATTTCATCATCACAACACATTTACAACATTTGACCCCACATAACTATGTTGAATACAAAGGATCGTCGTACAATTGTAGGAACATGATTTATAAACCTGTCAACCTGTCTCTCTCTTATTATTATTATTATTATTATTATTATAATTAGTAGTAGTAGTAGTAGTGTAAATACACATGGTTAAACTTTCATAAAATTAAACTTTCATGAAATATAAGTATGTAGTGGGATGATAGAAATGATAACCAGCTACATGGATGGATACTATGCTTTCAGATGCAGATGATGGGTCATCCGGGACAACATCTAGCACTCCAGGCACCAGTGCCACACAGACGAGAGAACCAGAGCCCTCAGCAAGTGAGACATGTAAGTATAAGTACAGGTAAAAAGCACTTTTGTTTGCACTTTGTATGGGGTTCAGCCATTCATTGAGTCATATTTGTTTATTTAAGAATGTTGTGTAATTAAGGCATATTTGCACAGTTTGTGTAATCCAACATTATGTAAACATCATTTATTATTAGTACAATTTTAAACCATTCTGGTGCATGTGTTCTTTATAAATAGACTGTACAGTTAAAGTGTTCTCTCTTCAGGAGTGTTATACAGAGTAATATTTGGGGGGGGGGGGGCACCAACATCAAACTTGCCTAGGGCAGCCAATGGGCTAGAACCGGCCCTGGGAACACCGACCAAATGACTATTGAGTCCCATTAATCTTAGAGGAAAAATATTTAGAGGCAGACAAACACATTCACTTTTCTAAATTGCTCAACAAGACACATTTCTGACCGCAGGCACACAAAAACTTCACAGTATGCTCAAAAGACTATCATAGTTTTGACCATATCATTATTTTAGTGATACCAGTTACTGTTTTGCAGAGAAAAGTATGATAATGTGAGGTGAGCCTCAGCTGAAATCAACTCTCACAGTCCAGTACCAGCCCGGTTACCATCACTGTGGCAACCGAGATCAACTGGGCCAACACAGAGAGGCAGATTTATCAATGAGTCAGTTTGACACACACACACACACACACACACACACACACACACACACACACACACACACACACACACACATACACACACACACACACACAAATGCAGTCAGATATCATGTGTAAGCAAGCACACAAGACCACACATGTACAGACAGACACACACACACACACACACACACACACACACACA